>NW_022881683.1:0-300000 GCF_003369915.1 Drosophila miranda
CGCCTACATTCATCGGACGATGGCCTCCAAACGGCCCCGAGTCGCTCATTCTTAGCAATAAGCGAAAAAATCAGCACCTCATATTGGCTACTACAGCCTACCAAACTGCACATTACCTCCGTTGTCGCACCCCGTCCAACGCCACGCTCAACACTGCTAGCTTATAGCCTGCATTCGCTCTACAGTGTTATTCACCTGCGTCTTTGCAATGCAGGCACCGCAAACTGCGGCATATCTGCCGCCTCCACAGTGGAGCCACACCCACATTCACTTCCTCAACACTCTTGCCGTGGTCCCAAGGGTATCCTGGGAACCAACACTAACGTTCTCCGGGACAGCTTGCGATATCGGTCTCCGAGGTGGCCCTTTTCAACCGCCTAACCAGCTTCCCCTTCCTCTTCAACTCCAGCGGCCCAGAAGCAGCCAGTTCTTCATCAGAACAAAGATTCTCAACGGCCGCCGAATTTTCTTTTTCGGAGGCATAGCAGCCACCGTCAAAGATCTTTATCGCGATAAGCAGCTATAAATATAAATTTCACACACACACACCAAACACAGGCACACGCTAGCGCCCTAAAACCGGTTTCGGTCAACGAAAGAAGCACCGCACAAAGCAGAAAACGAAATTTTAGCAACTTCGACCACGTCCTGTGCGAGCACTCCGGCATTTTTGCCCCGCACTACCAAGGACCAGGTGTCAACCGGTCGCGGCTCCACAGGGGGTGAAAAATCCATCACTGCGCCTCCATGGGGGGCTGCTGCCGGCAGAACGGCGCCAGACCGCCAACATTCATCGGACCGATGGCCTCCAAACGGCCCCGCAGTCGCTCATTCTCAGCAATAAGCGAAAAAATCAGCGCCTCATATTGGCTACTGCAGCCTACCAAACTGCACGTTACCTCCGTTGTCGCACCATCGTCAAACGCCACGCTCACACCTGCTAGCTTATAGCCTGCATTCGCTCTACAGTGTTATTAACCTGCGTCTTTGGCAATGCAGGCACCGCAAACTGCGGCATATCTGCCGCCTCCACAGTGGGAGCCACACCCACATTCACTTCCTAAACACCTTGCCGTGGTCCCCAAGGGTATCCTGGGAACCAACACTAACGTTCTCCGGGGACAGCTTGGCGATATCGGTACCCGAGGTGGCCCTTTTCAACCGCCTAACCAGCTTCCCTTCCTCTTCAACTCCAGCGGCCCAGAAGCAGCCAGGTCTTCATCAGAACAAAGCTTCTCAACGGCCGCCGAATTTTTTTTTTTCGGATGCATAGCAGCCACCGTCAAAGATCTTTATCGCGATAAGCAGCTATAAATAGAAATTTCACACACACACGCAAACACAGGCACACGCTAGCGCCCTAAAAACCGGTTTCGGTCAACGAAAGAAGCACCGCACAAAGCAGAAAACAAAATTTAAGCAACTTCGACCACGTCCCGTGCGAGCACTCCGGCATTTTTGCTCCGCACCACCAAGGACCAGGTGTCAACCGGTCGCGGCTCCACAGGGGTGAAAAAATCCACCACTGCGCCTCCATGGGGGGCTGCTGCCGGCAGAACCGGCGCCAGACCGCCAACATTCATCGGACCGATGGCCTCCAAACGGCCCCGCAGTCGCTCATTGTCAGCAATAAGCGAAAAAATCAGCGCCTCATATTGGCTACTGCAGCCTACCAAACTGCACATTACCTCCGTTGTCGCACCATCGTCCAAAGCCACGCTCAACACCTGCTAGCTTATAGCCTGCATTCGCTCTACAGTGTTATTCACCTGCTTCTTTGGCAATGCAGGCACCGCAAAACTGCGGCATATCTGCCGCTCCACAGTGGGAGCCACACCCACATTCACTTCCTAAACACTCTTGCCGTGGTCCCCAAGGGTATCCTGGGAACCAACACTAACGTTCTCCGGGACAGCTTGGCGATATCGGTACCCGAGGTGGCCCTTTTCAAACCGCCTAACCAGCTTCCCCTTCCTCTTCAACTCCAGCGGCCCAGAAGCAGCCAGGTCTTCATCAGAACAAAGCTTCGGCGGCCTCCGAATTTTTCTTTTTCGGAGCATAGCAGCCACCGTCAAAGATCTTTATCGCGATAAGCAGCTATAAATAGAAATTCACACACAACACGCAAACACAGGCACACGCTAGCGCCCTAAAAACCGGTTTCGGTCAACGAAAGAAGCACCGCACAAAGCAGAAAACGAAAATTTTGGCTTCGGCAAGCGACACCAGAAAAACACGTCTGCTCTTAACGACAGTCAGAAAGCAACTTCGACCACGTCCCGTGCGAGCACTCCGTATTTTTGCTCCGCACCACCAAGGACCAGGTGTCAACCGGTCGCGGCTCCACAGGGGGTGAAAAATCCACCACTGCGCCTCCATGGGGGGCTGCTGCCGCAGAACCGGCGCCAGACCGCCAACATTCATCGGACCGATGGCCTCCAAACGGCCCGCAGTCGCTCATTCTCAGCAATAAGCGAAAAAAATCAGCGCCTCATATTGGCTACTACAGCCTACCAAACTGCACATTACCTCCGTTGTCGCACCACCGTCCAACGCCACGCTCAACACCTGCTAGCTTATAGCCTGCATTCGCTCTACAGTGTTATTCACCTGCTTCTTTGGCAATGCAGCACCGCAAATTGCGCATATCTGCCGTCTCCACAGTGGGAGCCACACCCACATTAACTTCCTCAACACTCTTGCCGTGGTCCCCAAGGGTATCCTGGAACCAACACTAACGTTCTCGGGACAGCTTGGCGTTATCGGTCTCCGAGGTGGCCCTTTTCAACCGCCTAACCAGCTTCCCCTTCCTCTTCAACTCCAGCGGCCCAGAAGCAGCCAGTTCTTCATCAGTACAAAGCTTCTCAACGACCGCCGAATTTTTCTTTTTCGGAGGCATAGCAGCCACCGTCAAAGATCTTTATCGCGATAAGCAGCTATAAATAGAAATTTCACACACACGCAAACACAGGCACACGCTAGCGCCCTAAAAACCGGTTTCGGTCAACGAAAGAAGCACCGCACAAAGCAGAAAACCAAAATTTTAGCAACTTCGACCACGTCCCGTGCGAGCACTCCGGCATTTTTGCTCCGCACCACCAAGGACCAGGTGTCAACCGGTCGCGGCTCCACAGGGGTGAAAAATCCACCACTGCGCCTCCATGGGGGCTGCTGCCGGCAGAACCGGCGCCAGACCGCCAACATTCATCGGACCGATGGCCTCCAAACGGCCCCGCAGTCGCTCATTCTCAGCAATAAGCGAAAAAATCAGCGCCTCATATTGGCTAGCGACACCAGAAAAAACTCGTCTGCTCTTAACGACAGTCAGAAAGCAACTTCGACCACGTCCCGTGCAGTGTTGCCAGATTTTGAGCGCCAAAATAAGCTAGATTTAAAAAAATACAAGCTAGAATAAGCTAAAAATTGTAAAAAACAGGCTAAAAATAAAACAACTCATAGATATATACATTTCTAATTGTGTTATTATTTCATCCAATTCGCAATTGCTTGAATCGGTATATTTATCGCTGGAACGTATTAAATTTAGATATTTCTCCGGTAATTGATAGTTGTGACAACATTTTCCATGACGGCGCAATCCATATCTGTAAAATTCAAAAGAACTTTAGTCATATTCATGAAACAATTAAATATTTCTAAAACAAACATTATATTTAATATTGAGTTTAAGGATTTAACGGTCATTTTGTTCCTTAGCTTGGTCTTAACAATATTCATTTGATGGGGTCGTTCAATAGCAGCATTTGACCACGGTAGACTTAAAATGCCAATGGCAAATAAAGCGATTTCTTCAAAAGGCTTGTTTTTGCCAGCATCTTTATAAGTCAGTACTTCTGACCAAAATTGTATCGTGTCATCTGTACTTTGCCAAGGGACTAATTGAATTTTGCCATATTGGGCAAGAATTCCATCTATATTCTTATAGTTAAAGTGTTCCAATATGGAAATGAGATCATTATGATTTTTATTATGTTTGAGTACATTTTCTGCTGCAAAAACTTGCAGTTTTTCTAATGGCTCAAAATTATCTGGAAGTCTGAAATTAAGCATCAGATTATTATTTATTTTTAATATCAAATCCAATTGAAGCTTACCTTTCTCTGAGTTGGATAATTAGCTCCTTTATAAAATCCTTGCACATCTCTCTGATTTCGTTAACTTCATTATTATAATTTTTCTCTTTAATTTCCTTTTCAAATAAATATCCCATATATAATGAAGACACAGCAAATTCATCCAAGTCATCTTTCAAGACATCAATCTTTGCATCAGGCGGTGTTACTTTATTTTTGAGGAAATCGATGCTTGTCGATGAAAGTTTTGTTTGTAAACTCTTTTTGGCATGTTTTACACATTTACACATTTCACGATCACCAAGCAAGTTTCTGAATAGACCGAAACTTTTCAACGAAAATAAACTATAAATAAATTCTTAAATACCATGATACACCAAAATATGTACTACAAATATACTTTTTGTTCGATTTGTCTTAAAAAATACCAAAAAATACATGTAGGATATAAAAAGGAAAAACTAAGCAAAGTGAAGTTAAAAAAGGTTAGATTTAAAGCTATTTTCATAATTTTTCAAGCTGTTCCGTTTTCAAATAAGCTAGATCTAGCCTTAAATAAGCTAAATTGGCAACACTGGTCCCGTGCGAGCACTCCGGCATTTTTGCTCCGTTCCACCAAGGACCAGGTGTCAACCGGTCGCGGCTCCACAGGGGTGAAAAATCCACCACTGCGCCTCCATGGGGGGCTGCTGCCGGCAGAACCGGCGCCAGACCGCCAACATTCATCGGACCGATGGCCTCCAAACGGCCCCGCAGTCGCTCATTCTCAGCAATAAGCGAAAAAATCAGCGTCTCATATTGGCCACTATAGCCTACCAAACTGCACATTACCTCCGTTGTCGCACCACCGTCCAACGCCACGCTCAACACCTGCTAGCTTATAGCCTGCATTCGCTCTACAGTGTTATTCACCTGCTTCTTTGGCAATGCAGGCACCGCAAACTGCGGCATATCTGCCGCCTCCACAGTGGGAGCCACACCCACATTCACTTCCTCAACACTCTTGCCGTGGTCCCCAAGGGTATCCTGGGAACCAACACTAACGTTCTCCGGGGACAGCTTGGCGTTATCGGTCTCCGAGGTGGCCCTTTTCAACCGCCTAACCAGCTTCCCCTTCCTCTTCAACTCCAGCGGCCCAGAAGCAGCCAGGACTTCATCAGAACAAAGCTTCTCAACGGCCGCCGAATTTTTCTTTTTCGGAGGCATAGCAGCCACCGTCAAAGATCTTTATCGCGATAAGCAGCTATAAATAGAAATTTCACACACACACGCAAACACAGGCCCACGCTAGCGCCCTAAAAACCGGTTTCGGTCAACGAAAGAAGCACCGCACAAAGCAGAAAACCAAAATTTTAGCAACTTCGACCACGTCCCGTGCGAGCACTCCGGCATTTTTGCCCCGCACCACCAAGGACCAGGTGTCAACCGGTCGCGGCTCCACAGGGAGTGAAAAATCCATCACTGCGCCTCCATGGGGGACTGCTGCCGGCAGAACCGGCGCCAGACCGCCAACATTCATCGGACCGATGGCCTCCAAACGGCCCCGCAGTCGCTCATTCTCAGCAATAAGCGAAAAAATCAGCGCCTCATATTGGCTACTGCAGCCTACCAAACTGCACATTACCTCCGTTGTCGCACCACCGTCCAAAGCCACGCTCAACACCTGCTAGCTTATAGCCTGCATTCGCTCTACAGTGTTATTCACCTGCGTCTTTCGCAATGCAGGCACCGCAAACTGCGGCATATCTGCCGCCTCCACAGTGGGAGCCACACCCACATTCACTTCCTCAACACTCTTGCCGTGGTCCCCAAGGGTATCCTGGGAACCAACACTAACGTTCTCCGGGGACAGCTTGGCGTTATCGGTCTCCGAGGTGGCCCTTTTCAACCGCCTAACCAGCTTCCCCTTCCTCTTCAACTCCAGCGGCCCAGAAGCAGCCAGTTCTTCATCAGTACAAAGCTTCTCAACGGCCGCCGAATTTTTCTTTTTCGGAGGCATAGCAGCCACCGTCAAAGATCTTTATCGCGATAAGCAGCTATAAATAGAAATTTCACACACACACGCAAGCACAGGCACACGCTAGCGCCCTAAAAACCGGTTTCGGTCAACGAAAGAAGCACCGCACAAAGCAGAAAACGAAAATTTTGGCTTCGGCAAGCGACACCAGAAAAACACGTCTGCTCTTAACGACAGTCAGAAAGCAACTTCGACCACGTCCCGTGCGAGCACTCCGGTATTTTTGCTCCGCACCACCAAGGACCAGGTGTCAACCGGTCGCGGCTCCACAGGGGGGGAAAAATCCACCACTGCGCCTCCATGGGGGGCTGCTGCCGGCAGAACCGGCGCCAGACCGTCAACATTCATCGGACCGATGGCCTCCAAACGGCCCCGCAGTCGCTCATTCTCAGCAATAAGCGAAAAAATCAGCGCCTCATATTGGCTACCACAGCCTACCAAACTGCACATTACCTCCGTTGTCGCACCACCGTCCAACGCCACGCTCAACACCTGCTAGCTTATAGCCTGCATTCGCTCTACAGTGTTATTCACCTGCTTCTTTGGCAATGCAGGCACCGCAAATTGCGGCATATCTGCCGTCTCCACAGTGGGAGCCACACCCACATTAACTTCCTCAACACTCTTGCCGTGGTCCCCAAGGGTATCCTGGGAACCAACACTAACGTTCTCCGGGGACAGCTTGGCGTTATCGGTCTCCGAGCAGAAAACCAAAATTTTAGCAACTTCGACCACGTCCCGTGCGAGCACTCCGGCATTTTTGCTCCGCACCACCAAGAACCAGGTGTCAACCGGTCGCGGCTCCACAGGGGGTGAAAAATCCACCACTGCGCCTCCAGGGGGGCTGCTGCCGGCAGAACCGGCGCCAGACCGCCAACATTCATCGGACCGATGGCCTCCAAACGGCCCCGCAGTTGCTCATTCTCAGCAATAAGCGAAAAAATCAGCGCCTCATATTGGCTACTGCAGCCTACCAAACTGCACGTTACCTCCGTTGTCGCACCATCGTCAAACGCCACGCTCAACACCTGCTAGCTTATAGCCTGCATTCGCTCTACAGTGTTATTCACCTGCTTCTTTGGCAATGCAGGCACCGCAAATTGCGGCATATCTGCTGTCTCCACAGTGGGAGCCACACCCACATTAACTTCCTCAACACTCTTGCCGTGGTCCCCAAGGGTATCCTGGGAACCAACACTAACGTTCTCCGGGGACAGCTTGGCGTTATCGGTCTCCGAGGTGGCCCTTTTCAACCGCCTAACCAGCTTCCCCTTCCTCTTCAACTCCAGCGGCCCAGAAGCAGCCATGTCTTCATTAGAACAAAGCTTCTCAACGGCCGCCGAATTTTTCTTTTTCGGAGGCATAGCAGCCACCGTCAAAGATCTTTATCGCGATAAGCAGCTATAAATATAAATTTCACACACACGCAAACACAGGCACACGCTAAAGCCCTAAAAACCGGTTTCGGTCAACGAAAGAAGCACCGCACAAAGCAGAAAACCAAAATTTTAGCAACTTCGACCACGTCCCGTGCGAGCACTCCGGCATTTTTGCTCCGCACCACCAAGAACCAGGTGTCAACCGGTCGCGGCTCCACAGGGGTGAAAAATCCACCACTGCGCCTCCATGGGGGGCTGCTGCCGGCAGAACCGGCGCCAGACCGCCAACATTCATCGGACCGATGGCCTCCAAACGGCCCCGCAGTCGCTCATTCTCAGCAATAAGCGAAAAAATCAGCGCCTCATATTGGCTAGCGACACCAGAAAAACTCGTCTGCTCTTAACGACAGTCAGAAAGCAACTTCGACCACGTCCCGTGCAGTGTTGCCAGATTTTGAGCGCCAAAATAAGCTAGATTTCACAAAAATACAAGCTAGAATAAGCTAAAAATTGTAAAAAAACAGGCTAAAAAATAGGCTAAAAATAAAACAACACATAGATATATACATTTCTAATTGTGTTATTATTTCATCCAATTCGCAATTGCTTGAATCGGTATATTTATCGCTGGAACGTATTAAATTTAAATATTTCTCCGGTAATTGATAGTTGTGACAACATTTTCCATGACGGCGCAATCCATATCTGTAAAATTCAAAAGAATTTTAGTCATATTCATGAAACAATTAAATATTTCTAAAACAAACATTATATTTAATATTGAGTTTTAGGATTTAACGGTTATTTTGTTCCTTAGCTTGGTCTTAACAATATTCATTTGATGGGGTCGTTCAATAGCAGCATTTGACCACGGTAGACTTAAAATGCCAATGGCAAATAAAGCGATTTCTTCAAAAGGCTTGTTTTTGCCAGCATCTTTATAAGTCAGTACTTCTGACCAAAATTGTATCGTGTCATCTGTACTTTGCCAAGGGACTAATTGAATTTTGCCATATTGGGCAAGAATTCCATCTATATTCTTATAGTTAAAGTGTTCCAATATGGAAATGAGATCATTATGATTTTTATTATGTTTGAGTACATTTTCTGCTGCAAAAACTTGCAGTTTTTCTAATGGCTCAAAATTATCTGGAAGTCTGAAATTAAGCATCAGATTATTATTTATTTTTAATATCAAATCCAATTGAAGCTTACCTTTCTCTGAGTTGGATAATTAGCTCCTTTATAAAATCCTTGCACATCTCTCTGATTTCGTTAACTTCATTATTATAATTTTTCTCTTTAATTTCCTTTTCAAATAAATATCCCATATATAATGAAGACACAGCAAATTCATCCAAGTCATCTTTCAAGACATCAATCTTTGCATCAGGCGGTGTTATTTTATTTTTGAGGAAATCGATGCTTGTCGATGAAAGTTTTGTTTGTAAACTGTTTTTGGCATTTTTTACACATTTACACATTTCACGATCACCAAGCAAGTTTCTGTATAGACCGAAACTTTTCAACGAAAATAAACTATAAATAAATTCTAAAATACCATGATACACCAAAATATGTACTACAAATATACTTTTTGTTCGATTTGTCTTAAAAAATACCAAAAAATACATGTAGGATATAAAAAGGAAAAACTAAGCAAAGTGAAATTAAAAAAGGTTAGATTTAAAGCTATTTTCATAATTTTTCAAGCTGTTCCGTTTTCAAATAAGCTAGATCTAGCCTTAAATAAGCTAAATTGGCAACACTGGTCCCGTGCACGCACTCCGGCATTTTTGCTCCGCACCACCAAGGACCAGGTGTCAACCGGTCGCGGCTCCACAGGGGGTGAAAAATCCACCACTGCGCCTCCATGAGGGGCTGCTGCCGGCAGAACCCGCGCCAGACCGCCTACATTCATCGGACCGATGGCCTCCAAACGGCCCCGCAGTCGCTCATTCTCAGCAATAAGCGAAAAAATCAGCGCCTCATATTGGCTACTGCAGCCTACCAAACTGCACATTACCTCCGTTGTCGCACCACCGTCCAACGCCACGCTCAACACCTGCTAGCTTATAGCCTGCATTCGCTCTACAGTGTTATTCACCTGCTTCTTTGGCAATGCAGGCACCGCAAATTTCGGCATATCTGCCGTCTCCACAGTGGGAGCCACACCCACATTAACTTCCTCAACACTCTTGCCGTGGTCCCCAAGGGTATCCTGGGAACCAACACTAACGTTCTCCGGGGACAGCTTGGCGTTATCGGTCTCCGAGGTGGCCCTTTTCAACCGCCTAACCAGCTTCCCCTTCCTCTTCAACTCCAGCGGCCCAGAAGCAGCCAGTTCTTCATCAGTACAAAGCTTCTCAACGGCCGCCGAATTTTTCTTTTTCGGAGGCATAGCAGCCACCGTCAAAGATCTTTATCGCGATAAGCAGCTATAAATAGAAATTTCACACACACACGCAAGCACAGGCACACGCTAGCGCCCTAAAAACCGGTTTCGGTCAACGAAAGAAGCACCGCACAAAGCAGAAAACGAAAATTTTGGCTTCGGCAAGCGACACCAGAAAAACACGTCTGCTCTTAATGACAGTCAGAAAGCAACTTCGACCACGTCCCGTGCGAGCACTCCGGTATTTTTGCTCCGCACCACCAAGGACCAGGTGTCAACCGGTCGCGGCTCCACAGGGGGTGAAAAATCCACCACTGCGCCTCCATGGGGGGCTGCTGCCGGCAGAACCGGCGCCAGACCGTCAACATTCATCGGACCGATGGCCTCCAAACGGCCCCGCAGTCGCTCATTCTCAGCAATAAGCGAAAAAATCAGCGCCTCATATTGGCTACCACAGCCTACCAAACTGCACATTACCTCCGTTGTCGCACCACCGTCCAACGCCACGCTCAACACCTGCTAGCTTATAGCCTGCATTCGCTCTACAGTGTTATTCACCTGCTTCTTTGGCAATGCAGGCACCGCAAATTGCGGCATATCTGCCGTCTCCACAGTGGGAGCCACACCCACATTAACTTCCTCAACACTCTTGCCGTGGTCCCCAAGGGTATCCTGGGAACCAACACTAACGTTCTCCGGGGACAGCTTGGCGTTATCGGTCTCCGAGCAGAAAACCAAAATTTTAGCAACTTCGACCACGTCCCGTGCGAGCACTCCGGCATTTTTGCTCCGCACCACCAAGAACCAGGTGTCAACCGGTCGCGGCTCCACAGGGGGTGAAAAATCCACCACTGCGCCTCCAGGGGGGGCTGCTGCCGGCAGAACCGGCGCCAGACCGCCAACATTCATCGGACCGATGGCCTCCAAACGGCCCCGCAGTTGCTCATTCTCAGCAATAAGCGAAAAAAATCAGCGCCTCATATTGGCTACTGCAGCCTACCAAACTGCACGTTACCTCCGTTGTCGCACCATCGTCAAACGCCACGCTCAACACCTGCTAGCTTATAGCCTGCATTCGCTCTACAGTGTTATTCACCTGCTTCTTTGGCAATGCAGGCACCGCAAATTGCGGCATATCTGCTGTCTCCACAGTGGGAGCCACACCCACATTAACTTCCTCAACACTCTTGCCGTGGTCCCCAAGGGTATCCTGGGAACCAACACTAACGTTCTCCGGGGACAGCTTGGCGTTATCGGTCTCCGAGGTGGCCCTTTTCAACCGCCTAACCAGCTTCCCCTTCCTCTTCAACTCCAGCGGCCCAGAAGCAGCCATGTCTTCATTAGAACAAAGCTTCTCAACGGCCGCCGAATTTTTCTTTTTCGGAGGCATAGCAGCCACCGTCAAAGATCTTTATCGCGATAAGCAGCTATAAATATAAATTTCACACACACGCAAACACAGGCACACGCTAAAGCCCTAAAAACCGGTTTCGGTCAACGAAAGAAGCACCGCACAAAGCAGAAAACCAAAATTTTAGCAACTTCGACCACGTCCCGTGCGAGCACTCCGGCATTTTTGCTCCGCACCACCAAGAACCAGGTGTCAACCGGTCGCGGCTCCACAGGGGGTGAAAAATCCACCACTGCGCCTCCATGGGGGGCTGCTGCCGGCAGAACCGGCGCCAGACCGCCAACATTCATCGGACCGATGGCCTCCAAACGGCCCCGCAGTCGCTCATTCTCAGCAATAAGCGAAAAAATCAGCGCCTCATATTGGCTAGCGACACCAGAAAAACTCGTCTGCTCTTAACGACAGTCAGAAAGCAACTTCGACCACGTCCCGTGCAGTGTTGCCAGATTTTGAGCGCCAAAATAAGCTAGATTTCACAAAAAATACAAGCTAGAATAAGCTAAAAATTGTAAAAAACAGGCTAAAAAATAGGCTAAAAATAAAACAACACATAGATATATACATTTCTAATTGTGTTATTATTTCATCCAATTCGCAATTGCTTGAATCGGTATATTTATCGCTGGAACGTATTAAATTTAAATATTTCTCCGGTAATTGATAGTTGTGACAACATTTTCCATGACGGCGCAATCCATATCTGTAAAATTCAAAAGAATTTTAGTCATATTCATGAAACAATTAAATATTTCTAAAACAAACATTATATTTAATATTGAGTTTTAGGATTTAACGGTTATTTTGTTCCTTAGCTTGGTCTTAACAATATTCATTTGATGGGGTCGTTCAATAGCAGCATTTGACCACGGTAGACTTAAAATGCCAATGGCAAATAAAGCGATTTCTTCAAAAGGCTTGTTTTTGCCAGCATCTTTATAAGTCAGTACTTCTGACCAAAATTGTATCGTGTCATCTGTACTTTGCCAAGGGACTAATTGAATTTTGCCATATTGGGCAAGAATTCCATCTATATTCTTATAGTTAAAGTGTTCCAATATGGAAATGAGATCATTATGATTTTTATTATGTTTGAGTACATTTTCTGCTGCAAAAACTTGCAGTTTTTCTAATGGCTCAAAATTATCTGGAAGTCTGAAATTAAGCATCAGATTATTATTTATTTTTAATATCAAATCCAATTAAAGCTTACCTTTCTCTGAGTTGGATAATTAGCTCCTTTATAAAATCCTTGCACATCTCTCTGATTTCGTTAACTTCATTATTATAATTTTTCTCTTTAATTTCCTTTTCAAATAAATATCCCATATATAATGAAGACACAGCAAATTCATCCAAGTCATCTTTCAAGACATCAATCTTTGCATCAGGCGGTGTTACTTTATTTTTGAGGAAATCGATGCTTGTCGATGAAAGTTTTGTTTGTAAACTGTTTTTGGCATTTTTTACACATTTACACATTTCACGATCACCAAGCAAGTTTCTGTATAGACCGAAACTTTTCAACGAAAATAAACTATAAATAAATTCTAAAATACCATGATACACCAAAATATGTACTACAAATATACTTTTTGTTCGATTTGTCTTAAAAAATACCAAAAAATACATGTAGGATATAAAAAGGAAAAACTAAGCAAAGTGAAATTAAAAAAGGTTAGATTTAAAGCTATTTTCATAATTTTTCAAGCTGTTCCGTTTTCAAATAAGCTAGATCTAGCCTTAAATAAGCTAAATTGGCAACACTGGTCCCGTGCACGCACTCCGGCATTTTTGCTCCGCACCACCAAGGACCAGGTGTCAACCGGTCGCGGCTCCACAGGGGGTGAAAAATCCACCACTGCGCCTCCATGAGGGGCTGCTGCCGGCAGAACCCGCGCCAGACCGCCTACATTCATCGGACCGATGGCCTCCAAACGGCCCCGCAGTCGCTCATTCTCAGCAATAAGCGAAAAAATCAGCGTCTCATATTGGCCACTATAGCCTACCAAACTGCACATTACCTCCGTTGTCGCACCACCGTCCAACGCCACGCTCAACACCTGCTAGCTTATAGCCTGCATTCGCTCTACAGTGTTATTCACCTGCTTCTTTGGCAATGCAGGCACCGCAAGCTGCGGCATATCTGCCGTCTCCACAGTGGGAGCCACACCCACATTGACTTCCTCAACACTCTTGCCGTGGTCCCCAAGGGTATCCTGGGAACCAACACTAACGTTCTCCGGGGACAGCTTGGCGATATCGGTCTCCGAGGTGGCCCTTTTCAACCGCCTAACCAGCTTCCCCTTCCTCTTCAACTCCAGCGGCCCAGAAGCAGCCAGTTCTTCATCAGAACAAAGCTTCTCAACGGCCGCCGAATTTTTCTTTTTCGGAGGCATAGCAGCCACCGTCAAAGATCTTTATCGCGATAAGCAGGTATAAATAGAAATTTCACACACACACGCAAACACAGGCACACGCTAGCGCCCTAAAAACCGGTTTCGGTCAACGAAAGAAGCACCGCACAAAGCAGAAAACGAAAATTTTGGCTTCGGCAAGCGACACCAGAAAAACTCGTCTGCTCTTAACGACAGTCAGAAAGCAACTTCGACCACGTCCCGTGCGAGCACTCCGGCATTTTTGCTCCGCACCACCAAGAACCAGGTGTCAACCGGTCGCGGCTCCACAGGGGGTGAAAAATCCACCACTGCGCCTCCAGGGGGGGCTGCTGCCGGCAGAACCGGCGCCAGACCGCCTACATTCATCGGACCGATGGCCTCCAAACGGCCCCGCAGTCGCTCATTCTCAGCAATAAGCGAAAAAATCAGCGTCTTATATTGGCTACTACAGCCTACCAAACTGCACATTACCTCCGTTGTCGCACCACCGTCCAACGCCACGCTCAACACCTGCTAGCTTATAGCCTGCATTCGCTCTACAGTGTTATTCACCTGCGTCTTTGGCAATGCAGGCACCGCTAACTGCGGCATATCTGCCGTCTCCACAGTGGGAGCCACACCCACATTCACTTCCTCAACACTCTTGCCGTGGTCCCCAAGGGTATCCTGGGAACCAACACTAACGTTCTCCGGGGACAGCTTGGCGATATCGGTCTCCGAGGTGGCCCTTTTCAACCGCCTAACCAGCTTCCCCTTCCTCTTCAACTCCAGCGGCCCAGAAGCAGCCAGTTCTTCATCAGAACAAAGCTTCTCAATGGCCGCCGAATTTGTCTTTTTCGGAGGCATTGCAGCCACCGTCAAAGATCTTTATCGCGATAAGCAGCTATAAATATAAATTTCACACACACGCAAACACAGGCACACGCTAGCGCCCTAAAAAACCGGTTTCGGTCAAGGAAAGAAGCACCGCACAAAGCAGAAAACGAAAATTTTGGCTTCGGCAAGCGACACCAGAAAAACACGTCTGCTCTGAACGACAGAATGAATCTGATCTCTCAGCTTTATTTTACGTGGCGGTTCCTCAGGGAGGGATTTCAACCACGGCGTCTAATGTTTATTTGCAGCTTAGCCTCGATTAGTGCGATATATATACATATATCACGCCATCACGCACCACCGCTACATACGCAGGAACCTGGTACGATGCGCCAGTTAGCGCCCGTAAAGAGAAGCTATAGCTATGTACATAGCGACTCTTCCGGTACCAATTGAAAGTATCCTGGTCGGGCATACAATCCCCCTTGGTGAGGGGCGAGGTGTATCTAACACGTCTTCCGATCTATGGGTCTCGGCACCCGGTTGAGAGCGCAACTCCACGAGGAGCCTAGCGGCTCTCCCCGCGTAACGTTTGGGTATCAACCACAGCCACCACGATACTCCCACTAGGGGGCCGACCTCAATGTGCAGCCTTGGAACTGCACAACCCGTGGTACCGATCTTAAGGACTCAGCTCGATCCTCCCTTTTAGCCCCGACCGGCCTGGATAGGGAATCCACCCAGCCCGTGCGCCGCTTGCGCGTTCAGCAGCTGCTGTCGCCTGGAGAACGCCAGTCCGGCGAACCCGTCGAGAGTCCGCATTCTCTCCTGAGAAGCCGTCACATCGGAGAAGGTCCAGTCGCCATCCGTGTACTGCACTCCAAGTCCATCGAGGTCTCGCAAGTCTGCATAAAGGGGACAAGCACATAGGAAGTGCTGCCAATCCTCGCGTTCTGCGCCGCATAGACATGCTGGCGTGTCGCTAAGGCTTCTTCCATGCAAAAATGCATTGAGCGATCCGTGGCCCGTCAGCAGGAACCCAGCGCGCAGCGTGAAGCCAAACCTTCGTTCGCTGTAAACGAAGCCTGCGTTCGGGATGAAGCGGTGCGTCACCCGACCTGGGGAGTCACCATCATCCCATCTGCGTTGCCACTCGCACAACAGGCCTTCGTCTAGTCGCGCCATCTTCTGCTTCCAGCTAAGATTTGCCAAATCTTCGCCGTTCAGCCAATCGCTCTCCTCCAGCGGGTAGTCACGCTTTAGTTTGAAGCTGATTGCCAGGCGTCTGGCAACCAGATCAAACGGGGGGGCTCCAGCTAGTACTTGCAGCGCCATGGTGGACACTGTTCGGCATACCGGTAGGCATCCAATCAGGATGATCCTTTGGCACGCAAGCAGATGCCTCCTGGCAACCACTTGCGTCGTCGTCACGACAGACCAAACCGAGGCACCAAATAGTGCGCAGGGCACCATGAGTCCGGCATATATTGTCCGCTTTGCGCGGGGACTGAGTCCCCAGTCAACCCGCAGTACGCGCGACAATGCCCCTACGACTCCGGTCAGCTTATCACGCAAGCCCGTGATGTGCGGGAGAAAACTCAACCGCTCGCCGACCGTGATGCCCAGGTACCGATACTTGCGCTTATATGGCAGGCTTGCTCCAGCAAACCGTACCACTGGCGGCCGTCTAAGTATGCCTTTGAGCAGCATGATCGCCGTCTTGCTAGTTGAAACGGCAACGCCGACTTCAACTCCCCAAGCGCCTACGATGGACATTAACTCACCTCCTTTTTGTTCGAGCTCTGATCGGGCATTCCCTTCGATGAGGAGGAGCAAGTCGTCAGCATACGCGCTGAGCGCACCAAGGGGCTCTAAGCGCTGGAGCAACACGTCCATTAAGATGTTCCATATAAATGGACCACTTATGGACCCCTGCGGGCAACCTCGTGTCACCGGAACAGTGGCTACTCCATGCCTACTGACGATGCTCGCACTCCGGCCGGAGAAGAAACTTCGCCACAAGCTTGCTTCTCGGCATCCCAGCTCAAGGAGGCGGCGTAGTGCAGCATTCCACTCGACGTTGTCGAAGGCTCCCTTGAAGTCCACGAAGACTCCGAGCACGTATTTCGACCGGCTGGCCGAAACAGTACTCACGACGTGTTTCCAAGCATCCTCCACACAACGTCCTTGGCGAAAGCCAAATTGCCATCTGCAGCCATCCGGAATGGTGTCCTTCAGACGATTCACCATGATGCCCTCAAGCACTTTGCCCAGCACTGGCAACAGACAGATACCCCGATATGAGGTTGGATCGGTCCGGTCCTTATCGGGTCCCTTCAGAAGTGGAACCACCCTGGGATGCTTCCATTCCGTTGGGAAATACCCTGTCTCCAGGCAGCGGGAATACATCGCTGTCATGTGCTGAGGGATGGCACGCCACAATGCCTTGCAAATGGCACCTGTGATGCCGTCCATGCCGGGAGAGCGTCTGCTCTTCAACCTGGCGACGCATGCATCAACCTCGAAAGCTTCGAGGGCCGGTGGAGCCTCGATCGGGATGGCAATGTGTGCATTCGACTCCGCAACAGGAAAGAAGTTGCGAAGGAGCACACCCGCACAGTCGTGCCATGTTGCGACCAGCCTACCATCCGTTCGAAGGCATCCAATCTCCGTGCTCTTTTTGCGGCCTCGGCAAATCCTGTAGACGTGCCCCCATGGATCATCTCTGTTCTCTCCCACGAAGCGTCGCCAGTTGTCTTCCTTCGATCTCAGGATGAGCTTCTTGTACTGCGCTGAGGAGATCCTCAACGCGAGCACAAGTTCCTCTGCTGCGTCGGTCTCGTGCCGACGAGCGTCCTGGAGCCTTCGCCTCAGTCTCCTGACCTCTCGGCGTTTGGAGTGTAGTTCGGCAGTCCACCAAACTACTTTTCTCGCGGCTCTCGGTGTGCTGCGTCCCAGCACTCTGTCGCACACACTGTGCACTACAGAGCGCAGTGCAGACACTTGGTTGTCCAACGGCGATTCGGCGGTGTCTTCCGGTAATTCGGCTGTCTCCCTTACCACTTCCTCCTCGAACAATCGCCAGCGCGCATTGGAAAGCTTCCAGGACGGCACAGGAGCAATGGGCTCAACTGCGTCGTTCGGGTCAGTCGTCACCACAACATGGATCATGTTGTGATCGCTGGTGTCCCATTCCTTCACTTCCCAATCGTATGTGGCCCACATAGTCGCAGCTTGAATGACGATTGTCACATCGATATCGCTTTGGCCTCTACGGTTATCGAATGTAAACACCCGACTGGCTTCATTGAGCACGCCGGCTCTCATCTCGGTTATCCACTCAGACAGCAGCTCACCCCGTGCATAGTTAGCTTGCCCCCGATTGTGTCCGGAGAGCTTGCTAAACCACGCTGGGGATACTGCGTTCGCGTCGAGCCCAAAGATGACAGGAGTGCGGCTGCCCAGCAGCAGCACCGCATCTAAGTACCTGAGGTACGGCGCCAAGTCGGTGTCGAATTGGCAGTACACGGAGCATAGGAAGTGTTCGGAGCAGAACCCAGCCGATTAGCTGCTTGCCAAATAGCACCTAATTCTTGGCCCTCAGCCGCTTATTTTGTTTGTTACTTATGTCTATGTCACTCATTTGTTTGTTAAAGCTCTGCGCTTGCTTGCCCTGCTAAACGCTCTCTGCCAGCTCGCTCTTCGCTATCTCCGCTTTGCGTCTGCCTACCGACGTCGGCCGAGCGAAGCTGCGCTTAGCGATCGGAGCGGCAATGTAAAGGGCAGGCAAGCCACACTTGCAATTTGGATGTCACGCATTAAAGAACATATTGTAATTTTATTTCTGCGCCGAGTTTTATTTAATTCGAAATAATTAGTCGGCCGATTGGGGATAAAAAACATTATCTCCACATAAAATTTGGTGACCCCGACGTGATGAGGATCGCTGAGGAACATTTGCCGAAGCTCCAAAAGCTCATTTTTTGCTCCTACAAAATTTGTAGCGTTGTCTGACCAGATGATTCGAGGTTTGGGACGTAGACTTATAAAACGCCTTAATGCTGCCAGAAAGGATTCTGTAGATAGATCCCGAACGACTTCCAAATGAGTTGCTTTGGTGCTAAAGCATACGAAGACAGCGATGTAACATTTGATAGGAGGCCTGCTTCTGACTTCCGACTTGTGATAAAAGGGTCCGCAAAAATCAACGCCCGTTGTGTGGAATGCTGGATTAGTCCTTACGCAATCCGCAGGCAAGTTTCCCATGATATGTTCCCTCAGCACTGGCTTCAAACGAAAGCATCTAACACATTTGCGAATGATTCCCGCAACATATTTGCGTCCGCCAATAGGCCAGAATTTTTGCCGAAGCAGTCCGAGCAATCCTTGAGCTCCTGCGTGGAGAAACCTTTCGTGAAAGAAGATAATAATAGAGACAGTGACAGGATGTCCCTTAGGAAGCAGGATCGGGTGCTTCGCGTCGCAGTCCAATTCGGCATTTTGGAGGCGGCCTCCAACACGCAGCAATCCAAAGCTATCCAGAAATGGATTCAGTGAGGCCATCGTGCTTTTTGGGGGTAGGGCCTGTTTGCTGGCGAGGGCCCTTATCTCTTCCGAAAATTGTTGCTGCTGTATTGCCCTTATGAGCAAATGCGTACCATTTTTGATGTCGATTACGGTAAGTTGACCCTTCGACCGCGCTATGCCTTTGTCCTTGAGAATGTAGAATCGATATATGTAAGCAAAGACGCGCTGCATGGATCCGAATGAGTTTTGAAATTTGCAATCGTACGATACATCCCTTTCGTTTGAAACAACCAATGCTGCATGACGACGTTCTGGTACATCGGTCGGCAATTGCAAGCCTGCAGGCCACTCTGAGCTCTCAAGACGCAAGAATGGTGGTCCAGAGATCCAAAGGCTGCTATCCATTAGTTCAGCGGGCGTGGCTCCACGTGATATGATGTCGGCAGGATTCAACTTTGTGGGCACGTGATGCCAAGTCATTCCAGCGGTGAGCTCCTGAATCCGCTGAACTCGATTAGAAACAAATATATTAAAATTCAATGGTGATTCTCGAATCCAGGCAAGGGCTATGGACGAATCCGACCAGCAATGTATTTGGCATGGAGCTGATAATCCCTTAACTATGGTGGACACTAGTTCGGCTAATACGAGGGCAGCGGACAGCTCAAGCTTGGGGATAGTCATACTTTTCAAGGGCGCGACTCTGGATTTAGAGCATAAGAGATGACTTTGCACAATGCCAAGAGCTTCCGAACGCATGTATACACAGGCGCCATATGCTGCTTGGCTCGCATCACAAAACGCGTGCATTTCTAATCTGGCTTGCTGCCGAAGCACGTAACGTGGAAACTTAAAGTTTTTAACCATCGACAACTGCGAAGTCAGCTCAATCCAAGTCGTATGTAGATCCTGGGGCAGGCTTTCGTCCCAATTCAATTTTAGGCTTTCGTTCCATAGCGACTGCATAAATATTTTAGAAATATCTTCGAACAACATCAGCGCCAAGCGGAAAACGCAACTCTTCATCATTTGCCAATTGATGCATAGCACGAATTGCTAAGAAAGCGGCAGGTTTGGTTCCGTAAGTAACAGTCTCCAACTTGAACACCTGAATCTCCTCCTTCGGGTCATTGCGCCATAGGATGCACTGCACGTGCGTATCGGGATGGGAAACGCGTACACAGCGGTACATTTTGCAGATATCGCCACACAAGGCGACTTTAAAAAAGCGGAAACGAAGCAGAGTTATCAGAATTTTAGGTTGGATGGTGGGTCCAGCCATAAGCGCATCATTCAGTGATACTCCAGACGCTGTTTTGGCAGATCCATCGAACACTACGCGTAATTTGGTGGTTGTACTATCCTGCTTGTGGACGCAATGGTGAGGCAAGAAGTACTGCGGGAGGTCTGACTGCCGCGAAGCTGGCGACATGTGTCCTAAATCACGATACTCCTGAAGAAACTCCATATATTTTGCCTTAAGCTGTGCATTTTTTGCTAGCTTCCTCTCCAAATTGAGAAATCTACGTAGCGCCTGCTGATACGATTCTCCTAATTCCTCTAGACTGAATTTGGTTGGCAAACGTACGGAGTAAGCTCCGGACTCTAGGCGAATGCAGTTTGTGACGAAATGCTGTTCGCAATGAACATCTTCCTCCGAAATTGATGAGGGCGAATAATCTCCATCGACTTCCCAAAACCGCCTTACAATATCGCACAAATTAGTCTCGCAAGCGGAGATGACAGGGGGATCTTCAACGGCTGCTAGCGCCGCACGGGCTTTCTCAGAGTTTTTAATACTTCCTGACACTATCCAGCCAAGTTTCGTCTTCTGCAATGTTGGCAATTGGTCTGACAGTCGAATCTGTCCAACGCACATTAATTCGAAAAACAAACCAGCACCTATCAACAGATCGACACGCTGGGGCTTGGCGAAATTAGGATCAGCTAGTTTTAGGTTATTTGGCATTGGCCAATCCTTTGCGTCTAGGCCGAAGTTAGGCTGCATTCCTGTGATTGAGGCAGTGATAATTGCAGAGAGGAAACCGCGATAGCTTTCGTCTTGAGATTGCAGGACGATGTCCACAGCCTTGCTGGATGGTAGAATTGACTCTCCAATACCGGCGATTTTAACGTGAGACGGGTGAGGATCTAACTGCAGCTGATTGGCGAGTCTCGATGTTATAAAGTTAACCTGAGAAGCGGAATCTAAAATGGCACGACATGGAATAAGCGATCCAAAACGGCCCCTGACATATACGATTGCAGTAGCTAGCAGCACGTTTTGGCTAGGCAGAGATTTTTGACTCGAGGGGGGAGGGCTAATATATTTGCTTGCTACTAGGGCACTTGCAGGATCATGCTGGGTCGATTCCGTGCTCGGCGACGGCAACTCAGCGTCAGAGCCCGACTGCATGTGGAGCAGTGTGTGATGCTTGGCTTGGCAATTTCTACATGCCCCTGACTTGCAGCGTTGCAATGAATGGCCTTTGTTGAGGCAGTTTAGACATAAATGGCGCTTCTTCACCTCCTTGTATCGAGAAAAAACAGGGAGATCTATAAATGCCTGGCATCGGGATATGTAGTGATCGGAGGATTTGCAATACTTGCATGTTGAGCTATTATGATCGTTAATGGAGGTGATTAGGGTGCTAGGTTTACTTTCTCCCACCTGCTGGCTAGGAATTGTTACCATAGCCGATCCCAAATTTTCCAGCATCCGACATCTTGCTTCCAAGAATGAGGCCATGCTTGACCACCGAGGCAATCCTGACGTCGGCAAGTTCTCTTCCCATTTCTCCTTGGTCTTGTGGTCCAATTTCGTGCCTATGATGAAGATCAGCAACCCATCGGAAATCTCCTGCGGGGTCGCCAAGGTCTGAAGTGCAAGCAAGTGCGAATTGATTTTGTCGCTGAGCGCGCGCAAGCCGATAGCTGAGCCCTTCTCCACCCCTTGCAACCCGAAAATAGCCTTGACGTGTGCCTGAAAATGTAACAGTTTATTATCGAATCGCAACATTAGCAAATTCAACGCCTTGTCGTAATTCTCCTCAGAAAGTTCCAAGGAACGAATCGTATCCAGCGCAGCACCATCTAGACATCCACGAAGATATTGGAATTTTTCGATGATTGGTATACGATGGTCTTTGTGCACCATTGTCGAGAACATCGAGTGGAATTCTGGCCAATCCATGTAGTTCCCCCCGAATCGCGGAAGCTGCAACTCGGGCATTCGAGAACGGCCTATACTATTATAGGCGAACAACGACGAGTTCCCCTCGAGAGTATGCCGAGCCGTTGAATTGGCAACATTACCGTGCGAGCCGCCATCAACTCCCGCGACAGCCTGGACCTAACCTTGACATAAACATTCGAAAAGTCCAGCCGGGCATCATGGGCTAACTGCAGGAAATCCAGCCTTTCAAGGCTCGTTTGAGCGGCATCGAAATCCGCATTCATTCGCTCGATCTGCTCTAAGCGAGCTTGAAGTTCTGCCTCATCTAACTCGGCAAGCTCTCCCTTGGTGAGAAAGCGATCCATGGCCTTTAGTTGGCGCGCGATGGACTCGGCCTTGTGCTTGTAGAAATCTACATCACTCGGCATTGCTGCGTTCGCGACATTGGTAGGCTCAGGTGCTGCCATGTTGAGGTTTTAAAAGAGCCACTCAGCACGACCGAAAAAGACACCCTGTATACGTATAAACGTGGGAACCGAAAGCAAAGGGATTACAGCTAATGCCTTTAGCTGTGCGGCTGTGCGAGCTGTCCGATTCCGCTTTGTACTCCGCTTGTGTGTATTAGTGAGTTCGCTGCACTGCCTACCGCACTGCACTGACCGAATTGTCGCGACAGAGAAATTAATAGCCAGCAATGCGTGTATGTAGGTGTATGTAAGTGTGTTTTAGCACCGAATTGTGCTTAACCGCCGAAAATTTGCTAGGGCTAGCGAATGTCGATCGCGAATGATTATTAATTGACACTGCAACTCAGAAATCACGTCGGGGTCACGTCGGCTGTGTCACATCTCTGCGTTTCTAGTGGAATCGACTGGAAATTCATCCCCCCTCGCTCACCTCATTTTGGGGGTTTGTGGGAGGCGGCTGTTAAAGCAGCTAAATATCATTTTCATCGCATCGTCGGGACCTACATTTTAACTCTTGATGAAATTCAGACCTTGGCTTGTGAAATCTCTGCTTTGTTAAATTCCCGTCCGCTTTATGCAATTACAGAAAGTCCCGATGATCTAGATGTGCTCACGCCAAACCACTTTCTCAATGGAGCCCCGAAAGCTGCATTCGACGAGCCAGATGTGGCGCATCTCCGGGTCAACCTACTTAGTCGATGGCAGCGGCTGTGTCAAATGAAGCAGGCGTTTTGGAGAAAATGGAGCACGGCGTATCTTTCGATTCTTCAGGAGCGGAGCAAGTGGCGGTCATCGTCTCCAAACATCAAGCTAGGAGCGCTCGTCATGATCAAGGAGGAAACGCTGCCACCATTAAGGTGGCCGCTTGGCCGCATTGAGAGCGTCATCCCAGGAAAAGATGGAACCATCAGAGTAGCCGTCATCCGCACTCAAAAAGGCCTTTTCAAGAGGGCCGTTGGAAAAATAGCGGTTCTGCCCCTTCAGGATGGATCTGTTGAAAGCCTTTGCCTTCCAACGGGGGGTGAATGTTCGGAGCAGAACCCAGCCGATTAGCTGCTTGCCAAATAGCACCTAATTCTTGGCCCTCAGCCGCTTATTTTGTTTGTTACTTATGTCTATGTCACTCATTTGTTTGTTAAAGCTCTGCGCTTGCTTGCCCTGCTAAACGCTCTCTGCCAGCTCGCTCTTCGCTATCTCCGCTTTGCGTCTGCCTACCGACGTCGGCCGAGCGAAGCTGCGCTTAGCGATCGGAGCGGCAATGTAAAGGGCAGGCAAGCCACACTTGCAATTTGGATGTCACGCATTAAAGAACATATCGTAATTTTATTTCTGCGCCGAGTTTTATTTAATTCGAAATAATTAGTCGGCCGATTGGGGATAAAAAACATTATCTCCACAGGAAGATTGAGCCGAATCTTCCCGTAACTCTGACGCATACTCCAAAATCCGTGGTAAGGGTCTCCATTGGCATGCAGATGGCGTCCGGTTCGTCGACGATGATAGCAGCTTTTCCTCGGCGGTCCTGGAATACTCGCATTCCAGAAGGAAGGCCGGTAATCCGCCCTGCTCCATCGACGTACGGCTCCTGGACCAGTGCGAACTGACGGCCAGAGCTGCGCATGATGGCTGCGAGTTCCATCACAGCCGCTCGGCCACGGCCACAATTAGCTTGGATGAAGCTAAACATTAATGTCTAGCTTGCACCCTCGCCAGTACCGCTGCGTAGATCGGGCACGCCGCTGACAGCATGGAATGTGCTGCAGGGTACCCCTTGAAGCGGCAGTTGCGGCAGTCCACGGGGTTGGGACACCGTGCAACGTTGTGGCCGTTCTGTCCACACCGGTGGCACACGTTCTCCTTAAGGCGACATTGCGACACCTTGTGGTCAAAGCCTGCACATCTGTGGCAGGCGTATGTTCGGACCAAGGAGCGGCAGCGGCATCTGAACCACTGTATGTACACGCATTCGTGCAACGCCTCCTGTGCCTTCGTGTCGACCTCTAGCGTCACGTTGATCGTGGCGCCGTCGGTGACCGACCAGGGTTTACTGCCCAGGTGAACCGACTTTTTAAATTCCGCGGCGGTCATGGTCTCCTCCAGGTTCTTCGCGAAGAGCTCCTCCATGAACTCTTCAGGTGTGATCGACGTGTCCACGTCATACTCCACGACCTGAGGCTTGGTCTCCGGCCTCTTCTTGACCACCAGTCCTGCTTCGGCGAATTTGCTGCTGGCCACTACCTTCCTCAGTTCGCTCACTGAAGGGGTGCGAATAATCGCTCCTCCGCTCTTCAGCTCGCGAACCTCGTGAACGCGGACTCCAAGTGCCGGCACCACGGTCTTCTTTACACGCTCCACAAGCTCCTTGCTGGTCTCCTCCGGGTTCTTGCTCCTTATTAGAGCAGACCAGGTATCCCTAGGCCTTGGGATCGGTGCAGCGACGGCGCTCGGTGCGGGCAGGCCTGGGAAGGCTGTCGCATACGCAGCGGCTGTGACGGCGGTGGTGCCCGTGTGGGCAGCAGCAGCGGGTCTCGGTGGAGGCGGCATCCTTGCCCTCTCCTCCAGGCGCACCTTTTCTCCAGCCAGGGCCATGACCAACTCGTCGTACCGGTTGGTAGCGACGAGGATTCCTATGGAAGCCTCTGGCGGCATCAGCCCCTTCAGCACAGCCTCGTTCACCGCCATCCTGATCGCAGACATTTCCGCAATGATGGCCGAGTAGCCTGCCGCGACAATGCCAGTTGCCGGGCATGTGGCAGCGGCAGCGGTGGTGGCAGCGGTGGCAGCAGCGGTGGTGGCAGCGATGGTAGCAGCGGCGGCAGAGGTACTGGCAGCGGTGGTGGCAGCGGCAGCGGCGGCGCCAGAGGGCCTTTGAGCCTCCTCAAAGGGGAGCGATGGTGGCGGCGATCTCTCGGCAGGGATCGGCAGCTCTCCGGCTATCCCAATCCCAAGCCCGATCTTTTTGGCTCCCTTTTTGGCGGCTGAGGACTTCGGCCGACCCCGCCTGCGGGCGGGAACGCTCGACGACGAGCTCGCCCCTACACTAGCCAGGCTAGTGTCGCTGGCGTCGGCCTCCGTATCCACTTCCATACCCGGCTAGTTATGGCTCCCTCTATTGGCGTGACTCGACACTAAACGGCACTAGTGGAGACGCGAACCAAAAGTCTCGGCGGAGACACGAACCGCAAGTTCTAGCGGAGACTAAAACCGAAAGTTTTAGCGGGGACACCAACCGAAAAGCTCCGAACTCAAGCCAAAGCTTCGAACCAAAGCTTCGAACTCGAACGTGCTGACGAACTATTCCGACTTGTTGTCGAACTATTCGCACTTGTTGACGAACTAAGGTTCCGCACGTGGCTGTTTTTAGCGTTTATTTTACAAATATTAATTTGCAAATAGCTGCTCTGTTTTTTCACCAAATTAACACGCGATTTCACTGGCGAACAGCGCGTGATCTCGCGGCAATTTTAATATATTTTCCACTTGGAAAAATCACTTTTTACTTTACTCGAACGACGGTATAGCGGACCGCTTGAAAAACACGTCTGCTTCGAGTGGCAGTCAAAAAGCAACTGACTGCTCTGAACGACAGTCAGAAAGCAACTTCGACCACGTCCCGTGCGAGCACTCCGGCATTTTTGCTCCGTTCCACCAAGGACCAGGTGTCAACCGGTCGCGGCTCCACAGGGGGTGAAAAATCCACCACTGCGCCTCCATGGGGGCTGCTGCCGGCAGAACCGGCGCCAGACCGCCAACATTCATCGGACCGATGGCCTCCAAACGGCCCCGCAGTCGCTCATTCTCAGCAATAAGCGAAAAAATCAGCACCTCATATTGGCTACTACAGCCTACCAAACTGCACATTACCTCCGTTGTCGCACCACCGTCCAACGCCACGCTCAACACCTGCTAGCTTATAGCCTGCATTCGCTCTACAGTGTTATTCACCTGCGTCTTTGGCAATGCAGGCACCGCAAACTGCGGCATATCTGCCGTCTCCACAGTGGGAGCCACACCCACATTCACTTCCTCAACACTCTTGCCGTGGTCCCCAAGGGTATCCTGGGAACCAACACTAACGTTCTCCGGGGACAGCTTGGCGATATCGGTCTCCGAGGTGGCCGTTTTCAACCGCCTAACCAGCTTCCCCTTCCTCTTCAACTCCAGCGGCCCAGAAGCAGCCAGTTCTTCATCAGAACAAAGCTTCTCAACGGCCGCCGAATTTTTCTTTTTCGGAGGCATAGCAGCCACCGTCAAAGATCTTTATCGCGATAAGCAGCTATACATAGAAATTTCACACACACACGCGAACACAGGCACACGCTAGCGCCCTAAAAACCGGTTTCGGTCAACGAAAGAAGCACCGCACAAAGCAGAAAACGAACATTTTAGCAACTTCGACCACGTCCCGTGCGAGCACTCCGGCATTTTTGCCCCGCACCACCAAGGACCAGGTGTCAACCGGTCGCGGCTCCACAGGGGGTGAAAAATCCATCACTGCGCCTCCATGGGGGGCTGCTGCCGGCAGAACCGGCGCCAGACCGCCAACATTCATCGGACCGATGGTCTCCAAACGGCCCCGCAGTCGCTCATTCTCAGCAATAAGCGAAAAAATCAGCGCCTCATATTGGCTACTGCAGCCTACCAAACTGCACATTACCTCCGTTGTCGCACCATCGTCCAAAGCCACGCTCAACACCTGCTAGCTTATAGCCTGCATTCGCTCTACAGTGTTATTCACCTGCGTCTTTGGCAATGCAGGCACCGCAAACTGCGGCATATCTGTCGCCTCCACAGTGGGAGCCACACCCACATTCACTTCCTCAACACTCCTGCCGTGGTCCCCAAGGGTATCCTGGGAACCAACACTAACGTTCTCCGGGAAAGAACGAAAATTTTGGCTTCGGCAAGCGACACCAGAAAAACACGTCTGCTCTTAACGACAGTCAGAAAGCCACTTCGACCACGTCCCGTGCGAGCACTCCGGCATTTTTGCTCCGCACCACCACGGACCAGGTGTCAACCGGTCGCGGCTCCACAGGGGGTGAAAAATCCATCACTGCGCCTCCATGGGGGGCTGCTGCCGGCAGAACCGGCGCCAGACCGCCAACATTCATCGGACCGATGGCCTCCAAACGGCCCCGCAGTCGCTCATTCTCAGCAATAAGCGAAAAAATCAGCACCTCATATTGGCTACTACAGCCTACCAAACTGCACATTACCTCCGTTGTCGCACCATCGTCAAACGCCACGCTCAACACCTGCTAGCTTATAGCCTGCATTCGCTCTACAGTGTTATTCACCTGCGTCTTTGGCAATGCAGGCACCGCAAACTGCGGCATATCTGCCGCCTCCACAGTGGGAGCCACACCCACATTCACTTCCTCAACACTCCTGCCGTGGTCCCAAGGGTATCCTGGGAACCAACACTAACGTTCTCCGGGAAAGAACGAAAATTTTGGCTTCGGCAAGCGACACCAGAAAAACACGTCTGCTCTTAACGACAGTCAGAAAGCCACTTCGACCACGTCCCGTGCGAGCACTCCGGCATTTTTGCCCCGCACCACCAAGGACCAGGTGTCAACCGGTCGCGGCTCCACAGGGGGTGAAAAATCCATCACTGCGCCTCCATGGGGGGCTGCTGCCGGCAGAACCGGCGCCAGACCGCCAACATTCATCGGACCGATGGTCTCCAAACGGCCCCGCAGTCGCTCATTCTCAGCAATAAGCGAAAAAATCAGCGCCTCATATTGGCTACTGCAGCCTACCAAACTGCACATTACCTCCGTTGTCGCACCATCGTCCAAAGCCACGCTCAACACCTGCTAGCTTATAGCCTGCATTCGCTCTACAGTGTTATTCACCTGCGTCTTTGGCAATGCAGGCACCGCAAACTGCGGCATATCTGTCGCCTCCACAGTGGGAGCCACACCCACATTCACTTCCTCAACACTCCTGCCGTGGTCCCCAAGGGTATCCTGGGAACCAACACTAACGTTCTCCGGGAAAGAACGAAAATTTTGGCTTCGGCAAGCGACACCAGAAAAACACGTCTGCTCTTAACGACAGTCAGAAAGCCACTTCGACCACGTCCCGTGCGAGCACTCCGGCATTTTTGCCCCGCACCACCAAGGACCAGGTGTCAACCGGTCGCGGCTCCACAGGGGGTGAAAAATCCACCACTGCGCCTCCATGGGGGGCTGCTGCCGGCAGAACCGGCGCCAGACCGCCAACATTCATCGGACCGATGGTCTCCAAACGGCCCCGCAGTCGCTCATTCTCAGCAATAAGCGAAAAAATCAGCACCTCATATTGGCTACTACAGCCTACCAAACTGCACATTACCTCCGTTGTCGCACCATCGTCAAACGCCACGCTCAACACCTGCTAGCTTATAGCCTGCATTCGCTCTACAGTGTTATTCACCTGCGTCTTTGGCAATGCAGGCACCGCAAACTGCGGCATATCTGCCGCCTCCACAGTGGGAGCCACACCCACATTCACTTCCTCAACACTCCTGCCGTGGTCCCCAAGGGTATCCTGGGAACCAACACTAACGTTCTCCGGGGACAGCTTGGCGATATCGGTCTCCGAGGTGGCCCTTTTCAACCGCCTAACCAGCTTCCCCTTCCTCTTCAACTCCAGCGGCCCAGAAGCAGCCAGTTCTTCATCAGAACAAAGCTTCTCAACGGCCGCCGAATTTTTTCTTTTTCGGAGGCATAGCAGCCACCGTCAAAGATCTTTATCGCGATAAGCAGCTATAAATAGAAATTTCACACACACACGCAAACACAGGCACACGCTAGCGCCCTAAAAAGCGGTTTCGGTCAACGAAAGAAGCACCGCACAAAGCAGAAAACGAAAATTTTGGCTTCGGCAAGCGACACCAGAAAAACACGTCTGCTCTTAACGACAGTCAGAAAGCAACTTCGACCACGTCCCGTGCGAGCACTCCGGCATTTTTGCTCCGCACCACCAAGGACCAGGTGTCAACCGGTCGCGGCTCCACAGGGGGTGAAAAATCCACCACTGCGCCTCCATGGGGGCTGCTGCCGGCAGAACCGGCGCCAGACCGCCAACATTCATCGGACCGATGGCCTCCAAACGGCCCCGCAGTCGCTCATTCTCAGCAATAAGCGAAAAAATCAGCACCTCATATTGGCTACTACAGCCTACCAAACTGCACATTACCTCCGTTGTCGCACCATCGTCAAACGCCACGCTCAACACCTGCTAGCTTATAGCCTGCATTCGCTCTACAGTGTTATTCACCTGCTTCTTTGGCAATGCAGGCACCGCAAACTGCGGCATATCTGCCGCCTCCACAGTGGGAGCCACACCCACATTCACTTCCTCAACACTCTTGCCGTGGTCCCCAAGGGTATCCTGGGAACCAACACTAACGTTCTCCGGGGACAGCTTGGCGATATCGGTCTCCGAGGTGGCCCTTTTCAACCGCCTAACCAGCTTCCCCTTCCTCTTCAACTCCAGCGGCCCAGAAGCAGCCAGTTCTTCATCAGAACAAAGCTTCTCAACGGCCGCCGAATTTTTTCTTTTTCGGAGGCATAGCAGCCACCGTCAAAGATCTTTATCGCGATAAGCAGCTATAAATAGAAATTTCACACACACACGCAAACACAGGCACACGCTAGCGCCCTAAAAACCGGTTTCGGTCAACGAAAGAAGCACCGCACAAAGCAGAAAACGAAAATTTTAGCAACTTCGACCACGTCCTGTGCGAGCACTCCGGCATTTTTGCCCCGCACCACCAAGGACCAGGTGTCAACCGGTCGCGGCTCCACAGGGGGTGAAAAATCCATCACTGCGCCTCCATGGGGGGCTGCTGCCGGCAGAACCGGCGCCAGACCGCCAACATTCATCGAACCGATGGCCTCCAAACGGCCCCGCAGTCGCTCATTCTCAGCAATAAGCGAAAAAATCAGCGCCTCATATTGGCTACTGCAGCCTACCAAACTACACGTTACCTCCGTTGTCGCACCATCGTCAAACGCCACGCTCAACACCTGCTAGCTTATAGCCTGCATTCGCTCTACAGTGTTATTCACCTGCGTCTTTGGCAATGCAGGCACCGCAAACTGCGGCACATCTGCCGCCTCCACAGTGGGAGCCACACCCACATTCACTTCCTCAACACTCTTGCCGTGGTCCCCAATGGTATCCTGGGAACCAACACTAACGTTCTCCGGGGACAGCTTGGCGATATCGGTCTCCGAGGTGGCCCTTTTCAACCGCCTAACCAGCTTCCCCTTCCTCTTCAACTCCAGCGGCCCAGAAGCAGCCAGTTCTTCATCAGAACAAAGCTTCTCAACGGCCGCCGAATTTTTCTTTTTCGGAGGCATAGCAGCCACCGTCAAAGATCTTTATCGCGATAAGCAGCTATAAATAGAAATTTCACACACACACGCAAACACAGGCACACGCTAGCGCCCTAAAAACCGGTTTCGGTCAACGAAAGAAGCACCGCACAAAGCAGAAAACGAAAATTTTAGCAACTTCGACCACGTCCTGTGCGAGCACTCCGGCATTTTTGCCCCGCACCACCAAGGACCAGATGTCAACCGGTCGCGGCTCCAAAGGGGGTGAAAAATCCATCACTGCGCCTCCATTAGGGGCTGCTGCCGGCAGAACCGGCGCCAGACCGCCAACATTCATCGGACCGATGGCCTCCAAACGGCCCCGCAGTCGCTCATTGTCAGCAATAAGCGAAAAAATCAGCGCCTCATATTGGCTACTGCAGCCTACCAAACTGCACATTACCTCCGTTGTAGCACCATCGTCCAAAGCCACGCTCAACACCTGCTAGCTTATAGCCTGCATTCGCTCTACAGTGTTATTCACCTGCTTCTTTGGCAATGCAGGCACCGCAAACTGCGGCACATCTGCCGCCTCCACAGTGGGAGCCACACCCACATTCACTTCCTCAACACTCTTGCCGTGGTCCCCAATGGTATCCTGGGAACCAACACTAACGTTCTCCGGGGACAGCTTGGCGATATCGGTCTCCGAGGTGGCCCTTTTCAACCGCCTAACCAGCTTCCCCTTCCTCTTCAACTCCAGCGGCCCAGAAGCAGCCAGTTCTTCATCAGAACAAAGCTTCTCAACGGCCGCCGAATTTTTCTTTTTCCGAGGCATAGCAGCCACCGTCAAAGATCTTTATCGCGATAAGCAGCTATAAATATAAATTTCACACACACACGAAAACACAGGCACACGCTAGCGCCCTAAAAACCGGTTTCGGTCAACGAAAGAAGCACCGCACAAAGCAGAAAACGAAAATTTTGGCTTCGGCAAGCGACACCAGAAAAACACGTCTGCTCTTAACGACAGTCAGAAAGCAACTTCGACCACGTCCCGTGCGAGCACTCCGGCATTTTTGCTCCGCACCACCAAGGACCAGGTGTCAACCGGTCGCGGCTCCACAGGGGGTGAAAAATCCACCACTGCGCCTCCATGGGGGGCTGCTGCCGGCAGAACCGGCGCCAGACCGCCAACATTCATCGGACCGATGGCCTCCAAACGGCCCCGCAGTCGCTCATTCTCAGCAATAAGCGAAAAAATCAGCACCTCATATTGGCTACTACAGCCTACCAAACTGCACATTACCTCCGTTGTCGCACCATCGTCAAACGCCACGCTCAACACCTGCTAGCTTATAGCCTGCATTCGCTCTACAGTGTTATTCACCTGCGTCTTTGGCAATGCAGGCACCGCAAACTGCGGCATATCTGCCGCCTCCACAGTGGGAGCCACACCCACATTCACTTCCTCAACACTCTTGCCGTGGTCCCCAAGGGTATCCTGGGAACCAACACTAACGTTCTCCGGGGACAGCTTGGCGATATCGGTCTCCGAGGTGGCCCTTTTCAACCGCCTAACCAGCTTCCCCTTCCTCTTCAACTCCAGCGGCCCAGAAGCAGCCAGTTCTTCATCAGAACAAAGCTTCTCAACGGCCGCCGAATTTTTTCTTTTTCGGAGGCATAGCAGCCACCGTCAAAGATCTTTATCGCGATAAGCAGCTATAAATATAAATTTCACACACACACGCAAACACAGGCACACGCTAGCGCCCTAAAAACCGGTTTCGGTCAACGAAAGAAGCACCGCACAAAGCAGAAAACGAAAATTTTGGCTTCGGCAAGCGACACCAGAAAAACACGTCTGCTCTTAACGACAGTCAGAAAGAAACTTCGACCACGTCCCGTGCGAGCACTCCGGCATTTTTGCTCCGCACCACCAAGGACCAGGTGTCAACCGGTCGCGGCTCCACAGGGGGTGAAAAATCCACCACTGCGCCTCCATGGGGGGCTGCTGCTGGCAGAACCGGCGCCAGACCGCCAACATTCATCGGACCGATGGCCTCCAAACGGCCCCGCAGTCGCTCATTCTCAGCAATAAGCGAAAAAATCAGCACCTCATATTGGCTACTGCAGCCTACCAAACTGCACATTACCTCCGTTGTAGCACCATCGTCCAAAGCCACGCTCAACACCTGCTAGCTTATAGCCTGCATTCGCTCTACAGTGTTATTCACCTGTGTCTTTGGCAATGCAGGCACCGCAAACTGCGGCATATCTGCCGCCTTCACAGTGGGAGCCACACCCACATTCACTTCCTCAACACTCTTGCCGTGGTCCCCAAGGGTATCCTGGGAACCAACACTAACGTTCTCCGGGGACAGCTTGGCGATATCGGTCTCCGAGGTGGCCCTTTTCAACCGCCTAACCAGCTTCCCCTTCCTCTTCAACTCCAGCGGCCCAGAAGCAGCCAGTTCTTCATCAGAACAAAGCTTCTCAACGGCCGCCGAATTTTTCTTTTTCGGAGGCATAGCAGCCACCGTCAAAGATCTTTATCGCGATAAGCAGCTATAAATATAAATTTCACACACACACGAAAACACAGGCACACGCTAGCGCCCTAAAAACCGGTTTCGGTCAACGAAAGAAGCACCGCACAAAGCAGAAAACGAAAATTTTGGCTTCGGCAAGCGACACCAGAAAAACACGTCTGCTCTTAACGACAGTCAGAAAGAAACTTCGACCACGTCCCGTGCGAGCACTCCGGCATTTTTGCTCCGCACCACCAAGGACCAGGTGTCAACCGGTCGCGGCTCCACAGGGGGTGAAAAATCCACCACTGCGCCTCCATGGGGGGCTGCTGCTGGCAGAACCGGCGCCAGACCGCCAACATTCATCGGACCGATGGCCTCCAAACGGCCCCGCAGTCGCTCATTCTCAGCAATAAGCGAAAAAATCAGCACCTCATATTGGCTACTGCAGCCTACCAAACTGCACATTACCTCCGTTGTCGCACCACCGTCCAACGCCACGCTCAACACCTGCTAGCTTATAGCCTGCATTCGCTCTACAGTGTTATTCACCTGCGTCTTTGGCAATGCAGGCACCGCAAACTGCGGCATATCTGCCGCCTCCACAGTGGGAGCCACAGCCACATTCACTTCCTCAACACTCTTGCCGTGGTCCCCAAGGGTATCCTGGGAACCAGCACTAACGTTATCCGGGGACAGCTTGGCGATATCGGTCTCCGAGGTGGCCCTTTTCAACCGCCTAACCAGCTTCCCCTTCCTCTTCAACTCCAGCGGCCCAGAAGCAGCCAGTTCTTCATCAGAACAAAGCTTCTCAATGGCCGCCGAATTTGTCTTTTTTGGAGGCATAGCAGCCACCGTCAAAGATCTTTATCGCGATAAGCAGCTATAAATAGAAATTTCACACACACACGCAAACACAGGCACACGCTAGCGCCCTAAAAACCGGTTTCGGTCAACGAAAGAAGCACCGCACAAAGCAGAAAACGAAAATTTTAGCAACTTCGACCACGTCCTGTGCGAGCACTCCGGCATTTTTGCCCCGCACCACCAAGGACCAGATGTCAACCGGTCGCGGCTCCAAAGGGGGTGAAAAATCCATCACTGCGCCTCCATTAGGGGCTGCTGCCGGCAGAACCGGCGCCAGACCGCCAACATTCATCGGACCGATGGCCTCCAAACGGCCCCGCAGTCGCTCATTCTCAGCAATAAGCGAAAAAATCAGCGCCTCATATTGGCTATTGCAGCCTACCAAACTGCACATTACCTCCGTTGTCGCACCACCATCCAACGCCACGCTCAACACCTGCTGGCTTATAGCCTGCATACGCTCTACAGTGTTATTCACCTGCGTCTTTGGCAATGCAGGCACCGCAAACTGCGGCATATCTGCCACCTTCACAGAAGGAGCCACACCCACATTCACTTCCTCAACACTCTTGCCGTGGTCCCCAAGGGTATCCTGGGAACCAACACTAACGTTCTCCGGGGACAGCTTGGCGATATCGGTCTCCGAGGTGGCCCTTTTCAACCGCCTAACCAGCTTCCCCTTCCTCTTCAACTCCAGCGGCCCAGAAGCAGCCAGTTCTTCATCAGAACAAAGCTTCTCAACGGCCGCCGAATTTTTCTTTTTCGGAGGCATAGCAGCCACCGTCAAAAATCTTTATCGCGATAAGCAGGTATAAACAGAAATTTCACACACACACGCAAACACAGGCACACGCTAGCGCCCTAAAAACCGGTTTCGGTCAACGAAAGAAGCACCGCAGAGAGCAGAAAACGAAAATTTTGGCTTCGGCAAGCGACACCAGAAAAACACGTCTGCTCTTAACGACAGTCAGAAAGCAACTTCGACCACGTCCCGTGCGAGCACTCCGGCATTTTTGCTCCGCACCACCAAGGACCAGGTGTCAACCGGTCGCGGCTCCACAGGGGGTGAAAAATCCACCACTGCGCCTCCATGGGGGGCTGCTGCCGGCAGAACCGGCGCCAGACCGCCTACATTCATCGGACCGATGGCCTCCAAACGGCCCCGCAGTCGCTCATTGTCAACAATAAGCGAAAAAATCAGCGCCTAATATTGGCTACTGCAGCCTACCAAACTGCACATTACCTCCGTTGTCGTACCACCGGCCAACGCCACGCCAACATTCATCGGACCGATGGCCTCCAAACGGCCCCGCAGTCGCTCATTCTCAGCAATAAGCGAAAAAATCAGCGTCTCATATTGGCTACTACAGCCTACCAAACTGCACATTACCTCCGTGTTCGCACCACCGTCCAACGCCACGCTCAACACCTGCTAGCTTATAGCCTGCATTCGCTCTACAGTGTTATTCACCTGCGTCTTTGGCAATGCAGGCACCGCAAATTGCGGCATATCTGCCGTCTCCACAGTGGGAGCCACACCCACATTTACTTCCTCAACACTCTTGCCGTGGTCCCCAAGGGTATCCTGGGAACCAACACTAACGTTCTCCGGGGACAGCTTGGCGTTATCGGTCTCCGAGGTGGCCCTTTTCAACCGCCTAACCAGCTTCCCCTTCCTCTTCAACTCCAGCGGCCCAGAAGCAGCCAGTTCTTCATCAGTACAAAGCTTCTCAACGGCCGCCGAATTTTTCTTTTTCGGAGGCATAGCAGCCACCGTCAAAGATCTTTATCGCGATAAGCAGCTATAAATATAAATTTCACACACACGCAAACACAGGCACACGCTAAAGCCCTAAAAACCGGTTTCGGTCAACGAAAGAAGCACCGCACAAAGCAGAAAACCAAAATTTTAGCAACTTCGACCACGTCCCGTGCGAGCACTCCGGCATTTTTGCTCCGCACCACCAAGGACCAGGTGTCAACCGGTCGCGGCTCCACAGGGGGTGAAAAATCCACCACTGCGCCTCCATGGGGGGCTGCTGCCGGCAGAACCGGCGCCAGACCGCCTACATTCATCGGACCGATGGCCTCCAAACGGCCCCGCAGTCGCTCATTGTCAACAATAAGCGAAAAAATCAGCGCCTAATATTGGCTACTGCAGCCTACCAAACTGCACATTACCTCCGTTGTCGTACCACCGGCCAACGCCACGCCAACATTCATCGGACCGATGGCCTCCAAACGGCCCCGCAGTCGCTCATTCTCAGCAATAAGCGAAAAAATCAGCGTCTCATATTGGCTACTACAGCCTACCAAACTGCACATTACCTCCGTGTTCGCACCACCGTCCAACGCCACGCTCAACACCTGCTAGCTTATAGCCTGCATTCGCTCTACAGTGTTATTCACCTGCGTCTTTGGCAATGCAGGCACCGCAAATTGCGGCATATCTGCCGTCTCCACAGTGGGAGCCACACCCACATTCACTTCCTCAACACTCTCGCCGTGGTCCCCAAGGGTATCCTGGGAACCAACACTAACGTTCTCCGGGGACAGCTTGGCGATATCGGTACCCGAGGTGGCCCTTTTCAACCGCCTAACCAGCTTCCCCTTCCTCTTCAACTCCAGCGGCCCAGAAGCAGCCAGGTCTTCATCAGAACAAAGCTTCTCAACGGCCGCCGAATTTTTCTTTTTCGGAGGCATAGCAGCCACCGTCAAAGATCTTTATCGCGATAAGCAGCTATAAATATAAATTTCACACACACACGCAAACACAGGCACACGCTAGCGCCCTAAAAACCGGTTTCGGTCAACGAAAGAAGCACCGCACAAAGCAGAAAACGAAAATTTTAGCAACTTCGACCACGTCCCGTGCGAGCACTCCGGCATTTTTGCTCCGCACCACCAAGGACCAGGTGTCAACCGGTCGCGGCTCCACAGGGGGTGAAAAATCCACCACTGCGCCTCCATGGGGGGCTGCTGCCGGCAGAACCGGCGCCAGACCGCCAACATTCATCGGACCGATGGCCTCCAAACGGCCCCGCAGTCGCTCATTCTCAGCAATAAGCGAAAAAATCAGCGCCTCATATTGGCTAGCGACACCAGAAAAACTCGTCTGCTCTTAACGACAGTCAGAAAGCAACTTCGACCACGTCCCGTGCAGTGTTGCCAGATTTTGAGCGCCAAAATAAGCTAGATTTCACAAAAATACAAGCTAGAATAAGCTAAAAATTGTAAAAAACAGGCTAACAAATAGGCTAAAAATAAAACAACACATAGATATATACATTTCTAATTGTGTTATTATTTCATCCAATTCGCAATTGCTTGAATCGGTATATTTATCGCTGGAACGTATTAAATTTAAATATTTCTCCGGTAATTGATAGTTGTGACAACATTTTCCATGACGGCGCAATCCATATCTGTAAAATTCAAAAGAATTTTAGTCATATTCATGAAACAATTAAATATTTCTAAAACAAACATTATATTTAATATTGAGTTTTAGGATTTAACGGTCATTTTGTTCCTTAGCTTGGCCTTAACAATATTCATTTGATGGGGTCGTTCAATAGCAGCATTTGACCACGGTAGACTTAAAATGCCGATGGCAAATAAAGCGATTTCTTCAAAAGGCTTGTTTTTGCCAGCATCTTTATAAGTCAGTACTTCTGACCAAAATTGTATCGTGTCATCTGTACTTTGCCAAGGGACTAATTGAATTTTGCCATATTGGGCAAGAATTCCATCTATATTCTTATAGTTAAAGTGTTCCAATATGGAAATGAGATCATTATGATTTTTATTATGTTTGAGTACATTTTCTGCTGCAAAAACTTGAGTTTTTCTAATGGCTCAAAATTATCTGGAAGTCTGAAATTAAGCATCAGATTATTATTTATTTTTAATATCAAATCCAATTGAAGCTTACCTTTCTCTGAGTTGGATAATTAGCTCCTTTATAAAATCCTTGCACATCTCTCTGATTTCGTTAACTTCATTATTATAATTTTTCTCTTTAATTTCCTTTTCAAATAAATATCCCATATATAATGAAGACACAGCAAATTCATCCAAGTCATCTTTCAAGACATCAATCTTTGCATCAGGCGGTGTTATTTTATTTTTGAGAAAATCGATGCTTGTCGATGAAAGTTTTGTTTGTAAACTGTTTTTGGCATGTTTTACACATTTACACATTTCACGATCACCAAGCAAGTTTCTGTATAGACCGAAACTTTTCAACGAAAATAAACTATAAATAAATTCTAAAAAACCATGATACACCAAAATATGTACTACAAATATACTTTTTGTTCGATTTGTCTTAAAAAATACCAAAAAATACATGTAGGATATAAAAAGGAAAAACTAAGCAAAGTGAAATTAAAAAAGGTTAGATTTAAAGCTATTTTCATAATTTTTCAAGCTGTTCCGTTTTCAAATAAGCTAGATCTAGCCTTAAATAAGCTAAATTGGAAACACTGGTCCCGTGCGAGCACTCCGGCATTTTTGCTCCGCACCACCAAGGACCAGGTGTCAACCGGTCGCGGCTCCACAGGGGGTGAAAAATCCACCACTGCGCCTCCATGGGGGGCTGCTGCCGGCAGAACCCGCGCCAGACCGCCTACATTCATCGGACCGATGGCCTCCAAATGGCCCCGCAGTCGCTCATTCTCAGCAATAAGCGAAAAAATCAGCGTCTCATATTGGCCACTATAGCCTACCAAACTGCACATTACCTCCGTTGTCGCACCACCGTCCAACGCCACGCTCAACACCTGCTAGCTTATAGCCTGCATTCGCTCTACAGTGTTATTCACCTGCTTCTTTGGCAATGCCGGCACCGCAAATTGCGGCATATCTGCCGTCTCCACAGTGGGAGCCACACCCACATTCACTTCCTCAACACTCTTGCCGTGGTCCCCAAGGGTATCCTGGGAACCAACACTAACGTTCTCCGGGGACAGCTTGGCGATATCGGTCCCCGAGGTGGCCCTTTTCAACCGCCTAACCAGCTTCCCCTTCCTCTTCAACTCCAGCGGCCCAGAAGCAGCCAGTTCTTCATCAGAACAAAGCTTCTCAACGGCCGCCGAATTTTTCTTTTTCGGAGGCATAGCAGCCACCGTCAAAGATCTTTATCGCGATAAGCAGCTATAAATATAAATTTCACACACACACGCAAACACAGGCACACGCTAGCGCCCTAAAAACCGGTTTCGGTCAACGAAAGAAGCACCGCACAAAGCAGAAAACGAAAATTTTGGCTTCGGCAAGCGACACCAGGAAAACACGTCTGCTCTTAAAGACAGTCAGAAAGCAACTTCGACCACGTCCCGTGCGTGAACTCCGGCATTTTTGCTCCGCACCACCAAGGACCAGGTGTCAACCGGTCGCGGCTCCACAGGGGGTGAAAAATCCACCACTGCGCCTCCATGGGGGGCTGCTGCCGGCAGAACCCGCGCCAGACCGCCTACATTCATCGGACCGATGGCCTCCAAATGGCCCCGCAGTCGCTCATTCTCAGCAATAAGCGAAAAAATCAGCGTCTCATATTGGCCACTATAGCCTACCAAACTGCACATTACCTCCGTTGTCGCACCACCGTCCAACGCCACGCTCAACACCTGCTAGCTTATAGCCTAAATTCGCTCTACAGTGTTATTCACCTGCGTCTTTGGCAATGCAGGCACCGCAAACTGCGGCATATCTGCCGTCTCCACAGTGGGAGCCACACCCACATTCACTTCCTCAACACTCTCGCCGTGGTCCCCAAGGGTATCCTGGGAACCAACACTAACGTTCTCCGGGGACAGCTTGGCGATATCGGTACCCGAGGTGGCCCTTTTCAACCGCCTAACCAGCTTCCCCTTCCTCTTCAACTCCAGCGGCCCAGAAGCAGCCAGGTCTTCATCAGAACAAAGCTTCTCAACGGCCGCCGAATTTTTCTTTTTCGGAGGCATAGCAGCCACCGTCAAAGATCTTTATCGCGATAAGCAGCTATAAATATAAATTTCACACACACACGCAAACACAGGCACACGCTAGCGCCCTAAAAACCGGTTTCGGTCAACGAAAGAAGCACCGCACAAAGCAGAAAACGAAAATTTTAGCAACTTCGACCACGTCCCGTGCGAGCACTCCGGCATTTTTGCTCCGCACCACCAAGGACCAGGTGTCAACCGGTCGCGGCTCCACAGGGGGTGAAAAATCCACCACTGCGCCTCCATGGGGGGCTGCTGCCGGCAGAACCGGCGCCAGACCGCCAACATTCATCGGACCGATGGCCTCCAAACGGCCCCGCAGTCGCTCATTCTCAGCAATAAGCGAAAAAATCAGCGCCTCATATTGGCTAGCGACACCAGAAAAACTCGTCTGCTCTTAACGACAGTCAGAAAGCAACTTCGACCACGTCCCGTGCAGTGTTGCCAGATTTTGAGCGCCAAAATAAGCTAGATTTCACAAAAATACAAGCTAGAATAAGCTAAAAATTGTAAAAAACAGGCTAAAAAATAGGCTAAAAATAAAACAACACATAGATATATACATTTCTAATTGTGTTATTATTTCATCCAATTCGCAATTGCTTGAATCGGTATATTTATCGCTGGAACGTATTAAATTTAAATATTTCTCCGGTAATTGATAGTTGTGACAACATTTTCCATGACGGCGCAATCCATATCTGTAAAATTCAAAAGAATTTTAGTCATATTCATGAAACAATTAAATATTTCTAAAGCAAACATTATATTTAATATTGAGTTTAAGGATTTAACGGTCATTTTGTTCCTTAGCTTGGTCTTAACAATATTCATTTGATGGGGTCGTTCAATAGCAGCATTTGACCACGGTAGACTTAAAATGCCAATGGCAAATAAAGCGATTTCTTCAAAAGGCTTGTTTTTGCCAGCATCTTTATAAGTCAGTACTTCTGACCAAAATTGTATCGTGTCATCTGTACTTTGCCAAGGGACTAATTGAATTTTGCCATATTGGGCAAGAACTCCATCTATATTCTTATAGTTAAAGTGTTCCAATATGGAAATGAGATCATTATGATTTTTATTATGTTTGAGTACATTTTCTGCTGCAAAAACTTGCAGTTTTTCTAATGGCTCAAAATTATCTGGAAGTCTGAAATTAATCATCAGATAATTACTTATTTTTAATATCAAATCCAATTGAAGCTTACCTTTCTCTGAGTTGGATAATTAGCTCCTTTATAAAATCCTTGCACATCTCTCTGATTTCGTTAACTTCATTATTATAATTTTTCTCTTTAATTTCCTTTTCAAATAAATATCCCATATATAATGAAGACACAGCAAATTCATCCAAGTCATCTTTCAAGACATCAATCTTTGCATCAGGCGGTGTTATTTTATTTTTGAGGAAATCGATGCTTGTCGATGAAAGTTTTGTTTGTAAACTGTTTTTGGCATGTTTTACACATTTACACATTTCACGATCACCAAGCAAGTTTCTGTATAGACCGAAACTTTTCAACGAAAATAAACTATAAATAAATTCTAAAAAACCATGATACACCAAAATATGTACTACAAATATACTTTTTGTTCGATTTGTCTTAAAAAATACCAAAAAATACATGTAGGATATAAAAAGGAAAAACTAAGCAAAGTGAAATTAAAAAAGGTTAGATTTAAAGCTATTTTCATAATTTTTCAAGCTGTTCCGTTTTCAAATAAGCTAGATCTAGCCTTAAATAAGCTAAATTGGCAACACTGGTCCCGTGCGAGCACTCCGGCATTTTTGCTCCGCACCACCAAGGACCAGGTGTCAACCGGTCGCGGCTCCACAGGGGGTGAAAAATCCACCACTGCGCCTCCATGGGGGGCTGCGGCCGGCAGAACCGGCGCCAGACCGCCAACATTCATCGGACCGATGGCCTCCAAACGGCCCCGCAGTCGCTCATTCTCAGCAATAAGCGAAAAAATCAGCGTCTCATATTGGCCACTATAGCCTACCAAACTGCACATTACCTCCGTTGTCGCACCACCGTCCAACGCCACGCTCAACACCTGCTAGCTTATAGCCTGCATTCGCTCTACAGTGTTATTCACCTGCTTCTTTGGCAATGCAGGCACCGCAAATTGCGGCATATCTGCCGTCTCCACAGTGGGAGCCACACCCACATTCACTTCCTCAACACTCTTGCCGTGGTCCCCAAGGGTATCCTGGGAACCAACACTAACGTTCTCCGGGGACAGCTTGGCGTTATCGGTCTCCGAGGTGGCCCTTTTCAACCGCCTAACCAGCTTCCCCTTCCTCTTCAACTCCAGCGGCCCAGAAGCAGCCAGTTCTTCATCAGAACAAAGCTTCTCAACGGCCGCCGAATTTTTCTTTTTCGGAGGCATAGCAGCCACCGTCAAAGATCTTTATCGCGATAAGCAGCTATAAATAGAAATTTCACACACACACGCAAACACAGGCACACGCTAGCGCCCTAAAAACCGGTTTCGGTCAACGAAAGAAGCACCGCACAAAGCAGAAAACGAAAATTTTGGCTTCGTCAAGCGACACCAGAAAAACACGTCTGCCCTGAACGACAGTCAGAAAGCAACTTCGACCACGTCCCGTGCGAGCACTCCGGCATTTTTGCTCCGCACCACCAAGGACCAGGTGTCAACCGGTCGCGGCTCCACAGGGGGTGAAAAATCCACCACTGCGCCTCCATGGGGGGCTGCTGCCGGCAGAACCGGCGCCAGACCGCCAACATTCATCGGACCGATGGCCTCCAAACGGCCCCGCAGTCGCTAATTCTCAGCAATAAGCGAAAAAATCAGCGTCTCATATTGGCCACTATAGCCTACCAAACTGCACATTACCTCCGTTGTCGCACCACCGTCCAACGCCACGCTCAACACCTGCTAGCTTATAGCCTGCATTCGCTCTACAGTGTTATTCACCTGCTTCTTTGGCAATGCAGGCACCGCAAATTGCGGCATATCTGCCGTCTCCACAGTGGGAGCCACACCCACATTCACTTCCTCAACACTCTTGCCGTGGTCCCCAAGGGTATCCTGGGAACCAACACTAACGTTCTCCAGGGACAGCTTGGCGTTATCGGTCTCCGAGGTGGCCCTTTTCAACCGCCTAACCAGCTTCCCCTTCCTCTTCAACTCCAGCGGCCCAGAAGCAGCCATGTCTTCATTAGAACAAAGCTTCTCAACGGCCGCCGAATTTTTCTTTTTCGGAGGCATAGCAGCCACCGTCAAAGATCTTTATCGCGATAAGCAGCTATAAATATAAATTTCACACACACACGCAAACACAGGCACACGCTAGCGCCCTAAAAACCGGTTTCGGTCAACGAAAGAAGCACCGCACAAAGCAGAAAACGAAAATTTTAGCAACTTCGACCACGTCCCGTGCGAGCACTCCGGCATTTTTGCCCCGCACCACCAAGGACCAGGTGTCAACCGGTCGCGGCTCCACAGGGGGTGAAAAATCCATCACTGCGCCTCCATGGGGGACTGCTGCCGGCAGAACCGGCGCCAGACCGCCAACATTCATCGGACAGATGGCCTCCAAACGGCCCCGCAGTCGCTCATTCTCAGCAATAAGCGAAAAAATCAGCGCCTCATATTGGCTACTGCAGCCTACCAAACTGCACATTACCTCCGTTGTCGCACCATCGTCCAAAGCCACGCTCAACACCTGCTAGCTTATAGCCTGCATTCGCTCTACAGTGTTATTCACCTGCGTCTTTGGCAATGCAGGCACCGCAAACTGCGGCATATCTGTCGCCTCCACAGTGGGAGCCACACCCACATTCACTTCCTCAACACTCTTGCCGTGGTCCCCAAGGGTATCCTGGGAACCAACACTAACGTTCTCCGGGAAAGAACGAAAATTTTGGCTTCGGCAAGCGACACCAGAAAAACACGTCTGCTCTTAACGACAGTCAGAAAGCAACTTCGACCACGTCCCGTGCGAGCACTCCGGCATTTTTGCTCCGCACCACCACGGACCAGGTGTCAACCGGTCGCGGCTCCACAGGGGGTGAAAAATCCACCACTGCGCCTCCATGGGGGGCTGCTGCCGGCAAAACCGGCGCCAGACCGCCTACATTCATCGGACCGATGGCCTCCAAACGGCCCCGCAGTCGCTCATTGTCAGCAATAAGCGAAAAAATCAGCGCCTAATATTGGCTACTACAGCCTACCAAACTGCACATTACCTCCGTTGTCTCACCATCGTCCAAAGCCACGCTCAACACCTGCTAGCTTATAGCCTGCATTCGCTCTACAGTGTTATTCACCTGCTTCTTTGGCAATGCAGGCACCGCAAATTGCGGCATATCTGCCGTCTCCACAGTGGGAGCCACACCCACATTCACTTCCTCAACACTCTTGCCGTGGTCCCCAAGGGTATCCTGGGAACCAACACTAACGTTCTCCGGGGACAGCTTGGCGTTATCGGTCTCCGAGGTGGCCTTTTCAACCGCCTAACCAGCTTCCCCTTCCTCTTCAACTCCAGCGGCCCAGAAGCAGCCAGGTCTTCATCAGAACAAAGCTTCTCAACGGCCGCCGAATTTTTCTTTTTCGGAGGCATAGCAGCCACCGTCAAAGATCTTTATCGCGATAAGCAGCTATAAATATAAATTTCACACACACACGCAAACACAGGCACACGCTAGCGCCCTAAAAACCGGTTTCGGTCAACGAAAGAAGCACCGCACAAAGCAGAAAACGAAAATTTTGGCTTCGGCAAGCGACACCAGAAAAACACGTCTGCTCTGAACGACAGTCAGAAAGCAACTTCGACCACGTCCCGTGCGAGCACTCCGGCATTTTTGCTCCGTTCCACCAAGGACCAGGTGTCAACCGGTCGCGGCTCCACAGGGGGTGAAAAATCCACCACTGCGCCTCCATGGGGGGCTGCTGCCGGCAGAACCGGCGCCAGACCGCCAACATTCATCGGACCGATGGCCTCCAAACGGCCCCGCAGTCGCTCATTCTCAGCAATAAGCGAAAAAATCAGCGCCTCATATTGGCTACTACAGCCTACCAAACTGCACATTACCTCCGTTGTCGCACCACCGTCCAACGCCACGCTCAACACCTGCTAGCTTATAGCCTGCATTCGCTCTACAGTGTTATTCACCTGCGTCTTTGGCAATGCAGGCACCGCAAACTGCGGCATATCTGCCGCCTCCACAGTGGGAGCCACACCCACATTCACTTCCTCAACACTCTTGCCGTGGTCCCCAAGGGTATCCTGGGAACCAACACTAACGTTCTCCGGGGACAGCTTGGCGATATCGGTCTCCGAGGTGGCCCTTTTCAACCGCCTAACCAGCTTCCCCTTCCTCTTCAACTCCAGCGGCCCAGAAGCAGCCAGGTCTTCATCAGAACAAAGCTTCTCAACGGCCGCCGAATTTTTCTTTTTCGGAGGCATAGCAGCCACCGTCAAAGATCTTTATCGCGATAAGCAGCTATAAATAGAAATTTCACACACACACGCAAACACAGGCACACGCTAGCGCCCTAAAAACCGGTTTCGGTCAACGAAAGAAGCACCGCACAAAGCAGAAAACGAAAATTTTAGCAACTTCGACCACGTCCCGTGCGAGCACTCCGGCATTTTTGCCCCGCACCACCAAGGACCAGGTGTCAACCGGTCGCGGCTCCACAGGGGGTGAAAAATCCATCACTGCGCCTCCATGGGGGGCTGCTGCCGGCAGAACCGGCGCCAGACCGCCAACATTCATCGGACCGATGGCCTCCAAACGGCCCCGCAGTCGCTCATTCTCAGCAATAAGCGAAAAAATCAGCGCCTCATATTGGCTACTGCAGCCTACCAAACTGCACATTACCTCCGTTGTCGCACCATCGTCCAAAGCCACGCTCAACACCTGCTAGCTTATAGCCTGCATTCGCTCTACAGTGTTATTCACCTGCGTCGTTGGCAATGCAGGCACCGCAAACTGCGGCATATCTGTCGCCTCCACAGTGGGAGCCACACCCACGTTCACTTCCTCAATACTCTTGCCGTGGTCCCCAAGGGTATCCTGGGAACCAACACTAACGTTCTCCGGGAAAGAACGAAAATTTTGGCTTCGGCAAGCGACACCAGAAAAACACGTCTGCTCTTAACGACAGTCAGAAAGCAACTTCGACCACGTCCCGTGCGAGCACTCCGGTATTTTTGCTCCGCACCACCACGGACCAGGTGTCAACCGGTCGCGGCTCCACAGGGGGTGAAAAATCCACCACTGCGCCTCCATGGGGGGCTGCTGCCGGCAGAACCGGCGCCAGACCGCCTACATTCATCGGACCGATGGCCTCCAAACGGCCCCGCAGTCGCTCATTGTCAGCAATAAGCGAAAAAATCAGCGCCTAATATTGGCTACTGCAGCCTATTAAACTGCACATTACCTCCGTTGTCGTATCACCGGCCAACGCCACGCAAACATTCATCGGACCGATGGCCTCCAAACGGCCCCGCAGTCGCTCATTTGTCAGCAATAAGCGAAAAAATCAGCGCCTCATATTGGCTACTACAGCCTACCAAACTGCACATTACCTCCGTTGTCGCACCACCGTCCAACGCCACGCTCAACACCTGCTAGCTTATAGCCTGCATTCGCTCTACAGTGTTATTCACCTGCGTCTTTGGCAATGCAGGCACCGCAAACTGCGGCATATCTGCCGCCTCCACAGTGGGAGCCACACCCACATTCACTTCCTCAACACTCTTGCCGTGGTCCCCAAGGGTATCCTGGGAACCAACACTAACGTTCTCCGGGGACAGCTTGGCGATGTCGGTCTCCGAGGTGGCCCTTTTCAACCGCCTAACCAGCTTCCCCTTCCTCTTCAACTCCAGCGGCCCAGAAGCAGCCAGTTCTTCATCAGAACAAAGCTTCTCAACGGCCGCCGAATTTTTCTTTTTCGGAGGCATAGCAGCCACCGTCAAAGATCTTTATCGCGATAAGCAGCTATAAATATAAATTTCACACACACACGAAAACACAGGCACACGCTAGCGCCCTAAAAACCGGTTTCGGTCAACGAAAGAAGCACCGCACAAAGCAGAAAACGAAAATTTTGGCTTCGGCAAGCGACGCCAGAAAAACACGTCTGCTCTTAACGACAGTCAGAAAGCAACTTCGACCACGTCCCGTGCGAGCAATCCGGCATTTTTGCTCAGCACCACCAAGGACCAGGTGTCAACCGGTCGCGGCTCCACAGGGGGTGAAAAATCCACCACTGCGCCTCCATGGGGGGCTGCTGCCGGCAGAACCGGCGCCAGACCGCCAACATTCATCGGACCGATGGCCTCCAAACGGCCCCGCAGTCGCTCATTCTCAGCAATAAGCGAAAAAATCAGCGCCTCATATTGGCTACTACAGCCTACCAAACTGCACATTACCTCCGTTGTCGCACCACCGTCCAACGCCACGCTCAACACCTGCTAGCTTATAGTCTGCATTCGCTCTACAGTGTTATTCACCTGCTTCTTTGGCAATGCAGGCACCGCAAATTGCGGCATATCCGCCTTCTCCACAGTGGGAGCCACACCCACATTAACTTCCTCAACACTCTTGCCGTGGTCCCCAAGGGTATCCTGGGAACCAACACTAACGTTCTCCGGGGACAGCTTGGCGTTATCGGTCTCCGAGGTGGCCCTTTTCAACCGCCTAACCAACTTCCCCTTCCTCTTCAACTCCAGCGGCCCAGAAGCAGCCAGTTCTTCATCAGAACAAAGCTTCTCAACGGCCGCCGAATTTTTCTTTTTCGGAGGCATAGCAGCCACCGTCAAAGATCTTTATCGCGATAAGCAGCTATAAATATAAATTTCACACACACGCAAACACAGGCACACGCTAGCGCCCTAAAAACCGGTTTCGGTCAACGAAAGAAGCACCGCACAAAGCAGAAAACGAAAATTTTGGCTTCGGCAAGCGACACCAGAAAAACACGTCTGCTCTAAACGACAGTCAGAAAGCAACTTCGACCACGTCCCGTGCGAGCACTCCGGTATTTTTGCTCCGCACCACCAAGGACCAGGTGTCAACCGGTCGCGGCTCCACAGGGGGTGAAAAATCCACCACTGCGCCTCCATGGGGGGCTGCTGCCGGCAGAACCCGCGCCAGACCGCCTACATTCATCGGACCGATGGCCTCCAAACGGCCCCGCAGTCGCTCATTCTCAGCAATAAGCGAAAAAATCAGCGCCTCATATTGGCTACTGCAGCCTACCAAACTGCACATTACCTCCGTTGTCGCACCATCGTCCAAAGCCACGCTCAACACCTGCTAGCTTATAGCCTGCATTCGCTCTACAGTGTTATTCACCTGCTTCTTTGGCAATGCAGGCACCGCAAACTGCGGCATATCTGCCGCCTCCACAGTGGGAGCCACACCCACATTCACTTCCTCAACACTCTTGCCGTGGTCCCCAAGGGTATCCTGGGAACCAACACTAACGTTCTCCGGGGACAGCTTGGCGATATCGGTCTCCGAGGTGGCCCTTTTCAACCGCCTAACCAGCTTCCCCTTCCTCTTCAACTCCAGCAGCCCAGAAGCAGCCAGTTCTTCATCAGAACAAAGCTTCTCAACGGCCGCCGAATTTTTCTTTTTCGGAGGCATAGCAGCCACCGTCAAAGATCTTTATCCCGATAAGCAGCTATAAATAGAAATTTCACACACACACGCAAACACAGGCACACGCTAGCGCCCTAAAAACCGGTTTCGGTCAACGAAAGAAGCACCGCACAAAGCAGAAAACGAAAATTTTAGCAACTTCGACCACGTCCCGTGCGAGCACTCCGGCATTTTTGCCCCGCACCACCAAGGACCAGGTGTCAACCGGTCGCGGCTCCACAGGGGGTGAAAAATCCATCACTGCGCCTCCATGGGGGACTGCTGCCGGCAGAACCGGCGCCAGACCGCCAACATTCATCGGACCGATGGCCTCCAAACGGCCCCGCAGTCGCTCATTCTCAGCAATAAGCGAAAAAATCAGCGCCTCATATTGGCTACTGCAGCCTACCAAACTGCACATTACCTCCGTTGTCGCACCATCGTCCAAAGCCACGCTCAACACCTGCTAGCTTATAGCCTGCATTCGCTCTACAGTGTTATTCACCTGCTTCTTTGGCAATGCAGGCACCGCAAACTGCGGCATATCTGCCGCCTCCACAGTGGGAGCCACACCCACATTCACTTCCTCAACACTCTTGCCGTGGTCCCCAAGGGTATCCTGGGAACCAACACTAACGTTCTCCGGGGACAGCTTGGCGATATCGGTCTCCGAGGTGGCCCTTTTCAACCGCCTAACCAGCTTCCCCTTCCTCTTCAACTCCAGCAGCCCAGAAGCAGCCAGTTCTTCATCAGAACAAAGCTTCTCAACGGCCGCCGAATTTTTCTTTTTCGGAGGCATAGCAGCCACCGTCAAAGATCTTTATCCCGATAAGCAGCTATAAATAGAAATTTCACACACACACGCAAACACAGGCACACGCTAGCGCCCTAAAAACCGGTTTCGGTCAACGAAAGAAGCACCGCACAAAGCAGAAAACGAAAATTTTAGCAACTTCGACCACGTCCCGTGCGAGCACTCCGGCATTTTTGCCCCGCACCACCAAGGACCAGGTGTCAACCGGTCGCGGCTCCACAGGGGGTGAAAAATCCATCACTGCGCCTCCATGGGGGACTGCTGCCGGCAGAACCGGCGCCAGACCGCCAACATTCATCGGACCGATGGCCTCCAAACGGCCCCGCAGTCGCTCATTCTCAGCAATAAGCGAAAAAATCAGCGCCTCATATTGGCTACTGCAGCCTACCAAACTGCACATTACCTCCGTTGTCGCACCATCGTCCAAAGCCACGCTCAACACCTGCTAGCTTATAGCCTGCATTCGCTCTACAGTGTTATTCACCTGCGTCTTTGGCAATGCAGGCACCGCAAACTGCGGCATATCTGTCGCCTCCACAGTGGGAGCCACACCCACATTCACTTCCTCAACACTCTTGCCGTGGTCCCCAAGGGTATCCTGGGAACCAACACTAACGTTCTCCGGGAAAGAACGAAAATTTTGGCTTCGGCAAGCGACACCAGAAAAACACGTCTGCTCTAAACGACAGTCAGAAAGCAACTTCGACCACGTCCCGTGCGAGCACTCCGGCATTTTTGCTCCGCACCACCACGGACCAGGTGTCAACCGGTCGCGGCTCCACAGGGGGTGAAAAATCCACCACTGCGCCTCCATGGGGGGCTGCTGCCGGCAGAACCGGCGCCAGACCGCCTACATTCATCGGACCGATGGCCTCCAAACGGCCCCGCAGTCGCTCATTGTCAGCAATAAGCGAAAAAATCAGCGCCTAATATTGGCTACTACAGCCTACCAAACTGCACATTACCTCCGTTGTAGCACCATCGTCCAAAGCCACGCTCAACACCTGCTAGCTTATAGCCTGCATTCGCTCTACAGTGTTATTCACCTGCTTCTTTGGCAATGCAGGCACCGCAAATTGCGGCATATCTGCCGTCTCCACAGTGGGAGCCACACCCACATTCACTTCCTCAACACTCTTGCCGTGGTCCCCAAGGGTATCCTGGGAACCAACAATAACGTTCTCCGGGGACAGCTTGGCGTTATCGGTCTCCGAGGTGGCCCTTTTCAACCGCCTAACCAGCTTCCCCTTCCTCTTCAACTCCAGCGGCCCAGAAGCAGCCATGTCTTCATTAGAACAAAGCTTCTCAACGGCCGCCGAATTTTTCTTTTTCGGAGGCATAGCAGCCACCGTCAAAGATCTTTATCCCGATAAGCAGCTATAAATAGAAATTTCACACACACACGCAAACACAGGCACACGCTAGCGCCCTAAAAACCGGTTTCGGTCAACGAAAGAAGCACCGCACAAAGCAGAAAACGAAAATTTTAGCAACTTCGACCACGTCCCGTGCGAGCACTCCGGCATTTTTGCCCCGCACCACCAAGGACCAGGTGTCAACCGGTCGCGGCTCCACAGGGGGTGAAAAATCCATCACTGCGCCTCCATGGGGGACTGCTGCCGGCAGAACCGGCGCCAGACCGCCAACATTCATCGGACCGATGGCCTCCAAACGGCCCCGCAGTCGCTCATTCTCAGCAATAAGCGAAAAAATCAGCGCCTCATATTGGCTACTGCAGCCTACCAAACTGCACATTACCTCCGTTGTCGCACCATCGTCCAACGCCACGCTCAACACCTGCTAGCTTATAGCCTGCATTCGCTCTACAGTGTTGTTCACCTGCTTCTTTGGCAATGCAGGCACCGCAAACTGCGGCATATCTGCCGCCTCCACAGTGGGAGCCACACCCACATTCACTTCCTCAACACTCTTGCCGTGGTCCCCAAGGGTATCCTGGGAACCAACACTAACGTTCTCCGGGGACAGCTTGGCGATATCGGTCTCCGAGGTGGCCCTTTTCAACCGCCTAACCAGCTTCCCCTTCCTCTTCAACTCCAGCAGCCCAGAAGCAGCCAGTTCTTCATCAGAACAAAGCTTCTCAACGGCCGCCGAATTTTTCTTTTTCGGAGGCATAGCAGCCACCGTCAAAGATCTTTATCCCGATAAGCAGCTATAAATAGAAATTTCACACACACACGCAAACACAGGCACACGCTACCGCCCTAAAAACCGGTTTCGGTCAACGAAAGAAGCACCGCACAAAGCAGAAAACGAAAATTTTAGCAACTTCGACCACGTCCCGTGCGAGCACTCCGGCATTTTTGCCCCGCACCACCAAGGACCAGGTGTCAACCGGTCGCGGCTCCACAGGGGGTGAAAAATCCATCACTGCGCCTCCATGGGGGACTGCTGCCGGCAGAACCGGCGCCAGACCGCCAACATTCATCGGACCGATGGCCTCCAAACGGCCCCGCAGTCGCTCATTCTCAGCAATAAGCGAAAAAATCAGCGCCTCATATTGGCTACTGCAGCCTACCAAACTGCACATTACCTCCGTTGTCGCACCATCGTCCAAAGCCACGCTCAACACCTGCTAGCTTATAGCCTGCATTCGCTCTACAGTGTTATTCACCTGCGTCTTTGGCAATGCAGGCACCGCAAACTGCGGCATATCTGTCGCCTCCACAGTGGGAGCCACACCCACATTCACTTCCTCAACACTCTTGCCGTGGTCCCCAAGGGTATCCTGGGAACCAACACTAACGTTCTCCGGGAAAGAACGAAAATTTTGGCTTCGGCAAGCGACACCAGAAAAACACGTCTGCTCTTAACGACAGTCAGAAAGCAACTTCGACCACGTCCCGTGCGAGCACTCCGGCATTTTTGCTCCGCACCACCACGGACCAGGTGTCAACCGGTCGCGGCTCCACAGGGGGTGAAAAATCCACCACTGCGCCTCCATGGGGGCTGCTGCCGGCAGAACCGGCGCCAGACCGCCTACATTCATCGGACCGATGGCCTCCAAACGGCCCCGCAGTCGCTCATTGTCAGCAATAAGCGAAAAAATCAGCGCCTAATATTGGCTACTACAGCCTACCAAACTGCACATTACCTCCGTTGTAGCACCATCGTCCAAAGCCACGCTCAACACCTGCTAGCTTATAGCCTGCATTCGCTCTACAGTGTTATTCACCTGCTTCTTTGGCAATGCAGGCACCGCAAATTGCGGCATATCTGCCGTCTCCACAGTGGGAGCCACACCCACATTCACTTCCTCAACACTCTTGCCGTGGTCCCCAAGGGTATCCTGGGAACCAACACTAACGTTCTCCGGGGACAGCTTGGCGTTATCGGTCTCCGAGGTGGCCTTTTCAACCGCCTAACCAGCTTCCCCTTCCTCTTCAACTCCAGCGGCCCAGAAGCAGCCAGGTCTTCATCAGAACAAAGCTTCTCAACGGCCGCCGAATTTTTCTTTTTCGGAGGCATAGCAGCCACCGTCAAAGATCTTTATCGCGATAAGCAGCTATAAATAGAAATTTCACACACACACGCAAACACAGGCACACGCTAGCGCCCTAAAAACCGGTTTCGGTCAACGAAAGAAGCACCGCACAAAGCAGAAAACGAAAATTTTGGCTTCGGCAAGCGACACCAGAAAAACACGTCTGCTCTGAACGACAGTCAGAAAGCAACTTCGACCACGTCCCGTGCGAGCACTCCGGCATTTTTGCTCCGTTCCACCAAGGACCAGGTGTCAACCGGTCGCGGCTCCACAGGGGGTGAAAAATCCATCACTGCGCCTCCATGGGGGGCTGCTGCCGGCAGAACCGGCGCCAGACCGCCAACATTCATCGGACCGATGGCCTCCAAACGGCCCCGCAGTCGCTCATTCTCAGCAATAAGCGAAAAAATCAGCGCCTCATATTGGCTACTACAGCCTACCAAACTGCACATTACCTCCGTTGTCGCACCACCGTCCAACGCCACGCTCAACACCTGCTAGCTTATAGCCTGCATTCGCTCTACAGTGTTATTCACCTGCGTCTTTGGCAATGCAGGCACCGCAAACTGCGGCATATCTGCCGCCTCCACAGTGGGAGCCACACCCACATTCACTTCCTCAACACTCTTGCCGTGGTCCCCAAGGGTATCCTGGGAACCAACACTAACGTTCTCCGGGGACAGCTTGGCGATATCGGTCTCCGAGGTGGCCCTTTTCAACCGCCTAACCAGCTTCCCCTTCCTCTTCAACTCCAGCGGCCCAGAAGCAGCCAGGTCTTCATCAGAACAAAGCTTCTCAACGGCCGCCGAATTTTTCTTTTTCGGAGGCATAGCAGCCACCGTCAAAGATCTTTATCGCGATAAGCAGCTATAAATATAAATTTCACACACACACGCAAACACAGGCACACGCTAGCGCCCTAAAAACCGGTTTCGGTCAACGAAAGAAGCACCGCACAAAGCAGAAAACGAAAATTTTGGCTTCGGCAAGCGACACCAGAAAAACACGTCTGCTCTGAACGACAGTCAGAAAGCAACTTCGACCACGTCCCGTGCGAGCACTCCGGCATTTTTGCTCCGTTCCACCAAGGACCAGGTGTCAACCGGTCGCGGCTCCACAGGGGGTGAAAAATCCACCACTGCGCCTCCATGGGGGGCTGCTGCCGGCAGAACCGGCGCCAGACCGCCAACATTCATCGGACCGATGGCCTCCAAACGGCCCCGCAGTCGCTCATTCTCAGCAATAAGCGAAAAAATCAGCGCCTCATATTGGCTACTACAGCCTACCAAACTGCACATTACCTCCGTTGTCGCACCACCGTCCAACGCCACGCTCAACACCTGCTAGCTTATAGCCTGCATTCGCTCTACAGTGTTATTCACCTGCGTCTTTGGCAATGCAGGCACCGCAAACTGCGGCATATCTGCCGCCTCCACAGTGGGAGCCACACCCACATTCACTTCCTCAACACTCTTGCCGTGGTCCCCAAGGGTATCCTGGGAACCAACACTAACGTTCTCCGGGGACAGCTTGGCGATATCGGTCTCCGAGGTGGCCCTTTTCAACCGCCTAACCAGCTTCCCCTTCCTCTTCAACTCCAGCGGCCCAGAAGCAGCCAGGTCTTCATCAGAACAAAGCTTCTCAACGGCCGCCGAATTTTTCTTTTTCGGAGGCATAGCAGCCACCGTCAAAGATCTTTATCGCGATAAGCAGCTATAAATAGAAATTTCACACACACACGCAAACACAGGCACACGCTAGCGCCCTAAAAACCGGTTTCGGTCAACGAAAGAAGCACCGCACAAAGCAGAAAACGAAAATTTTAGCAACTTCGACCACGTCCCGTGCGAGCACTCCGGCATTTTTGCCCCGCACCACCAAGGACCAGGTGTCAACCGGTCGCGGCTCCACAGGGGGTGAAAAATCCATCACTGCGCCTCCATGGGGGGCTGCTGCCGGCAGAACCGGCGCCAGACCGCCAACATTCATCGGACCGATGGCCTCCAAACGGCCCCGCAGTCGCTCATTCTCAGCAATAAGCGAAAAAATCAGCGCCTCATATTGGCTACTGCAGCCTACCAAACTGCACATTACCTCCGTTGTCGCACCATCGTCCAAAGCCACGCTCAACACCTGCTAGCTTATAGCCTGCATTCGCTCTACAGTGTTATTCACCTGCGTCGTTGGCAATGCAGGCACCGCAAACTGCGGCATATCTGTCGCCTCCACAGTGGGAGCCACACCCACGTTCACTTCCTCAACACTCTTGCCGTGGTCCCCAAGGGTATCCTGGGAACCAACACTAACGTTCTCCGGGAAAGAACGAAAATTTTGGCTTCGGCAAGCGACACCAGAAAAACACGTCTGCTCTTAACGACAGTCAGAAAGCAACTTCGACCACGTCCCGTGCGAGCACTCCGGTATTTTTGCTCCGCACCACCACGGACCAGGTGTCAACCGGTCGCGGCTCCACAGGGGGTGAAAAATCCACCACTGCGCCTCCATGGGGGGCTGCTGCCGGCAGAACCGGCGCCAGACCGCCAACATTCATCGGACCGATGGCCTCCAAACGGCCCCGCAGTCGCTCATTCTCAGCAATAAGCGAAAAAATCAGCGCCTAATATTGGCTACTACAGCCTACCAAACTGCACATTACCTCCGTTGTCGCACCACCGTCCAACGCCACGCTCAACACCTGCTAGCTTATAGCCTGCATTCGCTCTACAGTGTTATTCACCTGCGTCTTTGGCAATGCAGGCACCGCAAACTGCGGCATATCTGCCGCCTCCATAGTGGGAGCCACACCCACATTCACTTCCTCAACACTCTTGCCGTGGTCCCCAAGGGTATCCTGGGAACCAGCACTACCGTTCTCCGGGGACAGCTTGGCGATGTCGGTCTCCGAGGTGGCCCTTTTCAACCGCCTAACCAGCTTCCCCTTCCTCTTCAACTCCAGCGGCCCAGAAGCAGCCAGTTCTTCATCAGAACAAAGCTTCTCAACGGCCGCCGAATTTTTCTTTTTCGGAGGCATAGCAGCCACCGTCAAAGATCTTTATCGCGATAAGCAGCTATAAATATAAATTTCACACACACACGAAAACACAGGCACACGCTAGCGCCCTAAAAACCGGTTTCGGTCAACGAAAGAAGCACCGCACAAAGCAGAAAACGAAAATTTTGGCTTCGGCAAGCGGCGCCAGAAAAACACGTCTGCTCTTAACGACAGTCAGAAAGCAACTTCGACCACGTCCCGTGCGAGCAATCCGGCATTTTTGCTCCGCACCACCAAGGACCAGGTGTCAACCGGTCGCGGCTCCACAGGGGGTGAAAAATCCACCACTGCGCCTCCATGGGGGGCTGCTGCCGGCAGAACCGGCGCCAGACCGCCAACATTCATCGGACCGATGGCCTCCAAACGGCCCCGCAGTCGCTCATTCTCAGCAATAAGCGAAAAAATCAGCGCCTCATATTGGCTACTACAGCCTAGCAAACTGCACATTACCTCCGTTGTCGCACCACCGTCCAACGCCACGCTCAACACCTGCTAGCTTATAGCCTGCATTCGCTCTACAGTGTTATTCACCTGCGTCTTTGGCAATGCAGGCACCGCAAACTGCGGCATATCTGCCGCCTCCATAGTGGGAGCCACACCCACATTCACTTCCTCAACACTCTTGCCGTGGTCCCCAAGGGTATCCTGGGAACCAGCACTAACGTTCTCCGGGGACAGCTTGGCGATGTCGGTCTCCGAGGTGGCCCTTTTCAACCGCCTAACCAGCTTCCCCTTCCTCTTCAACTCCAGCGGCCCAGAAGCAGCCAGTTCTTCATCAGAACAAAGCTTCTCAACGGCCGCCGAATTTTTCTTTTTCGGAGGCATAGCAGCCACCGTCAAAGATCTTTATCGCGATAAGCAGCTATAAATATAAATTTCACACACACACGAAAACACAGGCACACGCTAGCGCCCTAAAAACCGGTTTCGGTCAACGAAAGAAGCACCGCACAAAGCAGAAAACGAAAATTTTGGCTTCGGCAAGCGACGCCAGAAAAACACGTCTGCTCTTAACGACAGTCAGAAAGCAACTTCGACCACGTCCCGTGCGAGCAATCCGGCATTTTTGCTCAGCACCACCAAGGACCAGGTGTCAACCGGTCGCGGCTCCACAGGGGGTGAAAAATCCACCACTGCGCCTCCATGGGGGGCTGCTGCCGGCAGAACCGGCGCCAGACCGCCAACATTCATCGGACCGATGGCCTCCAAACGGCCCCGCAGTCGGTCATTCTCAGCAATAAGCGAAAAAATCAGCGCCTCATATTGGCTACTACAGCCTACCAAACTGCACATTACCTCCGTTGTCGCACCACCGTCCAACGCCACGCTCAACACCTGCTAGCTTATAGCCTGCATTCGCTCTACAGTGTTATTCACCTGATTCTTTGGCAATGCAGGCACCGCAAATTGCGGCATATCCGCCTTCTCCACAGTGGGAGCCACACCCACATTAACTTCCTCAACACTCTTGCCGTGGTCCCCAAGGGTATCCTGGGAACCAACACTAACGTTCTCCGGGGACAGCTTGGCGTTATCGGTCTCCGAGGTGGCCCTTTTCAACCGCCTAACCAGCTTCCCCTTCCTCTTCAACTCCAGCGGCCCAGAAGCAGCCAGTTCTTCATCAGTACAAAGCTTCTCAACGGCCGCCGAATTTTTCTTTTTCGGAGGCATAGCAGCCACCGTCAAAGATCTTTATCGCGATAAGCAGCTATAAATAGAAATTTCACACACACACGCAAACACAGGCACACGCTAGCGCCCTAAAAACCGGTTTCGGTCAACGAAAGAAGCACCGCACAAAGCAGAAAACGAAAATTTTGGCTTCGGCAAGCGACACCAGGAAAACACGTCTGCTCTTAAAGACAGTCAGAAAGCAACTTCGACCACGTCCCGTGCGTGAACTCCGGCATTTTTGCTCCGCACCACCAAGGACCAGGTGTCAACCGGTCGCGGCTCCACAGGGGGTGAAAAATCCACCACTGCGCCTCCATGGGGGCTGCTGCCGGCAGAACCCGCGCCAGACCGCCTACATTCATCGGACCGATGGCCTCCAAACGGCCCCGCAGTCGCTCATTGTCAGCAATAAGCGAAAAAATCAGCGCCTAATATTGGCTACTGCAGCCTACCAAACTGCACATTACCTCCGTTGTCCTACCACCGGCCAACGCCACGCCAACATTCATCGGACCGATGGCCTCCAAACGGCCCCGCAGTCGCTCATTGTCAGCAATAAGCGAAAAAATCAGCGCCTCATATTGGCTACTGCAGCCTACCAAACTGCACATTACCTCCGTTGTCGCACCATCGTCAAAAGCCACGCTCAACACCTGCTAGCTTATAGCCTGCATTCGCTCTACAGTGTTATTCACCTGCGTCTTTGGCAATGCAGGCACCGCAAACTGCGGCATATCTGTCGTCTCCACAGTGGGAGCCACACCCACATTAACTTCCTCAACACTCTTGCCGTGGTCCCCAAGGGTATCCTGGGAACCAACACTAACGTTCTCCGGGGACAGCTTGGCGATATCGGTCTCCGAGGTGGCCTTTTCAACCGCCTAACCAGCTTCCCCTTCCTCTTCAACTCCAGCGGCCCAGAAGCAGCCAGTTCTTGATCAGAACAAAGCTTCTCAACGGCCAACGAGACAGGTGGGTTGAGGTTGGTGTCTTTATTGTTTTCGGATCATTTCCCTACTTAAAATCCCGCGCCTGCAGCGGGGAAGTAAACGCCAAAAATATCATAAACAACATGTGGGCATAGATATGTAAAGAAACTGCGGGAATGTTCTGCTTATACCTGCCTACTGCACCGATCTATCCCACCCAGAGCTCACATACGTGAGGTGGCTCACCCTTGTTTCCCTTCTTTGGGTCCTGTTCTCCCACGGCGGGTCCTCGTCACTTCGGTGGCTTCCTTTGCACACCGCGTGGGTGCGGTCACAGCTGGTTTTATTCACCGCGGGCGAACACGGCTTATTGTGTAAACGGCGCGGTCACGGCTAGTTTTTCACACGGCGCGGTCCCGGCTTACTTTTCACATCTATTTTGGCTTCCGCCGCACAACCGGTCTGGCTCAGCCCTCGGAGATCACTTGGCTCGCGCTGGACCGTGCCAGGCCTCGGCTTTTCTTTTTCGCAGCTTCTCTGCCGCTTCGCTGCTGCGCTGCCTTCGGCTGCGTGGGTGTTTTTTGTATTCTATTACTTTTATTATGCTTTAATACTAGTTCTTATATAGGGTTAGCAACTAGTTGTGGGGGTCTGGGACTGTGGTTTGTTGGTGGGGTAATGGGGCGTAGCTATGCGGTACGGCCGCAAAGCATTGCTTCGCACAGCCGTTCTCCTTACTCCTCCGACACTTTCCTTTCCCTCTCCGCTCTCCGTAGTTCCCGCATTATAGTGGCGGCGAACTTAGTGGTGGCATCCCACGCCTTGGGATTCGCTACCATGAGCGGCACGATCCCTCCGACGCTAGTGCTTGTGGCTAGCTCATCCTCTAGCTGGCGCCTCTCGTACTCGAAACGGTGGCATTCAAAGAAGACGTGGTGAGCGTCCTCCACGATACCTCGACCACATGATGGGCACCAGTCCTCCGTTTCGTGTCCAAACCGGTTCAGGTACGATCTGAAGCATCCGTGGCCGCTCAGCATCTGAGTGAGGTGAAAGTCCACCTGTCCGTGCTTCCTCTCCAACCACAGCTTGATATCCGGAATCAGCTGGTGGGTCCAGCGTCCTTTAGTCGAGGAATCCCACTTCATCTGCCACCTCCTGACGGTCTCGTGCCTAGGTGATTCTTTCTCGACTCCGGTGGGAGGATTGTGAGTGTCCCTGCGAGATAGCTCGTACACCTCGGCCCTTTTCCTCGCTTGCTCTGCTATTGGGACTAGTCCCGCGATGACCAGTGCTGCGTCGTCAGATATGGTTCTAAACGCGCAGGCGATCCTGATGGCACATAAGCGGTGCGTTGCTTCGGCTCCTCGCATATAGCTCGGCACCTTCGTCGCTTTGGACCACACTGCGGAAGCATACAGGAGCTGAGAGGAGACGACGCTGGTGATCAGCTTCCTCCTTGCTTGCTTTGGCCCCCTGGTGTTGAGCAGGATTCGCGAGAGTGCTCGGCAAGTCTGTGCGGCCTTTGTGTTGGCGTACTCCAAGTGCTCTCTAAATGAAAGCCTAGTGTCCAGCATTACTCCTAGGTATTTAAGAGCCCTTTGCGAAGTAATGTCGTGTCCGCCGACCGACACTCGGGCCGTCTCCACCTTCTTCCTGCTGCTAATCAGAACAGCCTCGGTCTTGTGGGCCGCCAGCTGTAATCCCGCTATGGCGAGCCACGTCTCCACGGCACGGATTGCCCCGTTTGCAGCTGCTTCAACTGCTGCAAGGTCCTTCGCTACCACTACGATGGCGACGTCATCGGCAAACCCGACGACCGTCGTGCCCTCGGGAAGATTCAGTCGCAGAACTTCATCATACATCGTATTCCACAGGAGCGGCCCCAGCACCGACCCCTGCGGGACTCCAGCAGTCACTCTATATGATCTTATCCCTTCGCTCGTCTCGTACAGCAGCACCCTCTCACTGAGGTAGCTGTCCAATATTCTCAGGAGGTATTCCGGGATCCGTAGCCTCCGTAGGGCTTCCATCGTTTTACCCCAGTCCGCAGAGTTGAAAGCGTTTTTTATATCCAGGGTAACCAGCAGGCAGTACTGCTTTTGGCCCGCTCTCCAGCGGGTCCCACTTATTGCATTCTCCGCTATGTTGGTGACTATGCCAATGGCATCCAGGGTTGATCTGCCTTTCCGGAAGCCATACTGGTTGGGCGACAAGCCGCCGGCATCTTCAATGGCACGGCTGAGCCTACGTGCAATGAGCTTTTCGCATACCTTCCCCGCGTTGTCCAGGAGACAAATTGGTCTGTACGAGGAAGGCTCGCCTGGTGGTTTTCCTGGCTTGTTGAGCAGCAGTAGCTTTTGAATCTTCCACCTATCGGGGAAGGTACCTTCTAGCAGACACCTATTGAAGATCTCGGCGAAGGCGGATGGCTGTAGTGCCAATGCCAGTTTTAAAGCCCTATTTGGGATTGCATCCGGGCCTGGGGCTTTTTTGCTGGGCAGGCTCCTACCGGCTTCCAGGATCTCCGCTTCCGTGATCATTTCGATGCCCGTGATCGGTGCGTCGCTTTCTAAGGGGCCTGGACGCCTCTGTTGCTCGCTGGGGAACAGGGTGTGCACTATGTCCTCGAGGGTGCTGGGGTCCGTTGGCGCCTTGCTCCCGGCACTTAGCCGCTTCATAACGATGTTGTAAGCCCTGCCCCAGGGGTCTTGTTCCGCTGTGTCGCAGAGCTGGAGAAAGCATTCCCGCTTGCTGCTCCGAATTGCATGCTTCAGTGCCTTCCTGGCGGTCCTATACTCCTCATGCAATGTGACGAACCGAGTCGTGCGTCGCGCTCTCTGCATAGCTCGTCTGGCCCTTAGACACGTTGTCCGGAGCCTGTCGATGTCGGCGTTCCACCACACGATTGGCTCGTGGTGCCGCATGAATGGCTTCCGCTGTCTCATGCTCCTGTCACAGGCCTCCTCCATTCGCAAGGCGAGCTGGTTGGCCGATTCGTTGGCACTTGTGTCCCCGAGGGCCTCCCACGTCTCGAGGCTTCTAGCCAGAGCGCTGGTGTTGAGCGTGTCCACGATGTAGGCTTTGCTCCTCGCGCTTGATCTGCTGGGTCTGGGGCGTTCGCCAATGGTGCATACTATGGCTTCGTGGTCGCTACCGGTGTACACGTCTCCTATTCACCACCTTGCATTGCGCAGCTGCGAAGGGCTCGCGAACGTTAGGTCAATGATTGACCCAGCGCTACCCCTGCAGAAGGTTTGCTGGGAGCCCTCGTTCAGCAGCGCTAGGTCTAGCGATGCTAAAGTTTCTAGCAGGATTCGGCCTCTTGCGTTGGTGACTTGACAGCCCCACTCGTGTGCCCACTCGTTGAAGTCCCCGGCGATTAGGACTGCCCCGCGGTTTCTTGCGTCTTCAGCTAGTTCCTCAATGATTCGGGCGAAGGACTCGAGGGGTAGACTGGGCGCTAGGTAGCAGCTGTATACCCATAGGTTGCCAGCTCTCGCGCGCACAAATCCGTCTCCTGCCAGCACATTGCTGAGCTTGCAGGGATCGCCTCCACATGCCCACAGGGATGCCTTCCCTGTTCTGTCGGTCGCCCAGGATTCGTTGTCACCTGATTTGTACGGCTCGCTGAGTATGGCCTGGTCCGATTTGAGTTCTCTCACCGTCTGCAGGAGCAGGTCCTGTGCGGCCCTACAGTGATTCAGATTGAGCTGGATCACTTCCATCCTCTTGTTCCGGCTACCTCTCCTAGCTTCGAGAAGGGACACTGCCGGCTTCCCGATTGATGGCCTCTGTCCTCTCGGCCTCTCCCGGCGCAGACGAAGCAGGTTGCCTTGTTTGGACAGTCTGCTATCTTGTGCCCATTGACGCCGCAGCGAATGCAGCACCCAGTTCGGTCCACCGCACTATGGCAGTTTGGCGCAATGTGCCCAATCTCCAAGCACTTGTAGCACCTAGGCTGCGAGTCCTTCTCTTTGATCTTACATACCGTCCATCCCACCTTGACCTTGCCCTTGCCGAGGACCACTTGAGCATCCTTGCTCGGCAGTCCAATTACGGCAGTCTGGGTGTCCCGGTATGATGGGCGTAGGCTTCTCACATTCACCGAGTCGGCTTTGATGGCAAATTGTTCCGCTAAGGCCTTGACAAGGTCCTCCGCGGTTACTAGCTGGTCCAGGTCGCTGATCGCTAGCACCCTCGTCCTCGTGTCTTCGGAAAGGGCTCGTACCTCCGCTACCCCATCCAGTACCGATTCGAGGCTCTCCTTAATCCTTGTTGCGCTTTCTTTATCGCCTCTGTTCAGCTCAAGGGGCAGGTTACCTTTTGCGGTACGGCGGACCTTGTTGACGCTCGTACTCAGGTCCTGAAGCTGACCGTCTTCTCTCCGGGTAACCAGGGCCAGCACCTCGCTGTAGGTTTTTCCTTTCGCCTCGACGACCACGGCGTCCGGGCGGTGTGGTTTCCTAGCCGGCTTCTTGGCTGCCCTCGTCTTCTTGGCCACCTCCCTCCATCCGCTGACCGGAATCTCGGGGCTCTTAGTCTGGCTCATAACGCTGGGCGTCGCCAAGTCTTATTGTGGCGGCAACGGGGCTTTCTTCTGCGGCCTCCTGGTTGCGTTGGCGCCTTTTGGCTGCCTTGGGCGCGTGGGGGGAGGGGGGGGACCCGGATCCACCAGTGGCTGGCTTAGCCTACGCCACGGCTCCGTTTGCGCCGCGGCATCCTTCTTCCAGACTGTCGTTATCTGCTGCTCTTTGTTCATGCTCAAGCTCTTGGTGCTCTGTGAGCATTTTGAGCACAGGACTGCGGCGTTGAGGCCTTCCTGCCTGGCGCTTCTGCCCGTTGCTGATGCTTGGCTTGCTTCATTGATGCTCGTGTGAAGCTCCTTCATTCGCACGAACATGTTTCTCGTCGCCATGTTGATGTGGCGCGTATTCTTATCCATCATTCTGCTATGGACTTCATCCAAGATATTTCCCAGCTCTTCGAGGTTTTCGAGGCAGGTTGCCTCCTGGCAGGCCTTATTTCTCTTAGGCGGCGTTTTTCTTTGCAAACTCTCTGGGCTGGCTGGGTCCCGTACCCTCTTAGGGGTCTCCCGGGCGTCCGGGTCCATGCTCTGTAACTCTGCTCCTGGAGCTGACGCAGCTGCTGGCGATCGGGCGAGCTTGCTGCCCTTCATGAAAGCCAGGTTTTCGTCCTCTTCCATTCCTTTGCTCGATGTTCCAGTTAATTCTGGGTCGATTTTAATTTGAAATTTCAAATTTCGTTTGGCGCGTAGCTCTGCTCCGGCACTCCGGCAGCCCTGTTCCGTACGAGGCTGTCCGGCAACACCGTCGAAGTTGCCACCCTGCGCGATCACCTGACTGGCAGCTCAGTGATCAGCTGCTGAGTGGGAGGCTCCCGGCGAGAACCGTAAACAGAAAAAGAAAGAAAAATTTGAGTGAGAAAATTGTTTTGGTACAAATCCACCAACAATGTGTATAGCGGAAGGCGCCAAACAAGAGTTCACCCCTCTCCCCCTCCTGCACGGAGCGCACTGGATATGCCCCTGCAACAGAACGGGTGGTCGGCGAGGGCCGATTTCATACGCAGTACGTACCGGTGCTTCAGTGACCTGCTCTTAACAGCTTTCCTTTCAGTTGCCAGGCGTGGCGCGGATTTTTTTGCCGGAAAACTTGGAGCTCGCGATAAACACAACCGCACTTGGAAAACACTCAAACGCGTGTCTCAAACTCAAACGCATGCCAGCCATGTGTGGCTGCGTGTGTGTATTGCCTGCTTCGCCGTCGGCTCTTTTCCTCGGCTGCGTGGGCGTAAGACCGATCGGCGGCTTCTCTGCCGCTTCGCTCTCTTTCATGTTGTCTCTTTTCGTCTGCGTATAGCCGTTCTCTTCCTTGCGTTGGCTGCGTGGGCGTAAGAGCGTATCTCTTTCGTGTTGGTTCTCTTCGCCTTCGTATAGCCGTGGTGTGCGTCTCTCTTCGCTGCGTGGCCGTAGTGTGCGTCTCTCTTACGTGTTGGTTCTCTTAGTTCTAATAAGTAAAAAGGCCTTCTGTTTTGGGGTTTCTTAGCCTATTTCTTACTTTAATGGGTGAAAATAAGGATTCATTGTTGTTTGTCTTGGTAATACTAATAATAATAGAAGTAATAAAATCGGATAATAGTGATAATGAACTGAGATAATAATGAAATTAGATAACAAGCCGTCGGGGCGGTCCCTTCAGGGGATGGTGTCGTGGTCAGTGTTGTGGAGGCTTATGCCTTCACAATCCCTTCCTACTTCGGGGTGGGGCGCGGTGAAATGCGCACCAAATTTCCGCTGATGCATACGCGGAAGCGTTGGCCGTCGTGGTGTTCTAGGCTGCGGATCCGGCTGCGCCCGTGACGCGCCGCGTTTGCCTGAGCGCTGGCGCCTTCCAGCAGGCTTTGCGGGATGCGGCGGTCAGGCGTGCTTACCCGCCAGGCGACTGGGGCGATTGGCCATTCCTGCTCCTCCTGCAGCGCGTTTAGCTCGAGCATCTCCTCCAACGCTGTGAGCAGTCCGCCCGCCTCTGCCTCTTCCAAGCCCAATGACAGGTCGCTGTCCTCCTTTGGTTGGCTCGGGTTTCCTGGTTCGGCCTCTCGGGCCGTGCAGCTCGTCGGTTCCGGGTTCGGGTCGTTGTGGTCGGTGGGAACTGGCGATAGCCACTTCATTGGTGCGTGGTCCAGCGGCTGCCAATCGGGATTCTCCCTTCTTTCCGGGGCTGCCGCCTCCTCCTGCGCGTCCCACTCCTGCAGTCTGGCGTGCCACCCGTCGTCCCAGCTGGTGTCCGGGATCGGGCCGTTTGGGTTCTCCTGCCCTCCCAGGATCCAGGCTACCTCCTCGTCTCCGTCATCCCTGGGTATCGGGGACACGGGTCCGTCCTCCAGGCCGAGTTCCTGGAGCAGTTGGGGTAGCTCATTGCCGGTTACGTGTCTGGGTAGCTCGTGTTCATCCTGAAGGCCGAGGTTCCGGAGCCGTCGGGGCAGCGCATCGCCCAGACTGCCGTCGCTGATCCGTAGAGGAGTGGTGTCGTCCTCTCCTAGGAGCTGTACCTCGTCGTCGCTTGTTTTTTCGTTGTCCGACGCGGGGATGATCTCCCTCTCGGGCCTGGGTGGGGTGATGGGCCGTGGATGGGCGAGCAGCAGTTGCAGGGTCCTGTCGGCGTCCTTCCAGGTGGTCCAAGGTGCCACGTCAACCGCGATGTTGGCTGGAGTGTTCTTCTGGCAGTTGGTCGGCCCATCTTCGTCCTCGCTCACGTCCGAGTATGGGCTCGTCGTGGCCCGCTCGGCCTCCAGTTGGCGGTTTAGCTCCCGGACGGAGTGCTTGACCCATGGGCGGCCACCCGCTTTTCCGAAGCGTCGGTCGTGCAAGAACTCTTCATCGGTGCCTGGCAGGTCGGCTCCCAGTGCTTGTCGGCCTCCATCGTCGGGCTGGTGAACCCTTCGTCGGAGCTGCTGTCGTAGTTCGGCCGTGGGGTCAGCGGGTCTCCCATGCGGTACAGGTAATAGGGCGGTGGTGGTGGGGACCGTCCTGGCTCGACGCGTCTTCGAGTCGCGCGTGGGGTGACGGCGGTGCCTGTTCCTTGGCCTGGATGCTTGCGGCGGCATGGGCGTCTTGGTGGCTCCTGCTGGGCCCGGCCTGCTCGGACCTCCTCGTCTGAGTCCGATGGCCGCATCGCCTCCACTGTGATGATCCCAGACAGGTTGTTTCGTGACGTGTTTGGACGGACGACGTCGTTGAGCCATGCCCAGGTCATGGTTGTCGCCCGGCGGGGCGACGGTGGGCCTTCGGGGCGGGCCCGACGTCGGGATGGCCTAGGTGGCCTGGGTGGTCGTGGTACGGCTCCTGTTGATGGTCCATGCTGCGTGGTGTTGCCCGGCTCTGCTTGCGGGGTCGGGGAGTGGTTTCTTGCTTGTGGTTGGCTGGTCGTGGACCGTGGTTGCCTTGAGCTGGGCGGCGACGCACCCCTAGCATGCCCCTCCGTGCCATCCTCTGCCTCTAGAGGCTGTGCGTCGCTCGTCTTTGGGTTGTCCATGTCGGATCTGGTGGGGGGAAGAAACCTTGTTTGGTTAGAACCTGACCTGTGCCACTGATGTGCCCTGTGCCCTGGGTTTCCCTGATCGGTGCGTTTTCTAGTTTCTGGCTATTTCTTACTCTAATCCCTTAAGGGGAGTTAAGCTATCTTACTGCTTGTGTACGCGGTTGGCCCTTACGGGGCAAGGACATTACGGCAGCGCACTACCATAAGTGGCCCTCATGAACTCGCGGTTTTCCTGGTGCTGGGGTCGTCGTCATCGTTGTCTTCGTTGTCTTCGCTGGTGAGTGTGTGCTCGTTGTCGTGGTAGGCCTTGAGGTCGGCTAGTCCGGCCATTCGTCGTTGTCTTCCCGGATGCTTCTGGAGTCGTGCTATGGTGGGAAAAATAAATTTAATTACTTTGTAAGGCCCCTCATATTTGGGAGCCAGTTTGGCAGCGAAGTTGTCCGCCGCTTTGGACAGGTGATGTTGGCGTAGCATCCCGAGCGTCCCGATCGTGGGTCTCCATTCGCGTCGACGTAGGTTGTAGGTCCTGCTCTGCGTCTGTGATGCCTGCTGGGTATTTTCTTGTACGATGGCGAAGATTTTCTTGAGTCGCTTGGCCTTGTTGGTTGGGGTCTCTGTCACTTCGCCTAGTCCTGGGGTCGTCTCTTCGTACAAGGCTCCAGGCAACCGAGGTTCCCGGCCGAGTACGATGAATGCTGGGCTGAAGCCTGTGGTGTCCGATGTGCTGCTGTTGATGGCTAGGCTGAGTTCGGGCAGCAGCTCGTCCCATGTCCGCTGGTCTCCATCGATGTACTGGGCGATCATGGTTTTGATCGTCCTGTTGGCTCGTTCCGTGGGGTTTTGTTGTGGCGTATCGGGCGCCGTATACTCCAATTCCATGCCTGCTAGTTTGCAGAACTTTCGGAAAGAGCGACTTGTGAATTGGGTCCCGTTGTCGCATAAGAATTTCCGTGGGGTTCCGAAGCGGCTCAGGATCCGTTTCCGGAAAGCGGTCTCCAATAGTGCGGTGGTGGCCTTGCGTAGTGGGACCAACTCCACCCACTTGCTGAAGGCGTCGAAGAACACCAGCAACATAGTATTGCCGTGTTTGGATCGGGGCAATGGTCCAATGAAGTCGGCGCAGACGATGCCCAGTGGTTCTTGGGCTTGGCGGGTGTGCATCTTCCCTCCTGGTTTGGTTTGACTCACCTTGTACTGCTGGCACTTGGTGCACTGCTGGATATATCGGGCGATATCTCGGTGCAGTCCGGGCCAGTAGTACCTCTGGGCTATTCGTGTCGCTGTCTTCCTGATTCCGAGGTGTCCTGCTGTCGGATGGTCGTGGCACTCTTCTAGCACGCGTCGGCGGTGGTCCTTGTTGACACATAGTTTCCATTTGATAGGGTCTTCTTCGCTGGTTCTGCTGCCGGCTCGTTTGTATATTTGGTCGCTCTCGATGATAAACTCCGGGTGCCCTTCCGGCTGTTCCTGGATCCGCTTGCGGAGTCTCTGCAGCCAGGGGCAGGGGCAAGGGTCCCGGTCTTCGTCCGCTCGCTGCAGGGTTTCTACTGGTTGTCGTGAGAGGGCGTCAGCCACAACGTTCTGGCTTCCTCGGCGGTAGTGGATGTCAAACCGATATTGCTGGAGCTCCAAGGCCCAGCGGGCGATGCGTCCCGTTGGATTATCGATGGAGTTCAACCACTTCAAGGCGAGGTGATCCGTGATTACCTCGAAGTGGTATCCTTCCAGAAAGCATCGGAGCTTCCGGATTGCCCAGACTATGGCAAGGCACTCTTTCTCGGTGGCCGAGTAGTTTTCCTCTGCCTTGAGTAGTCGACGGCTTGCGTAGGCGATGACTCTTTCTGCTCCGTCGATCTGTTGTGTCAATACTGCTCCGAGGCCATACGAACTGGCGTCCGTTTGGAGTACGAATCGCTCGGCGAAGTCACCACTAATTCTCTTCCTCTTATTAAATTATTAATCCTTACACACCTTTCTATTAATTAGTAACTGTAGTGGTATTTGTATTTTGATTGCATGCTTAGTTTCTTAGTAAGTTTAGTACTAATTTTCCTCGAATGTTAGTCTAATAGCTATCTTTCTTGCATGTTCGCGTTTGGTTCGGCTACGCACCGCGCGTCATGCGGCAGCGCCCCTCGGTCGGTTGGGCGGGAGGAGGGCTGCGTTTTGCCTGGGATCCGCGCGTAACAGCCTTCTGCTGGTGTCACACGGGCCACTTGACGGTGCAGTAACTGCATCGCCTCTTGAAAGATGCAGTCATTGCATGTCAACGTCCAAAGAATGTAAAGTCGGGGCATGCCAGGACTGGTGCTTGCGTGAGTCTTTCCTTGAGAGTCTGGAATGCCTGATGTTGTTCGTCTGTCCACTCAGACTTTTGATCCTTTTTGAGCAGGTTGGTCATGGGCTGGACCACCGTGGCGAAGTTGGGGACGAAACGTCGGTACCAGGATGCCATCCCGATGCAGCGTCGCAGTTCTTTCAGTGTGGTGGGCGGTGCTAGTTTCTGGACTGCGCTGACCTTGTCTGGGTCCGTGTGGATGCCTTGTTCGCTGATGACATGGCCGAGGTAGACTAAACTCTTCCTGAAGAAACTACACTTGTTTCTGTTCAGTCGGAGGTTCGCCTCTCGCAGCCTCCTGAAAACCTCGCGAAGGTGGTCGATGTGTTCTTCTAGCGTGGCTCCGATGACGATGATATCGTCGAGATACGCGAACGCGTACGGCTCCATGGTGGGTCCGATGACGCTGTCCAACGCTCGCTGGAACGTCGCTGGGGCTGAGTGCAGGCCGAAAGGCATGACCTTCCACTGGAAGAGTCCTCTGCCGGGGACGGTAAATGCTGTTGCCTCTCTGCTGCCCTCGGCCACCGGGATCTGCCAGTATCCGTTTTTGAGGTCCAGCGTGGAGATGTAGCGAATCCGTCGAATTTCGCCAGTTCTTCTTCCAGAAACTTGCCTGCCCACGGCGTGGGGGGTGGTTCGAGGTCTGGGTCTTGCTGCCACGGCGATAGGTCCTCCAGTTCCAGAGCGGTAATGGCGGCCAAGATCGCGTTCTCGTAGTCATCCGAGTTGGCTGGGCGAAACGGGTTTCGTTCCCGGGCTATTTCGGCGTCGGCTAATGGCTCCAGTTGGTAGTCCGTCGTCGAGGTCTCTCTGATCTCGTCCTGTGGTGTCGGGGTTCGTGGCTGGCGTGATGTCTGTCGTGCTGGGTTACTCCGTGGTGACTCCCGGTTCGATGAGCTGGCCCTGGAGTGGTCCCGCGGGGCCGCAGCTATCTTTGCTGGAGTATTCTGGTGATTCCTGGGTCCTGTTGCTGACTCCCGGTTCGATGAGCTGGCCCTGGGTTGGTCCAGCGGCGCCGAAGCTATCTCTGCCGAAGTTTTCTGCTTTCTGCTGTGTCCTGTTGGTGACTCCTGGTTCGACGAGCTGGCCCTGGATTGATCCAGTGGAGCCGTAGCTGTCTCTGCCCAAGTCCCTTGCTTCCTGCTGTGTCCTGTTGGTAACTCCTGGTTCGACGAGCTGGCCCTGGATTGATCCAGTGGAGCCGTAGCTGTCTCTGCCCAAGTCCTTTGCTTCCTGCTGTGTCCTGTTGGTGTCGGGGTTCGTGCTGGGGAACTGGCCATGGTTGGTTCCATCGGTGTCGCAGTTCTTTCCGTCGTAGCTTTCTTCGTGTCCTGTTGTGGTGGCGTAGTCCTGGGGTTGTTGCTTGATCTTGTCTGGTAGGGCTTTGTTGTCACTGCGGTTGGATGGTTCGTGGTTGGCTGTGGGGTGTTAGTCTGCGGCTGGTCTCGGATGGCAGTGGAGTCCGCAAACGTGACAGACCGTGGGCGTGGCTGGGCGGTGCATGATGGTATCGTCCCGGCGGGTTTCTGCTGCAACTTCAGCTGTAGATATGCCCGTCCGCAGTGGATCCTTGCGCGGATGCCACAGAGGAAGTCGAGTCCCAAGATGAAGTCGTGTAATACCGTGGGGAGTATAAGAAGAGATACCTGTGTTTATGGCTGATCCAGGCTCCTTCCTGGTTCCATCTGCCAGGCGGATCCTGGTCCTCACCTCTCGCCTGTTCTCGGTCGTCCCTATCTCCTTCGCCAGCCGCTCACTGATGAAGGATCGTGTGGCTCCAGTGTCGAGGGTGGCCGCAAATGCTCTCCCATTGATGTCCACCAGGGCAGCGATCCTTCCTCCGGTCATGCTTAATGGGTGGGTTTCTCCTGTTCCTGGGTGCGCGCCTCCGTCCATGTCCCAGTTGGGCGGAGACCCGACCCGTTTCCCGACGCTGGTTTCCGGCAGCAGTTGATGGTCCGGACCCTCGGTGGCCACATTCCCAACAGAACAGCTTCTGTCGGTTTGTGCACGCACCACTGAAATGGCCGTTTTCCCCGCAGTTCCGGCCGGCTAGTTGTACATCAATCGCCTGCTCTTGCTCCTGGCCGATTCCTCGGTTGGCGATCTCGGTTTTCCCGGGTGTCTCGTGTGTGTTGCCTCGTTGTAGGTTGGTTCCATTGCCGGTATCGGCGGCAGAATCGGTCCCGATTCTGCGGAGTGCGTCTCGGTCCCGCGCGGTTTCGTAGGCCGAGACGAGCTGGGTCAATTCTGTGAGTGATCGGAAATCTTGTCTGCGCGTGTACACTTGATACTCCGGACGGAGATTTTCGTAGATCCGCTCGAGTTCCTGTTCCCGAGTATACTGGGCTCGTTGCATCATCAGACGCAACTCGATAAGGTAATCCCGGAAGGATTCCTTGGGCTTCTGTTCCCGACTTCGTATGGTGTCTTCCAGCCGCTGGAAGTATCTGGGGGGCAGGAAGAATTCTAGGAATTCTTTCCGAAAGTCTGTCCAATTCTGTCCCTGCATCTGAAAAGTTCGGAACCATCCTTCGGCCTTACCTGTAAGGAGACCGGAGATGGCTCGCGGCAACTGCTCTGGGCTCCCGCCGTATGATTCCACTCGCTCCTCGAGCCTTTCGATGAACGCTAGTGGGTCCGCGTGGCCGTCGAAAATAAATCCCCATTTCCGGAGTTTGTCCGCCAGTAACGAGTACGAGATTTCACCCCCTCCGGGGCGTGAGACCCGATGTCCCTGAGGAAGACGTGGCTGTTCTCCTTACGTGGTTGTCTGGTGGCTAGGCGTGGCCAGGGGTCCAGCGGTAGTGGGTACTGGCGCGTGGTTCTTGCTGGACGTCTCTGGTCTGGTTCCTTTTAGTGGTCCTTGGGCAGCTCGTTGTGGTTGCTTATCCTGGGCGGCCGGTGACTCGGTTGCTGTCTCGCGGTATCCGTGGGTGGATCCCTGGCTCGTGCTTGGCAGCTCGGGTATAATCAATCGCAGTTTTGGTCCCTACTTGCTGTCTTCCACCTTCGTCGGGCTCCCTGGCATGGGTGACGTGGCTGGGCTCCGGTGGTCCCTGGGGCTCGGTATGTTCCCAAAGTGCGTAGCCAATTCGTCCAGCCTTGCCTGCACGGCCTCGGGGTGTCCAGGGCGTGCGATGAATGCGGTGATCCGGCTCCGTAGGTCCATTACAGTCCCAGTTTCTCCTAGTCCAAACTCCTTAGCTAGGCTCTGCAGCTCGTCCTTCCTGCGGGACGCTATCCAGCGGATGTTCATCCTGATCCTGTTCCACTAATCGGGGCACCGGTACGAGTCCTTATCAGCACGCTACTGGGTCTGGGATTTCTGTACTAGGATACACGGCACTGGGTGGAGAGTCCTGTTCGAAGGACACGCGGCACGGTACTGGATCGGTGATCCTATACTAGGATACACGGCACTGGGTGGGGGGATCCTGTCGAAGGATACGTGGCGAGGTACTGGATCGGTGATCCTATACTAGGATACACGGCACTGGGGTGAGGGATCCTGTTCGAAGGACACGCGGCACGGTACTAGATCGGTGATGCTGTACTAGGATACACAGCACTGGGTTGGATGATCCTGTCGAAGGATACGTGGCGCGGTACAGGAAAGGTTCTGTCTGACTGCTCGGTGGTAACTGTGTGACTGCTCGGTAACAACTATCTGACTGCTCGGTAACAACTGCCTGACTGCTCGGTAACAACTGTCCTGACCGGTGTTCCTGCTCCGCCTTATATTGGCCGTGGCCATGGCTTTGTGGCCGAGGGCTCCTCTGCCATGTAGCTGCTCCTCTGCGATCGCCGGCTGTCCCTCGCTGCTCCGTTGTTCTACCGCTGCTTCGCTGCTTGGCTACTCTGTCACTGCTTGGCTGCTCTGTCACTGTCTCGCTGCTCTGTCACTGCCTCGCTGCTCTGTCACTGCTGGGCTGCTCTGTCACTGTCTCGCTGCTCTGTCACTGCCTGGCTGCTCTGTCACTGTCTCGCTGCTCTGTCACTGCCTGGCTGCTCGGTACTCTCTCGCTGCTCTGTCACTGCCTCGCTGCTCTGTCGCTGCGCCTTCTCCGCTCTGCCGCTGCCACGTTGCTCTGTCGCTGCTGCTTCTCCGCTCTGCCGCTGCCACGTTGCTCTGTCGCTGCTGCTTTGCTGCTCTGCCGCTGCGCCGCTGCTGCTGCTTTGCTACTCTGTCGCTGGTGCCACTTTGTCGCCGTCGCGTGCCAGTTTTAGGCGCCGTCCGCGGCCATTTTCTCCCGACACGCGGTGCTGTGTCTTCGGCGTCTCTCCCCGTCTCTTTCTGCCTCGTAGGTGGCTGGCTGCGTGGTTTTTTTTTTCCGCGTGGTTTTCGCCGGCGCGTCTGTGACACGTGCCGGCGGCTGTTGCTTGGGGGGTATTAGAGAAACCAGCCTCAGCTGTACATAAGTCGAGGGATCAAAGATTGGTGCTGGCTATTCGCCGGGACTCTGATTTTTGGCTGCCAATCACTGATTTTAAGTTTTCCTTCCTTTTCTCCTGCTGCTTTTCCTGATCCTCCTAAGCATCGTTTGCTGTTTTGCTTTTGTGGGTATTGCCTCTTAATTGTTGGCTGCTGCTTGGTTCCCTTTTCACTTTTAACTGCTTTTCACTTATTCCCTATGCTCACCGACTCTCCCCTCGTGAGTCCCTGCTCGGGCGCCATCTGTAAGGAAGTTCTCAGGCCGAGGTACAGCTTCTCAGCCCTGGGCCCGGTCCTTCCCCACAGCAAAATTTGTTGTGTGAGGACCTAAGGGAGAGCCGCTCGTGACGAAAGCGCGCCCGTGGGTGGATCGTGGGACGGTCGGGCCTGGCCCGGCCACGAGGCGTGGGTGAAGCCGTGCTTGGGAGCTGCAGAGACGTGCGTTGGGGGTCATGTGTGGCGGGAGACGGGGTTTGGGTCAGGGATCGGAAAGGTGTGGGAGAGGGGAGCCCAGCCTAGCAGATGCCGCATGATCCACGACTCACATCTGCGTCGCCGGTCCCCGGCGAGGGTGTAGGAGAGGGAACCCAGCTTTGCGAATGCCGCGTGAATCCACGACTCACATCCAGCATCGCCGGGTCCCCAGGGGAGAAAGGTATAGGAGAGGGAAAACCCAGCTTGGTGAATGCCGCATGATCCACGACTCACATCCACTTCGCCGGGCCTCCCGGGAAAAGGGAAGAGAGGGGGAGGGGGGTGAGTGACTCCTACGGGCGAATGTTCTGAGACAGGTGGGTTGAGGTTGGTGTCTTTATTGTTTTCGGATCATTTCCCTACTTAAAATCCCGCGCCTGCAGCGGGGAAATAAACGCCAAAAAATATCATAAACAACATGTGGGCATAGATATGTAAAGAAACTGCGGGAATGTTCTGCTTATACCTGCCTACTGCACCGACCGGTCTGGCTCAGCCCTCGGAGATCACTCCCGAGCTTGGCTCGCGCTGGACCGTGCCAGGCCTCGGCTTTTCTTTTTCGCAGCTTCTCTGCCGCTTCGCTGCTGCGCTGCCTTCGGCTGCCGGCCTCGGCTGCGTGGGTGTATGGCTGCGTGTGTGTATTGCCTGCTTCGCCGTCGGCTCTTTTCCTCGGCTGCGTGGGCGTAAGACCGATCGGCGGATTCTCTGCCGCTTCGCTCTCTTTCATGTTGTCTCTTTTCGTCTGCGTATAGCCGTTCTCTTCCTTGCGTTGGCTGCGTGGGCGTTAGAGCGTATCTCTTTCGTGTTGGTTCTCTTCGCCTTCGTATAGCCGTGGTGTGCGTCTCTCTTCGCTGCGTGGCCGTAGTGTGCGTCTCTCTTACGTGTTGGTTCTCTTAGTTCTAATAAGTAAAAAGGCCTACTGTTTTGGGGTTTCTTAGCCTATTTCTTACTTTAATGGGTGAAAATAAGGATTCATTGTTGTTTGTCTTGGTAATACTAATAATAATAGAAGTAATAAAATCGGATAATAGTGATAATGAACTGAGATAATAATGAAATTAGATAACAAGCCGTCGGGGCGGTCCCTTCAGGGGATGGTATCGTGGTCAGTGTTGTGGAGGCTTATGCCTTCACACTATAAATATAAATTTCACACACACACGCAAACACAGGCACACGCTAGCGCCCTAAAAACCGGTTTCGGTCAACGAAAGAAGCACCGCACAAAGCAGAAAACGAAAATTTTAGCAACTTCGACCACGTCCTGTGCGAGCACTCCGGCATTTTTGCCCCGCACCACCAAGGACCAGGTGTCAACCGGTCGCGGCTCCACAGGGGGTGAAAAATCCATCACTGCGCCTCCATGGGGGGCTGCTGCCGGCAGAACCGGCGCCAGACCGCCAACATTCATCGGACCGATGGCCTCCAAACGGCCCCGCAGTCGCTCATTCTCAGCAATAAGCGAAAAAATCAGCGCCTCATATTGGCTACTGCAGCCTACCAAACTGCACGTTACCTCCGTTGTCGCACCATCGTCAAACGCCACGCTCAACACCTGCTAGCTTAAAGCCTGCATTCGCTCTACAGTGTTATTCACCTGCGTCTTTGGCAATGCAGGCACCGCAAACTGCGGCATATCTGCCGTCTCCACAGTGGGAGCCACACCCACATTCACTTCCTCAACACTCTCGCCGTGGTCCCCAAGGGTATCCTGGGAACCAACACTAACGTTCTCCGGGGACAGCTTGGCGATATCGGTACCCGAGGTGGCCCTTTTCAACCGCCTAACCAGCTTCCCCTTCCTCTTCAACTCCAGCGGCCCAGAAGCAGCCAGGTCTTCATCAGAACAAAGCTTCTCAACGGCCGCCGAATTTTTCTTTTTCGGAGGCATAGCAGCCACCGTCAAAGATCTTTATCGCGATAAGCAGCTATAAATATAAATTTCACACACACACGCAAACACAGGCACACGCTAGCGCCCTAAAAACCGGTTTCGGTCAACGAAAGAAGCACCGCACAAGGCAGAAAACGAAAATTTTGGCTTCGGCAAGCGACACCAGAAAAACACGTCTGCTCTTAACGACAGTCAGAAAGCAACTTCGACCACGTCCCGTGCGAGCACTCCGGTATTATTGCTCCGCACCACCAAGGACCAGGTGTCAACCGGTCGCGGCTCCACAGGGGGTGAAAAATCCACCACTGCGCCTCCATGGGGGGCTGCTGCCGGCAGAACCGGCGCCAGACCGCCAACACTCATCGGACCGATGGCCTCCAAACGGCCCCGCAGTCGCTCATTCTCAGCAATAAGCGAAAAAATCAGCGCCTCATATTGGCTACTGCAGCCTACCAAACTGCACGTTACCTCCGTTGTCGCACCATCGTCAAACGCCACGCTCAACACCTGCTAGCTTAAAGCCTGCATTCGCTCTACAGTGTTATTCACCTGCGTCTTTGGCAATGCAGGCACCGCAAACTGCGGCATATCTGCCGTCTCCACAGTGGGAGCCACACCCACATTCACTTCCTCAACACTCTCGCCGTGGTCCCCAAGGGTATCCTGGGAACCAACACTAACGTTCTCCGGGGACAGCTTGGCGATATCGGTACCCGAGGTGGCCCTTTTCAACCGCCTAACCAGCTTCCCCTTCCTCTTCAACTCCAGCGGCCCAGAAGCAGCCAGGTCTTCATCAGAACAAAGCTTCTCAACGGCCGCCGAATTTTTCTTTTTCGGAGGCATAGCAGCCACCGTCAAAGATCTTTATCGCGATAAGCAGCTATAAATAGAAATTTCACACACACACGCAAACACGCTAGCGCCCTAAAAACCGGTTTCGGTCAACGAAAGAAGCACCGCACAAGGCAGAAAACGAAAATTTTGGCTTCGGCAAGCGACACCAGAAAAACACGTCTGCTCTTAACGACAGTCAGAAAGCAACTTCGACCACGTCCCGTGCGAGCACTCCGGTATTATTGCTCCGCACCACCAAGGACCAGGTGTCAACCGGTCGCGGCTCCACAGGGGGTGAAAAATCCACCACTGCGCCTCCATGGGGGCTGCTGCCGGCAGAACCGGCGCCAGACCGCCAACACTCATCGGACCGATGGCCTCCAAACGGCCCCGCAGTCGCTCATTCTCAGCAATAAGCGAAAAAATCAGCGCCTCATATTGGCTACTGCAGCCTACCAAACTGCACATTACCTCCGTTGTCGCACCATCGTCCAAAGCCACGCTCAACACCTGCTAGCTTATAGCCTGCATTCGCTCTACAGTGTTATTCACCTGCTTCTTTGGCAATGCAGGCACCGCAAATTGCGGCATATCTGCCGTCTCCACAGTGGGAGCCACACCCACATTCACTTCCTCAACACTCTTGCCGTGGTCCCCAAGGGTATCCTGGGAACCAACACTAACGTTCTCCGGGGACAGCTTGGCGATATCGGTCCCCGAGGTGGCCCTTTTCAACCGCCTAACCAGCTTCCCCTTCCTCTTCAACTCCAGCGGCCCAGAAGCAGCCAGTTCTTCATCAGAACAAAGCTTCTCAACGGCCGCCGAATTTTTCTTTTTCGGAGGCATAGCAGCCACCGTCAAAGATCTTTATCGCGATAAGCAGCTATAAATAGAAATTTCACACACACACGCAAACACGCTAGCGCCCTAAAAACCGGTTTCGGTCAACGAAAGAAGCACCGCACAAAGCAGAAAACGAAAATTTTGGCTTCGGCAAGCGACACCAGAAAAACACGTCTGCTCTTAACGACAGTCAGAAAGCAACTTCGACCACGTCCCGTGCGAGCACTCCGGTATTATTGCTCCGCACCACCAAGGACCAGGTGTCAACCGGTCGCGGCTCCACAGGGGGTGAAAAATCCACCACTGCGCCTCCATGGGGGGCTGCTGCCGGCAGAACCGGCGCCAGACCGCCAACACTCATCGGACCGATGGCCTCCAAACGGCCCCGCAGTCGCTCATTCTCAGCAATAAGCGAAAAAATCAGCGCCTCATATTGGCTACTGCAGCCTACCAAACTGCACATTACCTCCGTTGTCGCACCATCGTCCAAAGCCACGCTCAACACCTGCTAGCTTATAGCCTGCATTCGCTCTACAGTGTTATTCACCTGCTTCTTTGGCAATGCAGGCACCGCAAACTGCGGCATATCTGCCGCCTCCACAGTGGGAGCCACAGCCACATTCACTTCCTCAACACTCTTGCCGTGGTCCCCAAGGGTATCCTGGGAACCAACACTAACGTTCTCCGGGGACAGCTTGGCGATATCGGTCTCCGAGGTGGCCCTTTTCAACCGCCTAACCAGCTTCCCCTTCCTCTTCAACTCCAGCGGCCCAGAAGCAGCCAGGTCTTCATCAGAACAAAGCTTCTCAACGGCCGCCGAATTTTTCTTTTTCGGAGGCATAGCAGCCACCGTCAAAGATCTTTATCGCGATAAGCAGCTATAAATATAAATTTCACAAACACACGCAAACACAGGCACACGCTAGCGCCCTAAAAGCCGGTTTCGGTCAACGAAAGAAGCACCGCACAAAGCAGAAAACGAAAATTTTGGCTTTAGCAAGCGACACCAGAAAAACACGTCTGCTCTAAAAGACAGTCAGAAAGCAACTTCGACCACGTCCCGTGCGTGAACTCCGGCATTTTTGCTCCGCACCACCAAGGACCAGGTGTCAACCGGTCGCGGCTCCAAAGGGGGTGAAAAATCCATCACTGCGCCTCCATTAGGGGCTGCTGCCGGCAGAACCGGCGCCAGACCGCCAACATTCATCGGACCGATGGCCTCCAAACGGCCCCGCAGTCGCTCATTGTCAGCAATAAGCGAAAAAATCAGCGCCTCATATTGGCTACTGCAGCCTACCAAACTGCACATTACCTCCGTTGTCGCACCATCGTCCAAAGCCACGCTCAACACCTGCTAGCTTATAGCCTGCATTCGCTCTACAGTGTTATTCACCTGCTTCTTTGGCAATGCAGGCACCGCAAACTGCGGCATATCTGCCGCCTCCACAGTGGGAGCCACAGCCACATTCACTTCCTCAACACTCTTGCCGTGGTCCCCAAGGGTATCCTGGGAACCAACACTAACGTTCTCCGGGGACAGCTTGGCGATATCGGTACCCGAGGTGGCCCTTTTCAACCGCCTAACCAGCTTCCCCTTCCTCTTCAACTCCTGCGGCCCAGAAGCAGCCAGGTCTTCATCAGAACAAAGCTTCTCAACGGCCGCCGAATTTTTCTTTTTCGGAGGCATAGCAGCCACCGTCAAAGATCTTTATCGCGATAAGCAGCTATAAATAGAAATTTCACACACACGCAAACACAGGCACACGCTAGCGCCCTAAAAACCGGTTTCGGTCAACGAAAGAAGCACCGCACAAAGCAGAAAACGAAAATTTTGGCTTCGGCAAGCGACACCAGAAAAACACGTCTGCTCTTAACGACAGTCAGAAAGCAACTTCGACCACGTCCCGTGCGAGCACTCCGATATTTTTGCTCCGCACCACCAAGGACCAGGTGTCAACCGGTCGCGGCTCCACAGGGGGTGAAAAATCCACCACTGCGCCTCCAGGGGGGGCTGCTGCCGGCAGAACCGGCGGCAGACCGCCAACATTCATCGGACCGATGGCCTCCAAACGGCCCCGCAGTCGCTCATTCTCAGCAATAAGCGAAAAAATCAGCGTCTCATATTGGCCACTATAGCCTACCAAACTGCACATTACCTCCGTTGTCGCACCACCGTCCAACGCCACGCTCAACACCTGCTAGCTTATAGCCTGCATTCGCTCTACAGTGTTATTCACCTGCTTCTTTGGCAATGCAGGCACCGCAAACTGCGGCATATCTGCCGCCTCCACAGTGGGAGCCACACCCACATTCACTTCCTCAACACTCTTGCCGTGGTCCCCAAGGGTATCCTGGGAACCAACACTAACGTTCTCCGGGGACAGCTTGGCGATATCGGTACCCGAGGTGGCCCTTTTCAACCGATTAACCAGCTTCCCCTTCCTCTTCAACTCCAGCGGCCCAGAAGCAGCCAGGTCTTCATCAGAACAAAGCTTCTCAACGGCCGCCGAATTTTTCTTTTTCGGAGGCATAGCAGCCACCGTCAAAGATCTTTATCGCGATAAGCAGCTATAAATAGAAATTTCACACACACGCAAACACAGGCACACGCTAGCGCCCTAAAAACCGGTTTCGGTCAACGAAAGAAGCACCGCACAAAGCAGAAAACGAAAATTTTGGCTTCGGCAAGCGACACCAGAAAAACACGTCTGCTCTTAACGACAGTCAGAAAGCAACTTCGACCACGTCCCGTGCGAGCACTCCGATATTTTTGCTCCGCACCACCAAGGACCAGGTGTCAACCGGTCGCGGCTCCACAGGGGGTGAAAAATCCACCACTGCGCCTCCATGGGGGGCTGCTGCCGGCAGAACCGGCGCCAGACCGCCAACATTCATCGGACCGATGTCCTCCAAACGGCCCCGCAGTCGCTCATTCTCAGCAATAAGCGAAAAAATCAGCGCCGCATATTGGCTATTGCAGCCTACCAAACTGCACATTACCTCCGTTGTCGCACCACCGTCCAACGCCACGCTCAACACCTGCTGGCTTATAGCCTGCATTCGCTCCACAGTGTTATTCACCTGCGTCTTTGGCAATGCAGGCACCGCAAACTGCGGCATATCTGCCGCCTTCACAGTGGGAGCCACACCCACATTCACTTCCTCAACACTCTTGCCGTGGTCCCCAAGGGTATCCTGGGAACCAACACTAACGTTCTCCGGGGACAGCTTGGCGATATCGGTCTCCGAGGTGGCCCTTTTCAACCGCCTAACCAGCTTCCCCTTCCTCTTCAACTCCAGCGGCCCAGAAGCAGCCAGGTCTTCATCAGAACAAAGCTTCTCAACGGCCGCCGAATTTTTCTTTTTCGGAGGCATAGCAGCCACCGTCAAAGATCTTTATCGCGATAAGCAGCTATAAATAGAAATTTCACACACACGCAAACACAGGCACACGCTAGCGCCCTAAAAACCGGTTTCGGTCAACGAAAGAAGCACCGCACAAAGCAGAAAACGAAAATTTTGGCTTCGGCAAGCGACACCAGAAAAACACGTCTGCTCTTAACGACAGTCAGAAAGCAACTTCGACCACGTCCCGTGCGAGCACTCCGGCATTTTTGCTCCGCACCACCAAGGACCAGGTGTCAACCGGTCGCGGCTCCACAGGGGGTGAAAAATCCACCACTGCGCCTCCATGGGGGGCTGCTGCCGGCAGAACCGGCGCCAGACCGCCAACATTCATCGGACCGATGTCCTCCAAACGGCCCCGCAGTCGCTCATTCTCAGCAATAAGCGAAAAAATCAGCGCCTCATATTGGCTACTACAGCCTACCAAACTGCACATTACCTCCGTTGTCGCACCACCGTCCAACGCCACGCTCAACACCTGCTAGCTTATAGCCTGCATTCGCTCTACAGTGTTATTCACCTGCTTCTTTGGCAATGCAGGCACCGCAAATTGCGTCATATCTGCCATCTCCACAGTGGGAGCCACACCCACATTCACTTCCTCACCACTCTTGCCGTGGTCCCCAAGGGTATCCTGGGAACCAACACTAACGTTCTCCGGGGACAGCTTGGCGATATCGGTCTCCGAGGTGGCCCTTTTCAACCGCCTAACCAGCTTCCCCTTCCTCTTCAACTCCAGCGGCCCAGAAGCAGCCAGTTCTTCATCAGAACAAAGCTTCTCAACGGCCGCCGAATTTTTCTTTTTCGGAGGCATAGCAGCCACCGTCAAAGATCTTTATCGCGATAAGCAGCTATAAATATAAATTTCACACACACGCAAACACAGGCACACGCTAGCGCCCTAAAAACCGGTTTCGGTCAACGAAAGAAGCACCGCACAAAGCAGAAAACGAAAATTTTAGCAACTTCGACCACGTCCCGTGCGAGCACTCCGGCATTTTTGCCCCGCACCACCAAGGACCAGGTGTCAACCGGTCGCGGCTCCACAGGGGGTGAAAAATCCATCACTGCGCCTCCATGGGGGCTGCTGCCGGCAGAACCGGCGCCAGACCGCCAACATTCATCGGACCGATGGCCTCCAAACGGCCCCGCAGTCGCTCATTCTCAGCAATAAGCGAAAAAATCAGCGCCTCATATTGGCTACTGCAGCCTACCAAACTGCACGTTACCTCCGTTGTCGCACCATCGTCAAACGCCACGCTCAACACCTGCTAGCTTATAGCCTGCATTCGCTCTACAGTGTTATTCACCTGCGTCTTTGGCAATGCAGGCACCGCAAACTGCGGCATATCTGCCGCCTCCACAGTGGGAGCCACACCCACATTCACTTCCTCAACACTCTTGCCGTGGTCCCCAAGGGTATCCTGGGAACCAACACTAACGTTCTCCGGGGACAGCTTGGCGATATCGGTCTCCGAGATGGCCCTTTTCAACCGCCTAACCAGCTTCCCCTTCCTCTTCAACTCCAGCGACCCAGAAGCAGCCAGTTCTTCATCAGAACAAAGCTTCTCAACGGCCGCCGAATTTTTCTTTTTCGGAGGCATAGCAGCCACCGTCAAAGATCTTTATCGCGATAAGCAGCTATAAATATAAATTTCACACACACACGCAAACACAGGCACACGCTAGCGCCCTAAAAACCGGTTCCGGTCAACGAAAGAAGCACCGCACAAAGCAGAAAACGAAAATTTTAGCAACTTCGACCACGTCCCGTGCGAGCACTCCGGCATTTTTGCTCCGCACCACCAAGGACCAGGTGTCAACCGGTCGCGGCTCCACAGGGGGTGAAAAATCCACCACTGCGCCTCCATGGGGGGCTGCTGCCGGCAGAACCCGCGCCAGACCGCCTACATTCATCGGACCGATCGCCTCCAAACGGCCCCGCAGTCGCTCATTCTCAGCAATAAGCGAAAAAATCAGCGTCTCATATTGGCCACTATAGCCTACCAAACTGCACATTACCTCCGTTGTCGCACCACCGTCCAACGCCACGCTCAACACCTGCTAGCTTATAGCCTGCATTCGCTCTACAGTGTTATTCACCTGCTTCTTTGGCAATGCAGGCACCGCAAACTGCGGCATATCTGCCGTCTCCACAGTGGGAGCCACACCCACATTCACTTCCTCAACACTCTTGCCGTGGTCCCCAAGGGTATCCTGGGAACCAACACTAACGTTCTCCGGGGACAGCTTGGCGATATCGGTCTCCGAGGTGGCCCTTTTCAACCGCCTAACCAGCTTCCCCTTCCTCTTCAACTCCAGCGGCCCAGAAGCAGCCAGTTCTTCATCAGAACAAAGCTTCTCAACGGCCGCCGAATTTTTCTTTTTCGGAGGCATAGCAGCCACCGTCAAAGATCTTTATCGCGATAAGCAGGTATAAATAGAAATTTCACACACACACGCAAACACAGGCACACGCTAGCGCCCTAAAAACCGGTTTCGGTCAACGAAAGAAGCACCGCACAAAGCAGAAAACGAAAATTTTGGCTTCGGCAAGCGACACCAGAAAAACTCGTCTGCTCTTAACGACAGTCAGAAAGCAACTTCGACCACGTCCCGTGCAGTGTTGCCAGATTTTGAGCGCCAAAACAAGCTAGATTTCACAAAAATACAAGCTAGAATAAGCTAAAAATTTAAAAAAACAGGCTAAACGAGGGGGAACGTTGTGAGTTGCTGCGGAGACCGCAACTCTACAGTTATACCCGATACTAAGTCAGTATGGCTCTCCTCCGGCAGACGCCGCTAATATTAAACGACACGACAAGGAGTGCGTGCGAGAGAGACAGAAAATCAGTCTGAGCGTGACGTCGGGCGCTGCGTAGCCACTGCAAATTGATTTGTTCCTATTGGCTATAAAAATGATCTGATCTGATCCAGATTCAGCAATCTGATAGATATGGTCATTATCTATGATTCTGCGTTTTTAGTTTTCTCGAATGTGCAATATTGTGGATGCAACAGATTTTCGTCCTTTGTGTGGGCGGAAGGGGGTGGGGCGAAATTTTGAAATATTTTTGTAGCAGTGACATATCACAGAAGTCTGGATCCAAAACATCGTTGCTCTAGCTCTTATAGTCTTTGAGCACTAGGCGCTGAAGGGGACGGACAGACGGACAGACGGACGGACGGACAGACAGACAGGGCTCAATCGACTCGGCTATTGATGCTGATCAAGAATATATATACTTTATGGGGTCGGAAACGATTCCTTCTGGACGTTACACACATCCGCTTTTACCACAAATCTAATATACCCCAATACTCATTTTGAGTATCGGGTATAAAAAGGTTAGATTTAAAGCTATTTTCATAATTTTTCAAGCTGTTCCGTTTTCAAATAAGCTAGATCTAGCCTTAAATAAGCTAAATTGGCCACACTGGTCCCGTGCGAGCACTCCGACATTTTTGCTCCGCACCACCAAGGACCAGGTGTCAACCGGTCGCGGCTCCACAGGGGGTGAAAAATCCACCACTGCGCCTCCAGGGGGGGCTGCTGCCGGCAGAACCGGCGCCAGACCGCCTACATTCATCGGACCGATGGCCTCCAAACGGCCCCGCAGTCGCTCATTCTCAGCAATAAGCGAAAAAATCAGCGTCTCATATTGGCTACTACAGCCTACCAAACTGCACATTACCTCCGTTGTCGCACCACCGTCCAACGCCACGCTCAACACCTGCTAGCTTATAGCCTGCATTCGCTCTACAGTGTTATTCACCTGCTTCTTTGGCAATGCAGGCACCGCTAACTGCGGCATATCTGCCGTCTCCACAGTGGGAGCCACACCCACATTCACTTCCTCAACACTCTTGCCGTGGTCCCCAAGGGTATCCTGGGAACCAACACTAACGTTCTCCGGGGACAGCTTGGCGATATCGGTCTCCGAGGTGGCCCTTTTCAACCGCCTAACCAGCTTCCCCTTCCTCTTCAACTCCAGCGGCCCAGAAGCAGCCAGTTCTTCATCAGAACAAAGCTTCTCAATGGCCGCCGAATTTGTCTTTTTCGGAGGCATTGCAGCCACCGTCAAAGATCTTTATAGCGATAAGCAGCTATAAATATAAATTTCACACACACGCAAACACAGGCACACGCTAGCGCCCTAAAAACCGGTTTCGGTCCACGAAAGAAGCACCGCACAAAGCAGAAAACGAAAATTTTGGCTTCGGCAAGCGACACCAGAAAAACACGTCTGCTCTTAACGACAGTCAGAAAGCCACTTCGACCACGTCCCGTGCGAGCACTCCGGCATTTTTGCTCCGCACCACCAAGGACCAGGTGTCAACCGGTCGCGGCTCCACAGGGGGTGAAAAATCCACCACTGCGCCTCCAGGGGGGGCGGCTGCCGGCAGAACCGGCGCCAGACCGCCTACATTCATCGGACCGATGGCCTCCAAACGGCCCCGCAGTCGCTCATTCTCAGCAATAAGCGAAAAAATCAGCGTCTCATATTGGCTACTACAGCCTACCAAACTGCACATTACCTCCGTTGTCGCACCACCGTCCAACGCCACGCTCAACACCTGCTAGCTTATAGCCTGCATTCGCTCTACAGTGTTATTCACCTGCGTCCTTGGCAATGCAGGCACCGCTGACTGCGGCATATCTGCCGTCTCCACAGTGGGAGCCACACCCACATTCACTTCCTCAACACTCTTGCCGTGGTCCCCAAGGGTATCCTGGGAACCAACACTAACGTTCTCCGGGGACAGCTTGGCGATATCGGTCTCCGAGGTGGCCCTTTTCAACCGCCTAACCAGCTTCCCCTTCCTCTTCAACTCCAGCGGCCCAGAAGCAGCCAGTTCTTCATCAGAACAAAGCTTCTCAACGGCCGCCGAATTTTTGTTTTTCGGAGGCATAGCAGCCACCGTCAAAGATCTTTATCGCGATAAGCAGCTATAAATATAAATTTCACACACACACGAAAACACAGGCACACGCTAGCGCCCTAAAAACCGGTTTCGGTCCACGAAAGAAGCACCGCACAAAGCAGAAAACGAAAATTTTGGCTTCGGCAAGCGACACCAGAAAAACACGTCTGCTCTTAACGACAGTCAGAAAGCCACTTCGACCACGTCCCGTGCGAGCACTCCGACATTTTTGCTCCGCACCACCAAGGACCAGGTGTCAACCGGTCGCGGCTCCACAGGGGGTGAAAAATCCACCACTGCGCCTCCAGGGGGGGCTGCTGCCGGCAGAACCGGCGCCAGACCGCCTACATTCATCGGACCGATGGCCTCCAAACGGCCCCGCAGTCGCTCATTCTCAGCAATAAGCGAAAAAATCAGCGTCTCATATTGCCTACTACAGCCTACCAAACTGCACATTACCTCCGTTGTCGCACCACCGTCCAACGCCACGCTCAACACCTGCTAGCTTATAGCCTGCATTCGCTCTACAGTGTTATTCACCTGCGTCTTTGGCAATGCAGGCACCGCTAACTGCGGCATATCTGCCGTCTCCACATTCACTTCCTCAACACTCTTGCCGTGGTCCCCAAGGGTATCCTGGGAACCAACACTAACGTTCTCCGGGGACAGCTTGGCGATATCGGTCTCCGAGGTGGCCCTTTTCAACCGCCTAACCAGCTTCCCCTTCCTCTTCAACTCCAGCGGCCCAGAAGCAGCCAGTTCTTCATCAGAACAAAGCTTCTCAACGGCCGCCGAATTTTTCTTTTTCGGAGGCATAGCAGCCACCGTCAAAGATCTTTATCGCGATAAGCAGGTATAAATAGAAATTTCACACACACACGAAAACACAGGCACACGCTAGCGCCCTAAAAACCGGTTTCGGTCAACGAAAGAAGCACCGCACAAAGCAGAAAACGAAAATTTTGGCTTCGGCAAGCGACACCAGAAAAACTCGTCTGCTCTTAACGACAGTCAGAAAGCAACTTCGACCACGTCCCGTGCAGTGTTGCCAGATTTTGAGCGCCAAAACAAGCTAGATTTCACAAAAATACAAGCTAGAATAAGCTAAAAATTTAAAAAAACAGGCTAAACGAGGGGGAACGTTGTGAGTTGCTGCGGAGACCGCAACTCTACAGTTATACCCGATACTAAGTCAGTATGGCTCTCCTCCGGCAGACGCCGCTAATATTAAACGACACGACAAGGAGTGCGTGCGAGAGAGACAGAAAATCAGTCTGAGCGTGACGTCGGGCGCTGCGTAGCCACTGCAAATTGATTTGTTCCTATTGGCTATAAAAATGATCTGATCTGATCCAGATTCAGCAATCTGATAGATATGGTCATTATCTATGATTCTGCGTTTTTAGTTTTCTCGAATGTGCAATATTGTGGATGCAACAGATTTTCGTCCTTTGTGTGGGCGGAAGGGGGTGGGGCGAAATTTTGAAATATTTTTGTAGCAGTGACATATCACAGAAGTCTGGATCCAAAACATCGTTGCTCTAGCTCTTATAGTCTTTGAGCACTAGGCGCTGAAGGGGACGGACAGACGGACAGACGGACGGACGGACAGACAGACAGGGCTCAATCGACTCGGCTATTGATGCTGATCAAGAATATATATACTTTATGGGGTCGGAAACGATTCCTTCTGGACGTTACACACATCCGCTTTTACCACAAATCTAATATACCCCAATACTCATTTTGAGTATCGGGTATAAAAAGGTTAGATTTAAAGCTATTTTCATAATTTTTCAAGCTGTTCCGTTTTCAAATAAGCTAGATCTAGCCTTAAATAAGCTAAATTGGCAACACTGGTCCCGTGCGAGCACTCCGACATTTTTGCTCCGCACCACCAAGGACCAGGTGTCAACCGGTCGCGGCTCCACAGGGGGTGAAAAATCCACCACTGCGCCTCCAGGGGGGGCTGCTGCCGGCAGAACCGGCGCCAGACCGCCTACATTCATCGGACCGATGGCCTCCAAACGGCCCCGCAGTCGCTCATTCTCAGCAATAAGCGAAAAAATCAGCGTCTCATATTGGCTACTACAGCCTACCAAACTGCACATTACCTCCGTTGTCGCACCACCGTCCAACGCCACGCTCAACACCTGCTAGCTTATAGCCTGCATTCGCTCTACAGTGTTATTCACCTGCGTCTTTGGCAATGCAGGCACCGCTGACTGCGGCATATCTGCCGTCTCCACAGTGGGAGCCACACCCACATTCACTTCCTCAACACTCTTGCCGTGGTCCCCAAGGGTATCCTGGGAACCAACACTAACGTTCTCCGGGGACAGCTTGGCGATATCGGTCTCCGAGGTGGCCCTTTTCAACCGCCTAACCAGCTTCCCCTTCCTCTTCAACTCCAGCGGCCCAGAAGCAGCCAGTTCTTCATCAGAACAAAGCTTCTCAACGGCCGCCGAATTTTTCTTTTTCGGAGGCATAGCAGCCACCGTCAAAGATCTTTATCGCGATAAGCAGCTATAAATATAAATTTCACACACACACGAAAACACAGGCACACGCTAGCGCCCTAAAAACCGGTTTCGGTCCACGAAAGAAGCACCGCACAAAGCAGAAAACGAAAATTTTGGCTTCGGCAAGCGACACCAGAAAAACACGTCTGCTCTTAACGACAGTCAGAAGGCCACTTCGACCACGTCCCGTGCGAGCACTCCGGCATTTTTGCTCCGCACCACCAAGGACCAGGTGTCAACCGGTCGCGGCTCCACAGGGGGTGAAAAATCCACCACTGCGCCTCCAGGGGGGGCGGCTGCCGGCAGAACCGGCGCCAGACCGCCTACATTCATCGGACCGATGGCCTCCAAACGGCCCCGCAGTCGCTCATTCTCAGCAATAAGCGAAAAAATCAGCGTCTCATATTGGCTACTACAGCCTACCAAACTGCACATTACCTCCGTTGTCGCACCACCGTCCAACGCCACGCTCAACACCTGCTAGCTTATAGCCTGCATTCGCTCTACAGTGTTATTCACCTGCGTCTTTGGCAATGCAGGCACCGCTGACTGCGGCATATCTGCCGTCTCCACAGTGGGAGCCACACCCACATTCACTTCCTCAACACTCTTGCCGTGGTCCCCAAGGGTATCCTGGGAACCAACACTAACGTTCTCCGGGGACAGCTTGGCGATATCGGTCTCCGAGGTGGCCCTTTTCAACCGCCTAACCAGCTTCCCCTTCCTCTTCAACTCCAGCGGCCCAGAAGCAGCCAGTTCTTCATCAGAACAAAGCTTCTCGACGGCCGCCGAATTTTTCTTTTTCGGAGGCATAGCAGCCACCGTCAAAGATCTTTATCGCGATAAGCAGCTATAAATATAAATTTCACACACACACGAAAACACAGGCACACGCTAGCGCCCTAAAAACCGGTTTCGGTCCACGAAAGAAGCACCGCACAAAGCAGAAAACGAAAATTTTGGCTTCGGCAAGCGACACCAGAAAAACACGTCTGCTCTTAACGACAGTCAGAAAGCCACTTCGACCACGTCCCGTGCGAGCACTCCGACATTTTTGCTCCGCACCACCAAGGACCAGGTGTCAACCGGTCGCGGCTCCACAGGGGGTGAAAAATCCACCACTGCGCCTCCAGGGGGGCTGCTGCCGGCAGAACCGGCGCCAGACCGCCTACATTCATCGGACCGATGGCCTCCAAACGGCCCCGCAGTCGCTCATTCTCAGCAATAAGCGAAAAAATCAGCGTCTCATATTGCCTACTACAGCCTACCAAACTGCACATTACCTCCGTTGTCGCACCACCGTCCAACGCCACGCTCAACACCTGCTAGCTTATAGCCTGCATTCGCTCTACAGTGTTATTCACCTGCGTCTTTGGCAATGCAGGCACCGCTAACTGCGGCATATCTGCCGTCTCCACATTCACTTCCTCAACACTCTTGCCGTGGTCCCCAAGGGTATCCTGGGAACCAACACTAACGTTCTCCGGGGACAGCTTGGCGATATCGGTCTCCGAGGTGGCCCTTTTCAACCGCCTAACCAGCTTCCCCTTCCTCTTTAACTCCAGCGGCCCAGAAGCAGCCAGTTCTTCATCAGAACAAAGCTTCTCAACGGCCGCCGAATTTTTCTTTTTCCGAGGCATAGCAGCCACCGTCAAAGATCTTTATCGCGATAAGCAGCTATAAATATAAATTTCACACACACACAAAAACACAGGCACACGCTAGCGCCCTAAAAACCGGTTTCGGTCCACGAAAGAAGCACCGCACAAAGCAGAAAACGAAAATTTTGGCTTCGGCAAGCGACACCAGAAAAACACGTCTGCTCTTAACGACAGTCAGAAAGCCACTTCGACCACGTCCCGTGCGAGCACTCCGACATTTTTGCTCCGCACCACCAAGGACCAGGTGTCAACCAGTCGCGGCTCCACAGGGGGTGAAAAATCCATCACTGCGCCTCCATGGGGGGCTGCTGCCGGCAGAACCGGCGCCAGACCGCCAACATTCATCGGACCGATGGCCTGCAAACGGCCCCGCAGTCGCTCATTCTCAGCAATAAGCGAAAAAATCTCATATTGGCTACTACAGCCTACCAAACTGCACATTACCTCCGTTGTCGCACCACCGTCCAACGCCACGCTCAACACCTGCTAGCTTATAGCCTGCATTCGCTCTACAGTGTTATTCACCTGCGTCTTTGGCAATGCAGGCACCGCAAACTGCGGCAAATCTGCCGTCTCCACAGTGGGAGCCACACCCACATTCACTTCCTCAACACTCTTGTCGTGGTCCCCAAGGGTATCCTGGGAACCAACACTAACGTTCTCCGGGGACAGCTTGGCGATATCGGTCTCCGAGGTGGCCCTTTTCAACCGCCAAACCAGCTTCCCCTTCCTCTTCAACTCCAGCGGCCCAGAAGCAGCCAGTTCTTCATCAGAACAAAGCTTCTCAACGGCCGCCGAATTTTTCTTTTTCGGAGGCATAGCAGCCACCGTCAAAGATCTTTATCGCGATAAGCAGCTATAAATATAAATTTCACACACATGCAAACACAGGCACACGCTAGCGCCCTAAAAACCGGTTTCGGTCAACGAAAGAAGCACCGCACAAAGCAGAAAACGAAAATTTTAGCAACTTCGACCACGTCCCGTGCGAGCACTCCGGCATTTTTGCCCCGCACCACCAAGGACCAGGTGTCAACCAGTCGCGGCTCCACAGGGGGTGAAAAATCCACCACTGCGCCTCCAGGGGGGGCTGCTGCCGGCAGAACCGGCGCCAGACCGCCAACATTCATCGGACCGATGGCCTCCAAACGGCCCCGCAGTCGCTCATTCTCAGCAATAAGCGAAAAAATCAGCGCCTCATATTGGCTACTGCAGCCTACCAAACTGCACATTACCTCCGTTGTCGCACCATCGTCCAAAGCCACGCTCAACACCTGCTAGCTTATAGGCTGCATTCGCTCTACAGTGTTATTCACCTGCGTCTTTGGCAATGCAGGCACCGCAAACTGCGGCATATCTGTCGCCTCCACAGTGGGAGCCACACCCACATTCACTTCCTCAACACTCTTGCCGTGGTCCCCAAGGGTATCCTGGGAACCAACACTAACGATCTCCGGGAAAGAACGAAAATTTTGGCTTCGGCAAGCGACACCAGAAAAACACGTCTGCTCTTAACGACAGTCAGAAAGCAACTTCGACCACGTCCCGTGCGAGCACTCCGGCATTTTTGCTCCGCACCACCACGGACCAGGTGTCAACCGGTGGCGGCTCCACAGGGGGTGAAAAATCCACCACTGCGCCTCCATGGGGGGCTGCTGCCGGCAGAACCGGCGCCAGACCGCCTACATTCATCGGACCGATGGCCTCCAAACGGCCCCGCAGTCGCTCATTGTCAGCAATAAGCGAAAAAATCAGCGCCTAATATTGGCTACTGCAGCCTACCAAACTGCACATTACCTCCGTTGTCTCACCATCGTCCAAAGCCACGCTCAACACCTGCTAGCTTATAGCCTGCATTCGCTCTACAGTGTTATTCACCTGCTTCTTTGGCAATGCAGGCACCGCAAACTGCGGCATATCTGCCGCCTCCACAGTGGGAGCCACACCCACATTCACTTCCTCAACACTCTTGCCGTGGTCCCCAAGGGTATCCTGGGAACCAACACTAACGTTCTCCGGGGACAGCTTGGCGATATCGGTCTCCGAGGTGGCCCTTTTCAACCGCCTAACCAGCTTCCCCTTCCTCTTTAACTCCAGCGGCCCAGAAGCAGCCAGTTCTTCATCAGAACAAAGCTTCTCAACGGCCGCCGAATTTTTCTTTTTCCGAGGCATAGCAGCCACCGTCAAAGATCTTTATCGCGATAAGCAGCTATAAATATAAATTTCACACACACACAAAAACACAGGCACACGCTAGCGCCCTAAAAACCGGTTTCGGTCAACGAAAGAAGCACCGCACAAAGCAGAAAACGAAAATTTTGGCTTCGGCAAGCGACACCAGAAAAACACGTCTGCTCTTAACGACAGTCAGAAAGCAACTTCGACCACGTCCCGTGCGAGCACTCCGGCATTTTTGCTCCGCACCACCAAGGACCAGGTGTCAACCGGTCGCGGCTCCACAGGGGGTGAAAAATCCACCACTGCGCCTCCATGGGGGCTGCTGCCGGCAGAACCGGCGCCAGACCGCCAACATTCATCGGACCGATGGCCTCCAAACGGCCCCGCAGTCGCTCATTCTCAGCAATAAGCGAAAAAATCAGCACCTCATATTGGCTACTACAGCCTACCAAACTGCACATTACCTCCGTTGTCGCACCACCGTCCAACGCCACGCTCAACACCTGCTGGCTTATAGCCTGCATTCGCTCTACAGTGTTATTCACCTGCTTCTTTGGCAATGCAGGCACCGCAAACTGCGGCATATCTGCCGCCTCCACAGTGGGAGCCACACCCACATTCACTTCCTCAACACTCTTGCCGTGGTCCCCAAGGGTATCCTGGGAACCAACACTAACGTTCTCCGGGGACAGCTTGGCGATATCGGTCTCCGAGGTGGCCCTTTTCAACCGCCTAACCAGCTTCCCCTTCCTCTTCAACTCCAGCGGCCCAGAAGCAGCCAGTTCTTCATCAGAACAAAGGTTCTCAACGGCCGCCGAATTTTTCTTTTTCGGAGGCATAGCAGCCACCGTCAAAGATCTTTATCGCGATAAGCAGCTATAAATAGAAATTTCACACACACACGCAAACACAGGCACACGCAAGCGCCCTAAAAACCGGTTTCGGTCAACGAAAGAAGCACCGCACAAAGCAGAAAACGAAAATTTTGGCTTCGGCAAGCGACACCAGAAAAACACGTCTGCTCTTAACGACAGTCAGAAAGCAACTTCGACCACGTCCCGTGCGAGCACTCCGGCATTTTTGCTCCGCACCACCAAGGACCAGGTGTCAACCGGTCGCGGCTCCACAGGGGGTGAAAAATCCACCACTGCGCCTCCAGGGGGGCTGCTGCCGGCAGAACCGGCGCCAGACCGCCAACATTCATCGGACCGATGGCCTCCAAACGGCCCCGCAGTTGCTCATTCTCAGCAATAAGCGAAAAAATCAGCGCCTCATATTGGCTACTGCAGCCTACCAAACTGCACATTACCTCCGTTGTCGCACCACCGTCCAACGCCACGCTCAACACCTGCTAGCTTATAGCCTGCATTCGCTCTACAGTGTTATTCACCTGCGTCTTTGGCAATGCAGGCACTGCAAACTGCGGCATATCTGCCGTCTCCACAGTGGGAGCCACACCCACATTCACTTCCTCAACACTCTTGCCGTGGTCCCCAAGGGTATCCTGGGAACCAACACTAACGTTCTCCGGGGACAGCTTGGCGATATCGGTCTCCGAGGTGGCCCTTTTCAACCGCCTAACCAGCTTCCCCTTCCTCTTCAACTCCAGCGGCCCAGAAGCAGCCAGTTCTTCATCAGAACAAAGCTTCTCAACGGCCGCCGAATTTTTCTTTTTCGAAGGCATAGCAGCCACCGTCAAAGATCTTTATCGCGATAAGCAGCTATACATATAAATTTCACACACACACGCAAACACAGGCACACGCTAGCGCCCTAAAAACCGGTTTCGGTCAACGAAAGAAGCACCGCACAAAGCAGAAAACGAAAATTTTAGCAACTTCGACCACGTCCTGTGCGAGCACTCCGGCATTTTTGCCCCGCACCACCAAGGACCAGGTGTCAACCGGTCGCGGCTCCACAGGGGGTGAAAAATCCATCACTGCGCCTCCATGGGGGGCTGCTGCCGGCAGAACCGGCGGCAGACCGCCAACATTCATCGGACCGATGGCCTCCAAACGGCCCCGCAGTCGCTCATTCTCAGCAATAAGCGAAAAAATCAGCGCCTCATATTGGCTACTACAGCCTACCAAACTGCACATTACCTCCGTTGTCGCACCACCGTCCAACGCCACGCTCAACACCGGCTAGCTTATAGCCTGCATTCGCTCTACAGTGTTATTCACCTGCTTCTTTGGCAATGCAGGCACCGCAAATTGCGGCATATCTGCCGTCTCCACAGTGGGAGCCACACCCACATTAACTTCTTCAACACTCTTGCCGTGGTCCCCAAGGGTATCCTGGGAACCAACACTAACGTTCTCCGGGGACAGCTTGGCGTTATCGGTCTCCGAGGTGGCCCTTTTCAACCGCCTAACCAGCTTCCCCTTCCTCTTCATTTCCAGCGGCCCAGAAGCAGCCAGTTCTTCATCAGTACAAAGCTTCTCAACGGCCGCCGAATTTTTCTTTTTCGGAGGCATAGCAGCCACCGTCAAAGATCTTTATCGCGATAAGCAGCTATAAATATAAATTTCACACACACACGCAAACACAGGCACACGCTAGCGCCCTAAAAACCGGTTTCGGTCAACGAAAGAAGCACCGCACAAAGCAGAAAACGAAAATTTTAGCAACTTCGACCACGTCCTGTGCGAGCACTCCGGCATTTTTGCCCCGCACCACCAAGGACCAGGTGTCAACCGGTCGCGGCTCCACAGGGGGTGAAAAATCCATCACTGCGCCTCCATGGGGGGCTGCTGCCGGCAGAACCGGCGCCAGACCGCCAACATTCATCGGACCGATGGCCTCCAAACGGCCCCGCAGTCGCTCATTCTCAGCAATAAGCGAAAAAATCAGCGCCTCATATTGGCTACTGCAGCCTACCAAACTGCACATTGCCTCCGTTGTAGCACCATCGTCCAAAGCCACGCTCAACACCTGCTAGCTTATAGCCTGCATTCGCTCTACAGTGTTATTCACCTGCTTCTTTGGCAATGCAGGCACCGCAAACTGCGGCATATCTGCCGCCTCCACAGTGGGAGCCACACCCACATTCACTTCCTCAACACTCTTGCCGTGGTCCCCAAGGGTATCCTGGGAACCAACACTAACGTTTTCCGGGGACAGCTTGGCGATATCGGTCTCCGAGGTGGCCCTTTTCAACCGCCTAACCAGCTTCCCCTTCCTCTTCAACTCCAGCGGCCCAGAAGCAGCCAGTTCTTCATCAGAACAAAGCTTCTCAACGGCCGCCGAATTTTTCTTTTTCGGAGGCATAGCAGCCACCGTCAAAGATCTTTATCGCGATAAGCAGCTATAAATATAAATTTCACACACACACGCAAACACAGGCACACGCTAGCGCCCTAAAATCCGGTTTCGGTCAACGAAAGAAGCACCGCACAAAGCAGAAAACGAAAATTTTAGCAACTTCGACCACGTCCTGTGCGAGCACTCCGGCATTTTTGCCCCGCACCACCAAGGACCAGGTGTCAACCGGTCGCGGCTCCACAGGGGGTGAAAAATCCATCACTGCGCCTCCATGGGGGGCTGCTGCCGGCAGAACCGGCGCCAGACCGCCAACATTCATCGGACCGATGGCCTCCAAACGGCCCCGCAGTCGCTCATTCTCAGCAATAAGCGAAAAAATCAGCGCCTCATATTGGCTACTGCAGCCTACCAAACTGCACATTGCCTCCGTTGTAGCACCATCGTCCAAAGCCACGCTCAACACCTGCTAGCTTATAGCCTGCATTCGCTCTACAGTGTTATTCACCTGCTTCTTTGGCAATGCAGGCACCGCAAACTGCGGCATATCTGCCGCCTCCACAGTGGGAGCCACACCCACATTCACTTCCTCAACACTCTTGCCGTGGTCCCCAAGGGTATCCTGGGAACCAACACTAACGTTCTCCGGGGACAGCTTGGCGATATCGGTCTCCGAGGTGGCCCTTTTCAACCGCCTAACCAGCTTCCCCTTCCTCTTCAACTCCAGCGGCCCAGAAGCAGCCAGTTCTTCATCAGAACAAAGCTTCTCAACGGCCGCCGAATTTTTCTTTTTCGGAGGCATAGCAGCCACCGTCAAAGATCTTTATCGCGATAAGCAGCTATAAATATAAATTTCACACACACACGCAAACACAGGCACACGCTAGCGCCCTAAAAACCGGTTTCGGTCAACGAAAGAAGCACCGCACAAAGCAGAAAACGAAAATTTTAGCAACTTCGACCACGTCCTGTGCGAGCACTCCGGCATTTTTGCCCCGCACCACCAAGGACCAGGTGTCAACCGGTCGCGTCTCCACAGGGGGTGAAAAATCCATCACTGCGCCTCCATGGGGGGCTGCTGCCGGCAGAACCGGCGCCAGACCGCCAACATTCATCGGACCGATGGCCTCCAAACGGCCCCGCAGTCGCTCATTCTCAGCAATAAGCGAAAAAATCAGCGCCTCATATTGGCTACTGCAGCCTACCAAACTGCACATTGCCTCCGTTGTAGCACCATCGTCCAAAGCCACGCTCAACACCTGCTAGCTTATAGCCTGCATTCGCTCTACAGTGTTATTCACCTGCTTCTTTGGCAATGCAGGCACCGCAAACTGCGGCATATCTGCCGCCTCCACAGTGGGAGCCACACCCACATTCACTTCCTCAACACTCTTGCCGTGGTCCCCAAGGGTATCCTGGGAACCAACACTAACGTTCTCCGGGGACAGCTTGGCGATATCGGTCTCCGAGGTGGCCCTTTTCAACCGCCTAACCAGCTTCCCCTTCCTCTTCAACTCCAGCGGCCCAGAAGCAGCCAGTTCTTCATCAGAACAAAGCTTCTCAACGGCCGCCGAATTTTTCTTTTTCGGAGGCATAGCAGCCACCGTCAAAGATCTTTATCGCGATAAGCAGCTATAAATATAAATTTCACACACACACGCAAACACAGGCACACGCTAGCGCCCTAAAAACCGGTTTCGGTCAACGAAAGAAGCACCGCACAAAGCAGAAAACGAAAATTTTGGCTTTGGCAAGCGACACCAGAAAAACACGTCTGCTCTTAAAGACAGTCAGAAAGCAACTTCTACCACGTCCCGTGCGTGAACTCCGGCATTTTTGCCCCGCACCACCAAGGACCAGGTGTCAACCGGTCGCGGCTCCACAGGGGGTGAAAAATCCATCACTGCGCCTCCATGGGGGGCTGCGTCCGGCAGAACCGGCGCCAGACCGCCAACATTCATCGGACCGATGGCCACCAAACGGCCCCGCAGTCGCTCATTCTCAGCAATAAGCGAAAAAATCAGCGCCTCATATTGGCTACTGCAGCCTACCAAACTGCACGTTACCTCCGTTGTCGCACCATCGTCAAACGCCACGCTCAACACCTGCTAGCTTATAGCCTGCATTCGCTCTACAGTGTTATTCACCTGCGTCTTTGGCAATGCAGGCACCGCAAACTGCGGCATATCTGCCGCCTCCACAGTGGGAGCCACACCCACATTCACTTCCTCAACACTCTTGCCGTGGTCCCCAAGGGTATCCTGGGAACCAACACTAACGTTCTCCGGGGAAAGCTTGGCGATATCGGTCTCCGAGGTGGCCCTTTTCAACCGCCTAACCAGCTTCCCCTTCCTCTTCAACTCCAGCGGCCCAGAAGCAGCCAGTTCTACATCAGAACAAAGCTTCTCAACGGCCGCCGAATTTTTCTTTTTCGGAGGCATAGCAGCCACCGTCAAAGATCTTTATCGCGATAAGCAGCTATAAATAAAAATTTCACACACACACGCAAACAGGCACACGCAAGCGCCCTAAAAACCGGTTTCGGTCAACGAAAGAAGCACCGCACAAAGCAGAAAACGAAAATTTTGGCTTCGGCAAGCGACACCAGAAAAACACGTCTGCTCTTAACGACAGTCAGAAAGCAACTTCGACCACGTCCCGTGCGAGCACTCCGGCATTTTTGCTCCGCACCACCAAGGACCAGGTGTCAACCGGTCGCGGCTCCACAGGGGGTGAAAAATCCACCACTGCGCCTCCATGGGGGGCTGCTGCCGGCAGAACCGGCGCCAGACCGCCAACATTCATCGGACCGATGGCCTCCAAACGGCCCCGCAGTTGCTCATTCTCAGCAATAAGCGACAAAATCAGCGCCTCATATTGGCTACTGCAGCCTACCAAACTGCACGTTACCTCCGTTGTCGCACCATCGTCAAACGCCACGCTCAACACCTGCTAGCTTATAGCCTGCATTCGCTCTACAGTGTTATTCACCTGCGTCTTTGGCAATGCAGGCACCGCAAACTGCGGCATATCTGCCGCCTCCACAGTGGGAGCCACACCCACATTCACTTCCTCAACACTCTTGCCGTGGTCCCCAAGGGTATCCTGGGAACCAACACTAACGTTCTCCGGGGAAAGCTTGGCGATATCGGTCTCCGAGGTGGCCCTTTTCAACCGCCTAACCAGCTTCCCCTTCCTCTTCAACTCCAGCGGCCCAGAAGCAGCCAGTTCTACATCAGAACACTGCGCCTCCAGGGGGGGCTGCTGCCGGCAGAACCGGCGCCAGACCGCCAACATTCATCGGACCGATGGCCTCCAAACGGCCCCGCAGTTGCTCATTCTCAGCAATAAGCGAAAAAATCAGCGCCTCATATTGGCTACTGCAGCCTACCAAACTGCACATTACCTCCGTCGTCGCACCACCGTCCAACGCCACGCTCAACACCTGCTAGCTTATAGCCTGCATTCGCTCTACAGTGTTATTCACCTGCGTCTTTGGCAATGCAGGCACTGCAAACTGCGGCATATCTGCCGTCTCCACAGTGGGAGCCACACACATTCACTTCCTCAACACTCTTGCCGTGGTCCCCAAGGGTATCCTGGGAACCAACACTAACGTTCTCCGGGGACAGCTTGGCGATATCGGTCTCCGAGGTGGCCCTTTTCAACCGCCTAACCAGCTTCCCCTTCCTCTTCAACTCCAGCGGCCCAGAAGCAGCCAGTTCTTCATCAGAACAAAGCTTCTCAACGGCCGCCGAATTTTTCTTTTTCGAAGGCATAGCAGCCACCGTCAAAGATCTTTATCGCGATAAGCAGCTATACATATAAATTTCACACACACACGCAAACACAGGCACACGCTAGCGCCCTAAAAACCGGTTTCGGTCAACGAAAGAAGCACCGCACAAAGCAGAAAACGAAAATTTTAGCAACTTCGACCACGTCCTGTGCTAGCACTCCGGCATTTTTGCCCCGCACCACCAAGGACCAGGTGTCAACCGGTCGCGGCTCCACAGGGGGTGAAAAATCTATCACTGCGCCGCCATGGGGGGCTGCTGCCGGCAGAACCGGCGCCAGACCGCCAACATTCATCGGACCGATGGCCTCCAAACGGCCCCTCAGTCGCTCATTCTCAGCAATAAGCGAAAAAATCAGCGCCTCATATTGGCTACTGCAGCCTACCAAACTGCACATTACCTCCGTTGTAGCACCATCGTCCAAAGCCACGCTCAACACCTGCTAGCTTATAGCCTGCATTCGCTCTACAGTGTTATTCACCTGCTTCTTTGGCAATGCAGGCACCGCAAACTGCGGCATATCTGCCGCCTCCACAGTGGGAGCCACACCCACATTCACTTCCTCAACACTCTTGCCGTGGTCCCCAAGGGTATCCTGTGAACCAACACTAACGTTCTCCGGGGACAGCTTGGCGATATCGGTCTCCGAGGTGGCCCTTTTCAACCGCCTAACCAGCTTCCCCTTCCTCTTCAACTCCAGCGGCCCAGAAGCAGCCAGTTCTTCATCAGAACAAAGCTTCTCAACGGCCGCCGAATTTTTCTTTTTCGGAGGCATAGCAGCCACCGTCAAAGATCTTTATCGCGATAAGCAGCTATAAATATAAATTTCACACACACACGCAAACACAGGCACACGCTAGCGCCCTAAAAACCGGTTTCGGTCAACGAAAGAAGCACCGCACAAAGCAGAAAACGAAAATTTTGGCTTTGGCAAGCGACACCAGAAAAACACGTCTGCTCTTAAAGACAGTCAGAAAGCAACTTCGACCACGTCCCGTGCGTGAACTCCGGCATTTTTGCCCCGCACCATTAAGGACCAGGTGTCAACCGGTCGCGGCTCCACAGGGGGTGAAAAATCCATCACTGCGCCTCCATGGGGGGCTGCTGCCGGCAGAACCGGCGCCAGACCGCCAACATTCATCGGACCGATGGCCTCCAAACGGCCCCGCAGTCGCTCATTCTCAGCAATAAGCGAAAAAATCAGCGCCTCATATTGGCTACTGCAGCCTACCAAACTGCACATTGCCTCCGTTGTAGCACCATCGTCCAAAGCCACGCTCAACACCTGCTAGCTTATAGCCTGCATTCGCTCTACAGTGTTATTCACCTGCTTCTTTGGCAATGCAGGCACCGCAAACTGCGGCATATCTGCCGCCTCCACAGTGGGAGCCACACCCACATTCACTTCCTCAACACTCTTGCCGTGGTCCCCAAGGGTATCCTGGGAACCAACACTAACGTTCTCCGGGGACAGCTTGGCGATATCGGTCTCCGAGGTGGCCCTTTTCAACCGCCTAACCAGCTTCCCCTTCCTCTTCAACTCCAGCGGCCCAGAAGCAGCCAGTTCTTCATCAGAACAAAGCTTCTCAACGGCCGCCGAATTTTTCTTTTTCGGAGGCATAGCAGCCACCGTCAAAGATCTTTATCGCGATAAGCAGCTATAAATATAAATTTCACACACACACGCAAACACAGGCACACGCTAGCGCCCTAAAAACCGGTTTCGGTCAACGAAAGAAGCACCGCACAAAGCAGAAAACGAAAATTTTAGCAACTTCGACCACGTCCTGTGCGAGCACTCCGGCATTTTTGCCCCGCACCACCAAGGACCAGGTGTCAACCGGTCGCGGCTCCACAGGGGGTGAAAAATCCATCACTGCGCCTCCATGGGGTGCTGCTGCCGGCAGAACCGGCGCCAGACCGCCAACATTCATCGGACCGATGGCCTCCAAACGGCCCCGCAGTCGCTCATTCTCAGCAATAAGCGAAAAAATCAGCGCCTCATATTGGCTACTGCAGCCTACCAAACTGCACATTGCCTCCGTTGTAGCACCATCGTCCAAAGCCACGCTCAACACCTGCTAGCTTATAGCCTGCATTCGCTCAACAGTGTTATTCACCTGCTTCTTTGGCAATGCAGGCACCGCAAACTGCGGCATATCTGCCGCCTCCACAGTGGGAGCCACACCCACATTCACTTCCTCAACACTCTTGCCGTGGTCCCCAAGGGTATCCTGGGAACCAACACTAACGTTCTCCGGGGACAGCTTGGCGATATCGGTCTCCGAGGTGGCCCTTTTCAACCGCCTAACCAGCTTCCCCTTCCTCTTCAACTCCAGCGGCCCAGAAGCAGCCAGTTCTTCATCAGAACAAAGCTTCTCAACGGCCGCCGAATTTTTCTTTTTCGGAGGCATAGCAGCCACCGTCAAAGATCTTTATCGCGATAAGCAGCTATAAATATAAATTTCACACACACACGCAAACACAGGCACACGCTAGCGCCCTAAAAACCGGTTTCGGTCAACGAAAGAAGCACCGCACAAAGCAGAAAACGAAAATTTTGGCTTTGGCAAGCGACACCAGAAAAACACGTCTGCTCTTAAAGACAGTCAGAAAGCAACTTCTACCACGTCCCGTGCGTGAACTCCGGCATTTTTGCCCCGCACCACCAAGGACCAGGTGTCAACCGGTCGCGGCTCCACAGGGGGTGAAAAATCCATCACTGCGCCTCCATGGGGGGCTGCGTCCGGCAGAACCGGCGCCAGACCGCCAACATTCATCGGACCGATGGCCACCAAACGGCCCCGCAGTCGCTCATTCTCAGCAATAAGCGAAAAAATCAGCGCCTCATATTGGCTACTGCAGCCTACCAAACTGCACGTTACCTCCGTTGTCGCACCATCGTCAAACGCCACGCTCAACACCTGCTAGCTTATAGCCTGCATTCGCTCTACAGTGTTATTCACCTGCGTCTTTGGCAATGCAGGCACCGCAAACTGCGGCATATCTGCCGCCTCCACAGTGGGAGCCACACCCACATTCACTTCCTCAACACTCTTGCCGTGGTCCCCAAGGGTATCCTGGGAACCAACACTAACGTTCTCCGGGGAAAGCTTGGCGATATCGGTCTCCGAGGTGGCCCTTTTCAACCGCCTAACCAGCTTCCCCTTCCTCTTCAACTCCAGCGGCCCAGAAGCAGCCAGTTCTACATCAGAACAAAGCTTCTCAACGGCCGCCGAATTTTTCTTTTTCGGAGGCATAGCAGCCACCGTCAAAGATCTTTATCGCGATAAGCAGCTATAAATAAAAATTTCACACACACACGCAAACAGGCACACGCAAGCGCCCTAAAAACCGGTTTCGGTCAACGAAAGAAGCACCGCACAAAGCAGAAAACGAAAATTTTGGCTTCGGCAAGCGACACCAGAAAAACACGTCTGCTCTTAACGACAGTCAGAAAGCAACTTCGACCACGTCCCGTGCGAGCACTCCGGCATTTTTGCTCCGCACCACCAAGGACCAGGTGTCAACCGGTCGCGGCTCCACAGGGGGTGAAAAATCCACCACTGCGCCTCCAGGGGGGGCTGCTGCCGGCAGAACCGGCGCCAGACCGCCAACATTCATCGGACCGATGGCCTCCAAACGGCCCCGCAGTTGCTCATTCTCAGCAATAAGCGACAAAATCAGCGCCTCATATTGGCTACTGCAGCCTACCAAACTGCACGTTACCTCCGTTGTCGCACCATCGTCAAACGCCACGCTCAACACCTGCTAGCTTATAGCCTGCATTCGCTCTACAGTGTTATTCACCTGCGTCTTTGGCAATGCAGGCACCGCAAACTGCGGCATATCTGCCGCCTCCACAGTGGGAGCCACACCCACATTCACTTCCTCAACACTCTTGCCGTGGTCCCCAAGGGTATCCTGGGAACCAACACTAACGTTCTCCGGGGAAAGCTTGGCGATATCGGTCTCCGAGGTGGCCCTTTTCAACCGCCTAACCAGCTTCCCCTTCCTCTTCAACTCCAGCGGCCCAGAAGCAGCCAGTTCTACATCAGAACACTGCGCCTCCAGGGGGGGCTGCTGCCGGCAGAACCGGCGCCAGACCGCCAACATTCATCGGACCGATGGCCTCCAAACGGCCCCGCAGTTGCTCATTCTCAGCAATAAGCGAAAAAATCAGCGCCTCATATTGGCTACTGCAGCCTACCAAACTGCACATTACCTCCGTTGTCGCACCACCGTCCAACGCCACGCTCAACACCTGCTAGCTTATAGCCTGCATTCGCTCTACAGTGTTATTCACCTGCGTCTTTGGCAATGCAGGCACTGCAAACTGCGGCATATCTGCCGTCTCCACAGTGGGAGCCACACACATTCACTTCCTCAACACTCTTGCCGTGGTCCCCAAGGGTATCCTGGGAACCAACACTAACGTTCTCCGGGGACAGCTTGGCGATATCGGTCTCCGAGGTGGCCCTTTTCAACCGCCTAACCAGCTTCCCCTTCCTCTTCAACTCCAGCGGCCCAGAAGCAGCCAGTTCTTCATCAGAACAAAGCTTCTCAACGGCCGCCGAATTTTTCTTTTTCGAAGGCATAGCAGCCACCGTCAAAGATCTTTATCGCGATAAGCAGCTATACATATAAATTTCACACACACACGCAAACACAGGCACACGCTAGCGCCCTAAAAACCGGTTTCGGTCAACGAAAGAAGCACCGCACAAAGCAGAAAACGAAAATTTTAGCAACTTCGACCACGTCCTGTGCTAGCACTCCGGCATTTTTGCCCCGCACCACCAAGGACCAGGTGTCAACCGGTCGCGGCTCCACAGGGGGTGAAAAATCTATCACTGCGCCGCCATGGGGGGCTGCTGCCGGCAGAACCGGCGCCAGACCGCCAACATTCATCGGACCGATGGCCTCCAAACGGCCCCTCAGTCGCTCATTCTCAGCAATAAGCGAAAAAATCAGCGCCTCATATTGGCTACTGCAGCCTACCAAACTGCACATTACCTCCGTTGTAGCACCATCGTCCAAAGCCACGCTCAACACCTGCTAGCTTATAGCCTGCATTCGCTCTACAGTGTTATTCACCTGCTTCTTTGGCAATGCAGGCACCGCAAACTGCGGCATATCTGCCGCCTCCACAGTGGGAGCCACACCCACATTCACTTCCTCAACACTCTTGCCGTGGTCCCCAAGGGTATCCTGGGAACCAACACTAACGTTCTCCGGGGACAGCTTGGCGATATCGGTCTCCGAGGTGGCCCTTTTCAACCGCCTAACCAGCTTCCCCTTCCTCTTCAACTCCAGCGGCCCAGAAGCAGCCAGTTCTTCATCAGAACAAAGCTTCTCAACGGCCGCCGAATTTTTCTTTTTCGGAGGCATAGCAGCCACCGTCAAAGATCTTTATCGCGATAAGCAGCTATAAATATAAATTTCACACACACACGCAAACACAGGCACACGCTAGCGCCCTAAAAACCGGTTTCGGTCAACGAAAGAAGCACCGCACAAAGCAGAAAACGAAAATTTTGGCTTTGGCAAGCGACACCAGAAAAACACGTCTGCTCTTAAAGACAGTCAGAAAGCAACTTCGACCACGTCCCGTGCGTGAACTCCGGCATTTTTGCCCCGCACCATTAAGGACCAGGTGTCAACCGGTCGCGGCTCCACAGGGGGTGAAAAATCCATCACTGCGCCTCCATGGGGGGCTGCTGCCGGCAGAACCGGCGCCAGACCGCCAACATTCATCGGACCGATGGCCTCCAAACGGCCCCGCAGTCGCTCATTCTCAGCAATAAGCGAAAAAATCAGCGCCTCATATTGGCTACTGCAGCCTACCAAACTGCACGTTACCTCCGTTGTCGCACCATCGTCAAACGCCACGCTCAACACCTGCTAGCTTATAGCCTGCATTCGCTCTACAGTGTTATTCACCTGCGTCTTTGGCAATGCAGGCACCGCAAACTGCGGCATATCTGCCGCCTCCACAGTGGGAGCCACACCCACATTCACTTCCTCAACACTCTTGCCGTGGTCCCCAAGGGTATCCTGGGAACCAACACTAACGTTCTCCGGGGAAAGCTTGGCGATATCGGTCTCCGAGGTGGCCCTTTTCAACCGCCTAACCAGCTTCCCCTTCCTCTTCAACTCCAGCGGCCCAGAAGCAGCCAGTTCTACATCAGAACAAAGCTTCTCAACGGCCGCCGAATTTTTCTTTTTCGGAGGCATAGCAGCCCCCGTCAAAGATCTTTATCGCGATAAGCAGCTATAAATAAAAATTTCACACACACACGCAAACAGGCACACGCAAGCGCCCTAAAAACCGGTTTCGGTCAACGAAAGAAGCACCGCACAAAGCAGAAAACGAAAATTTTGGCTTCGGCAAGCGACACCAGAAAAACACGTCTGCTCTTAACGACAGTCAGAAAGCAACTTCGACCACGTCCCGTGCGAGCACTCCGGCATTTTTGCTCCGCACCACCAAGGACCAGGTGTCAACCGGTCGCGGCTCCACAGGGGTGAAAAATCCACCACTGCGCCTCCATGGGGGGCTGCTGCCGGCAGAACCGGCGGCAGACCGCCAACATTCATCGGACCGATGGCCTCCAAACGGCCCCGCAGTCGCTCATTCTCAGCAATAAGCGAAAAAATCAGCGCCTCATATTGGCTACTACAGCCTACCAAACTGCACATTACCTCCGTTGTCGCACCACCGCAAACTGCGGCATATCTGCCGCCTCCACAGTGGGAGCCACACCCACATTCACTTCCTCAACTCTTTTGCCGTGGTCCCCAAGGGTATCCTGGGAACCAACACTAACGTTCTCCGGGGAAAGCTTGGCGATATCGGTCTCCGAGGTGGCCCTTTTCAACCGCCTAACCAGCTTCCCCTTCCTCTTCAACTCCAGCGGCCCAGAAGCAGCCAGTTCTTCATCAGAACAAAGTGTAGTGGTCGCTTGTTGGGCGGATAGGAAAGCATATTTGTGTTCTTCGCCTGAAAGTATGCCCGATGGTATTTGTACAATTTATATATTTATGTATATAATATATATATAAATATATTTATATATATTGTATTATTTATACAAGTATATATCACACCTCACCGAGATACTTATTAATTATTAAGTTTAGTCCCCATAGTTAGTGTATAGTTAGGTTGGCTTAATTTCTTGTTGTGGTGTTACATGTTAAATGTTCCTGGTCGTGTGAGGGCTAGCGCCATCTAGGGTTGACATTAAGAATATGCTTAAAAACGAACAAAAAACCTCCCCACCATGTCCATAACCATTCAAGGTGAATGGCGAAGGATCGTGCAAAGGCAGATCCGGAGAACAAAATTTTTGTTGGTCAGTAGATCCGCCCAAATCTTTCTTTCTCCTCGTGGCCGTACAAGCATTCAGTTGCGCGGTGAGAAAAAAAAATAATAAAAATAAAATTAAACCGCCGTAAATAACCGTGGTGTGAAACCAAAGTGCACTCGATCGGGAAAAAAGAACCCAAGAAAGCAGATTGGGCTCTAATCGAAAACTTTCCGCTTGGAGGTGAGCAGCCCCAACACAAAAAAAAAAAAAAAACACCTGGAGAAAGAAGGAATTAGCACCTCAACCCCATCCCCCTATTTTCGCAGTGCCAGTTCCAACCGGAATAGGCACTTAGTTTGGGAATTATCCAAAAGCTGCAGCCCGAGCTTTAAGCCCCCGCACTACGAACCAGCTGATCCACCAAGTCGCGGGCAGTGAACTTTGGCTGCGCGAGACGAGGACAGCCGTCTGAACGGGCTTAGTGCGGCGAAGTGGCGTAACCGTTTCGCATTCAAAACCGGGCCAAGAAACGGAAACCGGTGCTTGCAGTCAGCGTAGGCCCGAAGCCGCTTAAATGTTCCTACCGGGCGGGAAAAAATAGTGCACCACGTGTGTACATAACCTCCCGGCGACCCCTAGTGGTATCGCCTCTCTTGTTCTTCTCGTGATTCGGCCTTACTGTTCCAAACGTTTATTTAAAGTGCAGTGGAGGCCAGCGTTTGTCTTATGTGCACGTTAGTGTCATTATGTAGGCTGAATGAAAACTGTAAGAGATGTGCTCACATACATATGTATACACCGCCCACTGAAAGCCACTGAGGCCAGTAAGATCCCACCGTGACTCGCATTCCCTTGAACCTCGCAGTCCGTTGATATGTCTGTTTTTGTGTAGTTGGATATACTTAGTGTTAATTGTAACAGAAAAAAAAAACCAGAAAAAAAACCCACCAACACATGGAAAGTTTGAAAATGCATTTGATAAAAGCTTAAAAGTTTGAGCTTAAAAGCGTCCACTCGGCCGGGTCCCCTCCGCGAGCTTATGCCATGCAGCACGCGCTGTACGATTTTGTTTTTGGTTTGCAGGTAAAAGTTTAATGCACCCACACACAGCCACACGCCCAGCTACGAAAGATCTTTCGCCGCGGGAACACAAACAAAAACTGAGTGAGCTTTATAATATACCAACAACATTACATTTTATTGCCTCCCAAAATTCCGCGAGCGTGGCAAAAGCTTCGTTCTTTTTTGCTAGAGCTGTTTGTCGGTCGTTGACCTCACACTTTTAAAGTAGTCACAGCTGATTGGCCTTCTGCCTTTACAATACGCTTGGTAGAACGAATAGTATGTCCAACTACTCCCTGAAGCCGATGTGCTGGGACATGTGTACCTATATTGCGCTATAGTATTATCTTTCTATCTAAGGAAAAATCATTAGTTTATATCGCACTATAAAATATCGTATATGCACTTATAACTATTTACACTTATCGTATTTATTTATCTAAATATTCCCTAGTAATAATAGCTATATCTCTTGTGACGCTTTTCGTTCCTCCTTTTGTCCATTTATCCTTCTCTTGGAGTTCTCGGTTAGTGTTTCTTTTTTCTTGTAACATGAATATAGTATCTGAATATAGTTTCTAATAAAATGATTGTTAAGATGAATATGTGCTAGACGTTACCGCATTTGGGGGAACCATGCCGCTCGTGAGCGAAATAGGATGACCAATACCGGACACTCCAGGGATCCTGATATTATTATTGGCTCTTTCAGGATCATGGTAGGGTGGGCGTGGCACGACTCCGTGCCAGCAAAACAGAGATGTCCGCCGCGGTGGTAGATCCCTACTCCTTCTCTGCACTATCTTTGCCCCACTATACTTTCCGTACCCCTAAAGATCCTTTCCTTGTCTGTCCCCCTCCCATTCCCAAAAAGAGTACGCGAATTTTAATAAAATAATACCAGCAGGAGCGAAGCAACCTAACTGGAGGGTTACCCCAAAGAACCCATCCCCATTTCCGACCAGAGATCAGCCGTGGAAGCGAGCGCGTACTCCTTCTCAGTTAGCCGACCACCAGCTTCATCGTGCGAAGATTCTCTTCGTTACTCGTTACAGTAATAATTATTTTATTTGGCGCCCAACGTGGGGCCGAAAGGCCTGAAGGTCAGGGTTGACGTAATTGTAAACGTTAAAAAGCGGAGTTACATTAACTTATATGGTTGTGTGTGACCCCAGCCAAACTTGACCCCGAAGCAGAAAAATTGTTGAGAAAGTCCATAACACCTGCGAGCAGTGCATAGTCATGCACTGGCTTAAGACTTTTGTTCCCTGTTTCCCACCCCCCTTCCTTAAAGCCTTCCTTTTTTCCTGGAATTGGATCCTGTGATGGTGGATGCTTATTAGTTTCCGATAACGGTTAGCCCGCATCGGAGTATGATCCATAACCCTTGCTCGATGGTAAGCTGCTCTGGAATCGATAATAGCTTCACCATAGCTTTATTGCCGAGCAGTATATGCCATAGCAGTGAAATCTAGATGAATTCACTGGTATGTGGAAGTTGGCTGGACACAGGGTTATTAGTGGAGTAAATCTACGACCTGCCGCTATACAGAAGCATATTAGTGAATACATTCGCCCGTATCCCTTGGAAATTGACAGGTACCTTGGGTAGCTTTGGTTCAGTTGTCGCCGGAGTCAGCTAGAAGAATCAAAATTATTTTTTGTTGCCGCTCAACTCGAATCGGGGTTATTAGGGTGCCTCCGTCTTTTGTTTCTCTCTCTACTTTCTAGTGATTGGTCTATTCGTGCGCCGATTTATACAGCAGGTTATCGCCGGCCGAACGTGGTACCCCTGGTGCTGGTGCGTTTCTTCGTGCTACGTTTCCGGCCCGGACCGATAATGGCTGCGAAAAAGGTATAGGTCGTAGCACGCAGAGACTATTACAAACTCCCCGTAACCGCTTCGGTTATGTTTCCTCGATGGGCGGCTAACGAACACCGTCGTGATCCTGGTATAGGCACGCGGGCAAGAACGTCGTCCGTCCCTATGTTTAGGCGTTCGCCGCAGACAGGAAGGGGCCTAGAGCTACTACTTGGGTCACGATTGCCGAAGATACCTTTTCTTTATTTCCCCCTTTTTCGCTCTACCACGCATAGTTATTGGCAACCTTTCGGAGGGAAAGGGTTGCATGGTTTCCCCCAAAATCTCTCTATCAAAGATCGTTTTTTTTTGCTTTCCCCGTTATTATTGTTTCTTTTTTGTTAATATTTGTCTGAACTAGATTTATAGGAACGTGCTTAAAGCTAGTTAATATATAGGATAACTTTACAATGCCGGTAGACCGAAGCCCGGATTATAGGATTCAGCCAAAAGAGAGCGAAACCTTTTGCTGTGTATGCACGCAAGAAGTCGAATACCCAGGCCAACTATTAGCTACCAGCTGTAACCATTATTTCCATCACACCTGCTTTAGTGCACGTTCAGGAAATAAGAAAGTCTGTCCAGTGTGCAGAACTGCGCTGAGCAAATCGACCCTTAATTTGGCAGAAGAACTAGAAGCAGCTCAAGCCTCAGGCAGCCAACCAGGGGCAGTTGCAGTGACAAGATCCCGTTCGAAAACACTTAAATCGCAGCAAAACCAATTATCCGCTGCCAATATGCAGAGTGGGGTCCGAAGTGTTAGCCAACCCGAAGGGCCTAGTTTGTCCGGTCCAATGGCCGCTCCAGATCGTCCTAGAGGCCAACCGCCAAACTCTGCGGCAGCAGTGGTGTCAGCTTCAGCAGCTCGAACGGGTCTGCCAGCCACGGATGGTAGCTTGCAACAGACCATTGCGGACGCAGTGACAGCCGCACTAGCACAGCACACTCAAATGCTAGCTAACGCGATTGAAGCGGGGTTTCAAAGATTGTCGCTTCAGAATGCAGCTCCAGTTCCAACGGAAAGGGTACACCCAGCCCATAGGCAGTCCTCTCCCGTTAGGTCAAATCAATCCTTTGAGCAACTCTTTAGGTTATCCGCCAGGGAAAACGCAGCATTGCCAAACTCAGCGTCCGAGCGACCGACTAACTTGTCAGCCCCACCCGAGTCGCAGCAATCACATCAGTTGCACGCGGATCGGATTAGCCAGATAATCGCGAACTGGAAGTTGAGATTCTCAGGGCGCTCCTCTATGTCAATAGATGATTTTTTGTATCGCGTCGAAGCTCTGACCAGCCAGACATTAGATAGCAATTTTGAATTGTTATCTGTTCGAAGGAAGCGCGGGTGAATGGTACTGGAGGTATCATAAAAGCGTACCAAGAGTGCGCTGGATGGATCTCTGTATTGCTCTGAGATCGCAGTTTTTGGACGGCAGAACAGATTTCGAAATCAGAACCGCGATCACCCAGAGGAAGCAGAAAGTCAACGAACCGTTTGACAGTTTTTATGAGGCCATAGTGGCGCTTGCAGACAAGCTCGTGCAGCCGATGACCGAGCAGTCCTTGTTAGAGGTGTTGCGAGCAAATCTGCTCAATGAGATACAACATGAGATTTTATATGTGCCCATACCGAACATTGTGCAGTTGCGACAAGTGGTCCGCAAGCGTGAAAGGTTCATGGAAAATACTGCTAAGCCAATCCCGGCTACTCGACGATTTGTTCCTCGCAATCAGGTGAACGAAATGTCCATCCAGACAGAAGGTCTGGCAGAAGGCGATTCGGAAGAAGCTGACGCTTTTGATATCGACGCGATGACGCTTTCTTGCTGGAATTGCAATAAACAAGGCCACCGATATCAAGAGTGCGAAGCAGAGCGTAAAGTATTCTGTTATGGATGTGGTAAGCGGGACACATATAAACCATCGTGCCGAAAATGTAGCTCGTCAAAAAACGAGTTGGCTCGTGCACCGATATCGAGTGCACGCAAGTTAGTGTCGAAGGCAACGAATACGGAGTAACCGGGGCTACGTCAAGCTCACTCCCCCTACCTCCTGACATGATAACGACCACTATGATACCAGTACAGGACGACGATCAGGAAACGACCCCTGCGCCTAGCAAAACTCGAGACCGTAAGCGTAGGAAGCTGTTCCGCACGCAGAGTAAAAATGCGCGCAGAGCATTATTAGCCTCTGTTATTAGTAATATCACTGACCTACGACCCTACGCCAATGTCACTCTGTTTGGCAAGACGATAAGTGGATTAATGGACACAGGCGCCTCAATCAGCTGCCTTGGGGGTAAATTTGCAGAAGAGTTATCTCGAACAAACCCTGAGGTCAAGCCGATGAAGTCAGCCGTGCGAACCGCAGATGGGAAAAAGCAAGTTATTCTAGGTAGGATCTCCACACTCATTTGCTTTCGTGGAAATTCCAAACGAATATGCCTTTATCTTGTACCATAGTTATCGCAGGAGTTATATCTAGGAATAGACTTTTGGAGAAGCTTTAATCTACTGCCGTTCTTCTTAATGAGCAAAGCGAATAACAACAGTTTGGCGGCTATAAACTTTGACAACCCGATGCAAATACCTTTGTCGGAATTACAGCAGAAGGAACTAGTAGCGATAGTACAGATGTTCCCTTCGTTTGCCGAAAAAGGATTAGGAAAGACAAACTGGCTTACACATGACATAGAAATTTCCGAGACTCGGCCCATAAAACAACGCCACTACGCAGTGTCGCCTGCAGTCGAAAAATGTATATACGAAGAGTTGGACCGAATGTTAGGCCTTGGGGTGATTGAAGAATCAGATAGCCCGTGGTCTTCCCCGGTAGTAATTGTGCGTAAGCCAGGTAAGGTTCGCCTTTGCCTTGATAGCCGGAAAGTTAACGGAGTAACAGTCAAAAATGCTTACCCTATGCCCCTCATTGATGGCATTTTAAGTAGACTTCCAAAAGCGCAGTTCATTTCAAGCATCGATCTTAAAGATGCTTACTGGCAGATTCCGCTTACTCCAAGGGCTCGGGAGAAGACGGCTTTTGCTGTGCCTGGGAGGCCGCTATATCAATTCACGGTGATGCCGTTTGGTTTGTGCAATACCCCACAGACCATGTCCAAACTGATGGATAAAGTTATCCCACCATCTTTGCGAAATGAGATTTTCATTTATCTCGACGACTTATTGGTGATTTCGGAGTCCTTCGAGAAGCACATGTCCGTGTTGAAAGCGCTGGCCGACCGACTGTCTCAAGCTGGACTGACGATAAACGTAGAGAAGAGCAAATTTTGCCTGAAGGAAGTGAAATACCTGGGCCACGTGATAGGGTATGGGATGATACAAACGGATCCCGAAAAAGTTGCTGCTATTCGGGAGTTTCCAGTGCCACGATCGGTGAAGCAAGTGCGACGATTTTTGGGAACCACTGGATGGTACCATAAATTTATTAAAAACTATGCCGGAATTGCTGCCCCAATATCAGATACACTAAAGCAACGTCGATCGTTTGTATGGACCAACGAAGCGCAAAGGGCGTTTGAAAGTTTAAAAGACCAAATGTGCGAGGCACCAGTCCTACATAGCCCCGACTTTACCATTCCATTTGCCATTCATTGCGATGCCAGCCACACCGGAGTTGGCGGCGTGTTAATGCAAACGGATAGCGATGGTAATGACATCCCAATCGCATTCATGTCTCGCAAGCTGAATCAGTGTCAGCGAAACTATTCAGTCACGGAGAAAGAGTGTTTGGCAGCCATAATGTGTGTGAAGAAGTCTCGAGCTTATGTGGAAGGACACGAGTTCTCCATCCATACCGACCATGCATCATTGAAGTGGCTAATGTCACAATCGGACCTAAGTTCTAGATTGGCAAGATGGGCTCTCAAATTGCAGGGGTTCAACTTCAAAATTTTCCACCGCAAAGGTAGCCAAAATGTTGTCCCAGATGCTCTGTCGCGGGTGCACACCGAAGATCTATCGGCATTCAGCTGCGATGGATTGGTAGACTTGCAGTCTGATTGCTTCAAGTCGGCAGAATATTTGGAACTAATTCGAAAAATTAAAGGCAACCAGACACAGATGCCAGACATTAAGGTGATCGATAATCTCATATATCGGCGAGCAGAACACGCGGCTGCTGATCAGATCGCTGACGACCTGTGTTGGAAGCTGTGGGTTCCAACGGAGCTGGTGTCCGATGTACTAAAACAGAGTCACGAACAGTCGCTAGCAGCTCATAGCGGCATTAATAAAACGTTGGAGAGAGTTCGACGTTATTATTATTGGCCAAGTTTAGTAACCGATGTGAGAGCGTTCATAAACAGCTGTTCGGTCTGCAAGTGCACCAAGTACCCGAATCGTTCGTTACGACCCCCATTAGCTCCAGTGAAGGAAACTCAACGAGTGTTTCAGAAGTTGTTTGTGGATTTCCTGGGTCCGTATCCACGAAGCAAATCCGGAAATATCGGTATCTTCGTTGTTTTGGACCATCTTTCAAAATATCCGTTTTTAAAACCCGTAAAGAAATTTACAGCGGAGGCGATAACTCGATTCATGGAAGAGGACCTATTCCATTGCTTCGGGGTACCCGAAGTGGTTGTGTCCGACAATGGAGTACAATTTAAGTCCCATCACTTCAATTCGCTGTTGAAAAAGTACAATGTGCAGCATTTTTATACGGCTGTGTACGCACCTCAAGCCAACGCATCGGAACGCGTTAACAGATCCGTTATTGCCGCCATTAAAGCTTACATCAAGCCAGATCAAACTAATTGGGATGAGCAGCTTAGTTCTATTAGTTGTGCCTTACGATCTAGTCTGCATTCAGCCCTAAACGACAGCCCCTATCGGGTTGCATTTGGACAGCACATGATCACCAATGGAGACACCTATCAGCTCTTACGAAATTTGCAGGTTTTAGAAGATCGTACCGTGAGTTTTGGCCGGGAAGATTCGTTTGATGTGATTCGGAAAACAGCCCAACGAACAATACAAAAACAACACCAACGAAACGAACAGCAGTACAACCTTCGAAGTCGTGAAGTGGCGTTCGAAGTTGGCCAGGAGGTCTACAGACGCAACTTTCAGCAGAGCAATTTCGTTAAAGGTTTCAGCGCAAAACTAGCTCCTACTTTTGTAAAAGCTAGAATAAAACGTAGGCTTGGTCACAGTTATTACGAGTTGGAAGATCCCCAAGGTAGACTTATCGGAAAATACCACGCTAAAGACATAAAGCAGTGACCATCCTAATACAGGTTAACGGTTTTCCTCCAAGCGTCTATCACCCTTTGATGTGATTAACACCAAAGTGTGATCTTGGCCGGGGGGATTTGTAGTGGTCGCTTGTCGGGCGGATAGGAAAGCATATTTGTGTTCTTCGCCTGAAAGTATGCCCGATGGTATTTGTACAATTTATATATTTATGTATATAATATATATATAAATATATTTATATATATTGTATTATTTATACAAGTATATATCACACCTCACCGAGATACTTATTAATTATTAAGTTTAGTCCCCATAGTTAGTGTATAGTTAGGTTGGCTTAATTTCTTGTTGTGGTGTTACATGTTAAATGTTCCTGGTCGTGTGAGGGCTAGCGCCATCTAGGGTTGACATTAAGAATATGCTTAAAAACGAACAAAAAATCTCCCCACCATGTCCATAACCATTCAAGGTGAATGGCGAAGGATCGTGCAAAGGCAGATCCGGAGAACAAAATTTTTGTTGGTCAGTAGATCCGCCCAAATCTTTCTTTCTCCTCGTGGCCGTACAAGCATTCAGTTGCGCGGTGAGAAAAAAAAATAATAAAAATAAAATTAAACCGCCGTAAATAACCGTGGTGTGAAACCAAAGTGCACTCGATCGGGAAAAAAGAACCCAAGAAAGCAGATTGGGCTCTAATCGAAAACTTTCCGCTTGGAGGTGAGCAGCCCCAACACAAAAAAAAAAAAAAAACACCTGGAGAAAGAAGGAATTAGCACCTCAACCCCATCCCCCTATTTTCGCAGTGCCAGTTCCAACCGGAATAGGCACTTAGTTTGGGAATTATCCAAAAGCTGCAGCCCGAGCTTTAAGCCCCCGCACTACGAACCAGCTGATCCACCAAGTCGCGGGCAGTGAACTTTGGCTGCGCAAGACGAGGACAGCCGTCTGAACGGGCTTAGTGCGGCGATGTGGCGTAACCGTTTCGCATTCAAAACCGGGCCAAGAAACGGAAACCGGTGCTTGCAGTCAGCGTAGGCCCGAAGCCGCTTAAATGTTCCTACCGGGCGGGAAAAAATAGTGCACCACGTGTGTACATAACCTCCCGGCGACCCCTAGTGGTATCGCCTCTCTTGTTCTTCTCGTGATTCGGCCTTACTGTTCCAAACGTTTATTTAAAGTGCAGTGGAGGCCAGCGTTTGTCTTATGTGCACGTTAGTGTCATTATGTAGGCTGAATGAAAACTGTAAGAGATGTGCTCACATACATATGTATACACCGCCCACTGAAAGCCACTGAGGCCAGTAAGATCCCACCGTGACTCGCATTCCCTTGAACCTCGCAGTCCGTTGATATGTCTGTTTTTGTGTAGTTGGATATACTTAGTGTTAATTGTAACAGAAAAAAAAAACCAGAAAAAAAACCCACCAACACATGGAAAGTTTGAAAATGCATTTGATAAAAGCTTAAAAGTTTGAGCTTAAAAGCGTCCACTCGGCCGGGTCCCCTCCGCGAGCTTATGCCATGCAGCACGCGCTGTACGATTTTGTTTTTGGTTTGCAGGTAAAAGTTTAATGCACCCACACACAGCCACACGCCCAGCTACGAAAGATCTTTCGCCGCGGGAACACAAACAAAAACTGAGTGAGCTTTATAATATACCAACAACATTACATTTTATTGCCTCCCAAAATTCCGCGAGCGTGGCAAAAGCTTCGTTCTTTTTTGCTAGAGCTGTTTGTCGGTCGTTGACCTCACACTTTTAAAGTAGTCACAGCTGATTGGCTTTCTGCCTTTACAATACGCTTGGTAGAACGAATAGTATGTCCAACTACTCCCTGAAGCCGATGTGCTGGGACATGTGTACCTATATTGCGCTATAGTATTATCTTTCTATCTAAGGAAAAATCATTAGTTTATATCGCACTATAAAATATCGTATATGCACTTATAACTATTTACACTTATCGTATTTATTTATCTAAATATTCCCTAGTAATAATAGCTATATCTCTTGTGACGCTTTTCGTTCCTCCTTTTGTCCATTTATCCTTCTCTTGGAGTTCTCGGTTAGTGTTTCTTTTTTCTTGTAACATGAATATAGTATCTGAATATAGTTTCTAATAAAATGATTGTTAAGATGAATATGTGCTAGACGTTACCGCATTTGGGGGAACCATGCCGCTCGTGAGCGAAATAGGATGACCAATACCGGACACTCCAGGGATCCTGATATTATTATTGGCTCTTTCAGGATCATGGTAGGGTGGGCGTGGCACGACTCCGTGCCAGCAAAACAGAGATGTCCGCCGCGGTGGTAGATCCCTACTCCTTCTCTGCACTATCTTTGCCCCACTATACTTTCCGTACCCCTAACGATCCTTTCCTTGTCTGTCCCCCTCCCATTCCCAAAAAGAGTACGCGAATTTTAATAAAATAATACCAGCAGGAGCGAAGCAACCTAACTGGAGGGTTACCCCAAAGAACCCATCCCCATTTCCGACCAGAGATCAGCCGTGGAAGCGAGCGCGTACTCCTTCTCTTCGTTACTCGTTACAAAAGCTTCTCAACGGCCGCCGAATTTTTCTTTTTCGGAGGCATAGCAGCCCTCGTCAAAGATCTTTATCGCGATAAGCAGCTATAAATATAAATTTCACACACACACGCAAACACAGGCACACGCTAGCGCCCTAAAAACCGGTTTCGGTCAACGAAAGAAGCACCGCACAAAGCAGAAAACGAAAATTTTGGCTTCGGCAAGCGACACCAGAAAAACACGTCTGCTCTTAACGACAGTCAGAAAGCAACTTCGACCACGTCCCGTGCGAGCACTCCGGCATTTTTGCTCCGCACCACCAAGGACCAGGTGTCAACCGGTCGCGGCTCCACAGGGGGTGAAAAATCCACCACTGCGCCTCCATGGGGGGCTGCTGCCGGCAGAACCGGCGGCAGACCGCCAACATTCATCGGACCGATGGCCTCCAAACGGCCCCGCAGTCGCTCATTGTCAGCAATAAGCGAAAAAATCAGCGCCTCATATTGGCTACTGCAGCCTACCAAACTGCACATTACCTCCGTTGTAGCACCATCGTCCAAAGCCACGCTCAACACCTGCTAGCTTATAGCCTGCATTCGCTCTACAGTGTTATTCACCTGCTTCTTTGGCAATGCAGGCACCGCAAACTGCGGCATATCTGCCGCCTCCACAGTGGGAGCCACACCCACATTCACTTCCTCAACACTCTTGCCGTGGTCCCCAAGGGTATCCTGGGAACCAACACTAACGTTCTCCGGGGACAGCTTGGCGATATCGGTCTCCGAGGTGGCCCTTTTCAACCGCCTAACCAGCTTCCCCTTCCTCTTCAACTCCAGCGGCCCAGAAGCAGCCAGTTCTTCATCAGAACAAAGCTTCTCAACGGCCGCCGAATTTTTCTTTTTCGGAGGCATAGCAGCCACCGTCAAAGATCGTTATCGCGATAAGCAGGTATAAATATAAATTTCACACACACACGCAAACACAGGCACACGCTAGCGCCCTAAAAACCGGTTTCGGTCAACGAAAGAAGCACCGCACAAAGCAGAAAACGAAAATTTTGGCTTCGGCAAGCGACACCAGAAAAACACGTCTGCTCTTAACGACAGTCAGAAAGCAACTTCGACCACGTCCCGTGCGAGCACTCCGGCATTTTTGCTCCGCACCACCAAGGACCAGGTGTCAACCGGTCGCGGCTCCACAGGGGGTGAAAAATCCACCACTGCGCCTCCATGGGGGGCTGCTGCCGGCAGAACCGGCGCCAGACCGCAAACATTCATCGGACCGATGGCCTCCAAACGGCCCCGCAGTCGCTCATTCTCAGCAATAAGCGAAAAAATCAGCGCCTCATATTGGCTACTGCAGCCTACCAAACTGCACGTTACCTCCGTTGTCGCACCATCGTCAAACGCCACGCTCAACACCTGCTAGCTTATAGCCTGCATTCGCTCTACAGTGTTATTCACCTGCGTCTTTGGCAATGCAGGCACCGCAAACTGCGGCATATCTGCCGCCTCCACAGTGGGAGCCACACCCACATTCACATCCTCAACACTCTTGCCGTGGTCCCCAAGGGTATCCTGGGAACCAACACTAACGTTCTCCGGGGAAAGCTTGGCGATATCGGTCTCCGAGGTGGCCCTTTTCAACCGCCTAACCAGCTTCCCCTTCCTCTTCAACTCCAGCGGCCCAGAAGCAGCCAGTTCTTCATCAGAACAAAGCTTCTCAACGGCCGCCGAATTTTTCTTTTTCGGAGGCATAGCAGCCACCGTCAAAGATCTTTATCGCGATAAGCAGCTATAAATATAAATTTCACACACACACGCAAACACAGGCACACGCTAGCGCCCTAAAAACCGGTTTCGGTCAACGAAAGAAGCACCGCACAAAGCAGAAAACGAAAATTTTAGCAACTTCGACCACGTCCTGTGCGAGCACTCCGACATATTTGCCCCGCACCACCAAGGACCAGGTGTCAACCGGTCGCGGCTCCACAGGGGGTGAAAAATCCATCACTGCGCCTCCATTAGGGGCTGCTGCCGGCAGAACCGGCGCCAGACCGCCAACATTCATCGGACCGATGGCCTCCAAACGGCCCCGCAGTCGCTCATTCTCAGCAATAAGCGAAAAAATCAGCGCCTCATATTGGCTATTGCAGCCTACCAAACTGCACATTACCTCCGTTATCGCACCACCATCCAACGCCACGCTCAACACCTGCTGGCTTATAGCCTGCATTCGCTCTACAGTGCTATTCACCTGCGTCTTTGGCAATGCAGGCACCGCAAACTGTGGCATATCTGCCGCCTCCACAGTGGGAGCCACACCCACATTCACTTCCTCAACACTCTTGCCGTGGTCCCCAAGGGTATCCTGGGAACCAACACTAACGTTCTCCGGGGACAGCTTGGCGATATCGGTCTCCGAGGTGGCCCTTTTCAACCGCCTAACCAGCTTCCCCTTCCTCTTCAACTCCAGCGGCCCAGAAGCAGCCAGGTCTTCATCAGAACAAAGCTTCTCAACGGCCGCCGAATTTTTCTTTTTCGGAGGCATAGCAGCCACCGTCAAAGATCTTTATCGCGATAAGCAGCTATAAATAGAAATTTCACACACACACGCAAACACAGGCACACGCTAGCGCCCTAAAAACCGGTTTCGGTCAACGAAAGAAGCACCGCACAAAGCAGAAAACGAAAATTTTGGCTTCGGCAAGCGACACCAGAAAAACACGTCTGCTCTTAACGACAGTCAGAAAGCAACTTCGACCACGTCCCGTGCGAGCACTCCGGTATTTTTGCTCCGCACCACCAAGGACCAGGTGTCAACCGGTCGCGGCTCCACAGGGGGTGAAAAATCCACCACTGCGCCTCCATGGGGGGCTGCTGCCGGCAGAGCCGGCGCCAGACCGCCAACATTCATCGGACCGATGGCCTCCAAACGGCCCCGCAGTCGCTGATTCTCAGCAATAAGCGAAAAAATCAGCGTCTCATATTGGCTACTACAGCCTACCAAACTGCACATTACCTCCGTTGTCGCACCACCGTCCAACGCCACGCTCAACACCTGCTAGCTTATAGCCTGCATTCGCTCTACAGTGTTATTCACCTGCTTCTTTGGCAATGCAGGCACCGCAAATTTCGGCATATCTGCCGTCTCCACAGTGGGAGCCACACCCACATTAACTTCCTCAACACTCTTGCCGTGGTCCCCAAGGGTATCCTGGGAACCAACACTAACGTTCTCCGGGGACAGCTTGGCGTTTTTGGTCTCCGAGGTGGCCCTTTTCAACCGCCTAACCAGCTTCCCCTTCCTCTTCAACTCCAGCGGCCCAGAAGCAGCCAGTTCTTCATCAGTACAAAGCTTCTCAACGGCCGCCGAATTTTTCTTTTTCGGAGGCATAGCAGCCACCGTCAAAGATCTTTATCGCGATAAGCAGCTATAAATATAAATTTCACACACACGCAAACACAGGCACACGCTAGCGCCCTAAAAACCGGTTTCGGTCAACGAAAGAAGCACCGCACAAAGCAGAAAACCAAAATTTTAGCAACTTCGACCACGTCCCGTGCGAGCACTCCGGCATTTTTGCTCCGCACCACCAAGGACCAGGTGTCAACCGGTCGCGGCTCCACAGGGGGTGAAAAATCCACCACTGCGCCTCCATGGGGGGCTGCTGCCGGCAGAACCGGCGCCAGACCGCCAACATTCATCGGACCGATGGCCTCCAAACGGCCCCGCAGTCGCTCATTCTCAGCAATAAGCGAAAAGATCAGCGCCTCATATTGGCTAGCGACACCAGAAAAACTCGTCTGCTCTTAACGACAGTCAGAAAGCAACTTCGACCACGTCCCGTGCAGTGTTGCCAGATTTTGAGCGCCAAAATAAGCTAGATTTCACAAAAATACAAGCTAGAATAAGCTAAAAATTGTAAAAAACAGGCTAAAAATAAAACAACACATAGATATATACATTTCTAATTGTGTTATTATTTCATCCAATTCGCAATTGCTTGAATCGGTATATTTATCGCTGGAACGTATTAAATTTAAATATTTCTCCGGTAATTGATAGTTGTGACAACATTTTCCATGACGGCGCAATCCATATCTGTAAAATTCAAAAGAATTTTAGTCATATTCATGAAACAATTAAATATTTCTAAAACAAACATTATATTTAATATTGAGTTTAAGGATTTAACGGTCATTTTGTTCCTTAGCTTGGTCTTAACAATATTCATTTGATGGGGTCGTTCAATAGCAGCATTTGACCACGGTAGATTTAAAATGCCAATGGCAAATAAAGCGATTTCTTCAAAAGGCTTGTTTTTGCCAGCATCTTTATAAGTCAGTACTTCTGACCAAAATTGTATCGTGTCATCTGTACTTTGCCAAGGGACTAATTGAATTTTGCCATATTGGGCAAGAATTCCATCTATATTCTTATAGTTAAAGTGTTCCAATATGGAAATGAGATCATTATGATTTTTATTATGTTTGAGTACATTTTCTGCTGCAAAAACTTGCAGTTTTTCTAATGGCTCAAAATTATCTGGAAGTCTGAAATTAAGCATCAGATTATTATTTATTTTTAATATCAAATCCAATTGAAGCTTACCTTTCTCTGAGTTGGATAATTAGCTCCTTTATAAAATCCTTGCACATCTCTCTGATTTCGTTAACTTCATTATTATAATTTTTCTCTTTAATTTCCTTTTCAAATAAATATCCCATATATAATGAAGACACAGCAAATTCATCCAAGTCATCTTTCAAGACATCAATCTTTGCATCAGGCGGTGTTATTTTATTTTTGAGGAAATCGATGCTTGTCGATGAAAGTTTTGTTTGTAAACTGTTTTTGGCATGTTTTACACATTTACACATTTCACGATCACCAAGCAAGTTTCTGTATAGACCGAAACTTTTCAACGAAAATAAACTATAAATAAATTCTAAAATACCATGATACACCAAAATATGTACTACAAATAAACTTTTTGTTCGATTTGTCTTAAAAAATACCAAAAAATACATGTAGGATATAAAAAGGAAAAACTAAGCAAAGTGAAATTAAAAAAGGTTAGATTTAAAGCTATTTTCATAATTTTTCAAGCTGTTCCGTTTTCAAATAAGCTAGATCTAGCCTTAAATAAGCTAAATTGGCAACACTGGTCCCGTGCGAGCACTCCGGCATTTTTGCTCCGCACCACCAAGGACCAGGTGTCAACCGGTCGCGGCTCCACAGGGGGTGAAAAATCCACCACTGCGCCTCCATGGGGGGCTGCGGCCGGCAGAACCCGCGCCAGACCGCCTACATTCATCGGACCGATGGCCTCCAAACGGCCCCGCAGTCGCTCATTCTCAGCAATAAGCGAAAAAATCAGCGTCTCATATTGGCCACTATAGCCTACCAAACTGCACATTACCTCCGTTGTCGCACCACCGTCCAACGCCACGCTCAACACCTGCTAGCTTATAGCCTGCATTCGCTCTACAGTGTTATTCACCTGCTTCTTTGGCAATGCCGGCACCGCAAATTGCGGCATATCTGCCGTCTCCACAGTGGGAGCCACACCCACATTCACTTCCTCAACACTCTTGCCGTGGTCCCCAAGGGTATCCTGGGAACCAACACTAACGTTCTCCGGGGACAGCTTGGCGATATCGGTCCCCGAGGTGGCCCTTTTCAACCGCCTAACCAGCTTCCCCTTCCTCTTCAACTCCAGCGGCCCAGAAGCAGCCAGTTCTTCATCAGAACAAAGCTTCTCAACGGCCGCCGAATTTTTCTTTTTCGGAGGCAAAGCAGCCACCGTCAAAGATCTTTATCGCGATAAGCAGCTATAAATAGAAATTTCACACACACACGCAAACACAGGCACACGCTAGCGCCCTAAAAACCGGTTTCGGTCAACGAAAGAAGCACCGCACAAAGCAGAAAACGAAAATTTTGGCTTCGGCAAGCGACACCAGAAAAACACGTCTGCTCTAAACGACAGTCAGAAAGCAACTTCGACCACGTCCCGTGCGAGCACTCCGGCATTTTTGCTCCGCACCACCAAGGACCAGGTGTCAACCGGTCGCGGCTCCACAGGGGGTGAAAAATCCACCACTGCGCCTCCATGGGGGGCTGCTGCCGGCAGAACCGGCGCCAGACCGCCTACATTCATCGGACCGATGGCCTCCAAACGGCCCCGCAGTCGCTTATTGTCAACAATAAGCGAAAAATCAGCGCCTAATATTGGCTACTGCAGCCTACCAAACTGCACATTACCTCCGTTGTCGTACCACCGGCCAACGCCACGCCAACATTCATCGGACCGATGGCCTCCAAACGGCCCCGCAGTCGCTCATTCTCAGCAATAAGCGAAAAAATCAGCGTCTCATATTGGCTACTACAGCCTACCAAACTGCACATTACCTCCGTGTTCGCACCACCGTCCAACGCCACGCTCAACATCGCTAGCTTATAGCCTGCATTCGCTCTACAGTGTTATTCACCTGCGTCTTTGGCAATGCAGGCACCGCAAACTGCGGCATATCTGCCGTCTCCACAGTGGGAGCCACACCCACATTCACTTCCTCAACACTCTCGCCGTGGTCCCCAAGGGTATCCTGGGAACCAACACTAACGTTCTCCGGGGACAGCTTGGCGATATCGGTACCCGAGGTGGCCCTTTTCAACCGCCTAACCAGCTTCCCCTTCCTCTTCAACTCCAGCGGCCCAGAAGCAGCCAGTTCTTCATCAGTACAAAGCTTCTCAACGGCCGCCGAATTTTTCTTTTTCGGAGGCATAGCAGCCACCGTCAAAGATCTTTATCGCGATAAGCAGCTATAAATAGAAATTTCACACACACGCAAACACAGGCACACGCTAGCGCCCTAAAAACCGGTTTCGGTCAACGAAAGAAGCACCGCACAAAGCAGAAAACGAAAATTTTAGCAACTTCGACCACGTCCCGTGCGAGCACTCCGGCATTTTTGCTCCGCACCACCAAGGACCAGGTGTCAACCGGTCGCGGCTCCACAGGGGGTGAAAAATCCACCACTGCGCCTCCATGGGGGGCTGCTGCCGGCAGAGCCGGCGCCAGACCGCCAACATTCATCGGACCGATGGCCTCCAAACGGCCCCGCAGTCGCTCATTCTCAGCAATAAGCGAAAAAATCAGCGTCTCATATTGGCCACTACAGCCTACCAAACTGGACATTACCTCCGTGTTCGCACCACCGTCCAACGCCACGCTCAACACCTGCTAGCTTATAGCCTGCATTCGCTCTACAGTGTTATTCACCTGCTTCTTTGGCAATGCAGGCACCGGAAATTTCGGCATATCTGCCGTCTCCACAGTGGGAGCCACACCCACATTAACTTCCTCAACACTCTTGCCGTGGTCCCCAAGGGTATCCTGGGAACCAACACTAACGTTCTCCGGGGACAGCTTGGTGTTATCGGTCTCCGAGGTGGCCCTTTTCAACCGCCTAACCAGCTTCCCCTTCCTCTTCAACTCCAGCGGCCCAGAAGCAGCCAGGTCTTCATCAGAACAAAGCTTCTCAACGGCCGCCGAATTTTTCTTTTTCGGAGGCATAGCAGCCACCGTCAAAGATCTTTATCGCGATAAGCAGGTATAAATAGAAATTTCACACACACGCAAACACAGGCACACGCTAGCGCCCTAAAAACCGGTTTCGGTCAACGAAAGAAGCACCGCGCAAAGCAGAAAACCAAAATTTTAGCAACTTCGACCACGTCCCGTGCGAGCACTCCGGCATTTTTGCTCCGCACCACCAAGGACCAGGTGTCAACCGGTCGCGGCTCCACAGGGGGTGAAAAATCCACCACTGCGCCTCCATGGGGGCTGCTGCCGGCAGAACCGGCGGCAGACCGCCAACATTCATCGGACCGATGGCCTCCAAACGGCCCCGCAGTCGCTCATTCTCAGCAATAAGCGAAAAAATCAGCGCCTCATATTGGCTACTACAGCCTACCAAACTGCACATTACCTCCGTTGTCGCACCACCGTCCAACGCCACGCTCAACACCTGCTAGCTTATAGCCTGCATTCGCTCTACAGTGTTATTCACCTGCTTCTTTGGCAATGCAGGCACCGGAAATTTCGGCATATCTGCCGTCTCCACAGTGGGAGCCACACCCACATTAACTTCCTCAACACTCTTGCCGTGGTCCCCAAGGGTATCCTGGGAACCAACACTAACGTTCTCCGGGGACAGCTTGGTGTTATCGGTCTCCGAGGTGGCCCTTTTCAACCGCCTAACCAGCTTCCCCTTCCTCTTCAACTCCAGCGGCCCAGAAGCAGCCAGTTCTTCATCAGTACAAAGCTTCTCAACGGCCGCCGAATTTTTCTTTTTCGGAGGCATAGCAGCCACCGTCAAAGATCTTTATCGCGATAAGCAGCTATAAATATAAATTTCACACACACGCAAACACAGGCACACGCTAGCGCCCTAAAAACCGGTTTCGGTCAACGAAAGAAGCACCGCGCAAAGCAGAAAACCAAAATTTTAGCAACTTCGACCACGTCCCGTGCGAGCACTCCGGCATTTTTGCTCCGCACCACCAAGGACCAGGTGTCAACCGGTCGCGGCTCCACAGGGGGTGAAAAATCCACCACTGCGCCTCCATGGGGGGCTGCTGCCGGCAGAACCCGCGCCAGACCGCCTACATTCATCGGACCGATGGCCTCCAAACGGCCCCGCAGTCGCTCATTCTCAGCAATAAGCGAAAAAATCAGCGCCTCATATTGGCTAGCGACACCAGAAAAACTCGTCTGCTCTTAACGACAGTCAGAAAGCAACTTCGACCACGTCCCGTGCAGTGTTGCCAGATTTTGAGCGCCAAAATAAGCTAGATTTCACAAAAATACAAGCTAGAATAAGCTAAAAATTTTAAAAAACAGGCTAAAAAATAGGCTAAAAATAAAACAACACATAGATATATACATTTCTAATTGTGTTATTATTTCATCCAATTCGCAATTGCTTGAATCGGTATATTTATCGCTGGAACGTATTCAATTTAAATATTTCTCCGGTAATTGATAGTTGTGACAACATTTTCCATGACGGCGCAATCCATATCTGTAAAATTCAAAAGAATTTTAGTCATATTCATGAAACAATTAAATATTTCTAAAACAAACATTATATTTAATATTGAGTTTTAGGATTTAACGGTAATTTTGTTCCTTAGCTTGGTCTTAACAATATTCATTTGATGGGGTCGTTCAATAGCAGCATTTGACCACGGTAGACTTAAAATGCCAATGGCAAATAAAGCGATTTCTTCAAAAGGCTTGTTTTTGCCAGCATCTTTATAAGTCAGTACTTCTGACCAAAATTGTATCGTGTCATCTGTACTTTGCCAAGGGACTAATTGAATTTTGCCATATTGGGCAAGAATTCCATCTATATTCTTATAGTTAAAGTGTTCCAATATGGAAATGAGATCATTATGATTTTTATTATGTTTGAGTACATTTTCTGCTGCAAAAACTTGCAGTTTTTCTAATGGCTCAAAATTATCTGGAAGTCTGAAATTAAGCATCAGATTATTATTTATTTTTAATATCAAATCCAATTGAAGCTTACCTTTCTCTGAGTTGGATAATTAGCTCCTTTATAAAATCCTTGCACATCTCTCTGATTTCGTTAACTTCATTATTATAATTTTTCTCTTTAATTTCCTTTTCAAATAAATATCCCATATATAATGAAGACACAGCAAATTCATCCAAGTCATCTTTCAAGACATCAATCTTTGCATCAGGCGGTGTTATTTTATTTTTGAGGAAATCGATGCTTGTCGATGAAAGTTTTGTTTGTAAACTGTTTTTGGCATGTTTTACACATTTACACATTTCACGATCACCAAGCAAGTTTCTGTATAGACCGAAACTTTTCAACGAAAATAAACTATAAATAAATTCTAAAATACCATGATACACCAAAATATGTACTACAAATATACTTTTTGTTCGATTTGTCTTAAAAAATACCAAAAAATACATGTAGGATATAAAAAGGAAAAACTAAGCAAAGTGAAATTAAAAAAGGTTAGATTTAAAGCTATTTTCATAATTTTTCAAGCTGTTCCGTTTTCAAATAAGCTAGATCTAGCCTTAAATAAGCTAAATTGGAAACACTGGTCCCGTGCGAGCACTCCGGCATTTTTGCTCCGCACCACCAAGGACCAGGTGTCAACCGGTCGCGGCTCCACAGGGGGTGAAAAATCCACCACTGCGCCTCCATGGGGGGCTGCGGCCGGCAGAACCCGCGCCAGACCGCCTACATTCATCGGACCGATGGCCTCCAAACGACCCCGCAGTCGCTCATTCTCAGCAATAAGCGAAAAAATCAGCGTCTCATATTGGCCACTATAGCCTACCAAACTGCACATTACCTCCGTTGTCGCACCACCGTCCAACGCCACGCTCAACACCTGCTAGCTTATAGCCTGCATTCGCTCTACAGTGTTATTCACCTGCTTCTTTGGCAATGCAGGCACCGCAAATTGCGGCATATCTGCCGTCTCCCCAGTGGGAGCCACACACACATTCACTTCCTCAACACTCTTGCCGTGGTCCCCAAGGGTATCCTGGGAACCAACACTAACGTTCTCCGGGGACAGCTTGGCGATATCGGTCCCCGAGGTGGCCCTTTTCAACCGCCTAACCAGCTTCCCCTTCCTCTTCAACTCCAGCGGCCCAGAAGCAGCCAGTTCTTCATCAGAACAAAGCTTCTCAACGGCCACCGAATTTTTCTTTTTCGGAGGCATAGCAGCCACCGTCAAAGATCTTTATCGCGATAAGCAGCTATAAATAGAAATTTCACACACACACGCAAACACAGGCACACGCTAGCGCCCTAAAAACCGGTTTCGGTCAACGAAAGAAGCACCGCACAAAGCAGAAAACGAAAATTTTGGCTTCGGCAAGCGACACTAGAAAAACACGTCTGCTCTTAACGACAGTCAGAAAGCAACTTCGACCACGTCCCGTGCGAGCACTCCGGTATTTTTGCTCCGCACCACCAAGGACCAGGTGTCAACCGGTCGCGGCTCCACAGGGGGTGAAAAATCCACCACTGCGCCTCCATGGGGGGCTGCTGCCGGCAGAACCGGCGCCAGACCGCCAACATTCATCGGACCGATGGCCTCCAAACGGCCCCGCAGTCGCTCATTCTCAGCAATAAGCGAAAAAATCAGCGCCTCATATTGGCTACTACAGCCTACCAAACTGCACATTACCTCCGTTGTCGCACCACCGTCCAACGCCACGCTCAACACCTGCTAGCTTATAGCCTGCATTCGCTCTACAGTGTTATTCACCTGCATCTTTGGCAATGCAGGCACCGCAAATTTCGGCATATCTGCCGTCTCCACAGTGGGAGCCACACCCACATTAACTTCCTCAACACTCTTGCCGTGGTCCCCAAGGGTATCCTGGGAACCAACACTAACCTTCTCCGGGGACAGCTTGGCGTTATCGGTCTCCGAGGTGGCCCTTTTCAACCGCCTAACCAGCTTCCCCTTCCTCTTCAACTCCAGCGGCCCAGAAGCAGCCAGTTCTTCATCAGTACAAAGCTTCTCAACGGCCGCCGAATTTTTCTTTTTCGGAGGCATAGCAGCCACCGTCAAAGATCTTTATCGCGATTAGCAGCTATAAATATAAATTTCACACACACGCAAACACAGGCACACGCTAGCGCCCTAAAAACCGGTTTCGGTCAACGAAAGAAGCACCGCGCAAAGCAGAAAACCAAAATTTTAGCAACTTCGACCACGTCCCGTGCGAGCACTCCGGCATTTTTGCTCCGCACCACCAAGGACCAGGTGTCAACCGGTCGCGGCTCCACAGGGGGTGAAAAATCCACCACTGCGCCTCCATGGGGGCTGCTGCCGGCAGAACCGGCGCCAGACCGCCAACATTCATCGGACCGATGGCCTCCAAACGGCCCCGCAGTCGCTCATTCTCAGCAATAAGCGAAAAAATCAGCGCCTCATATTGGCTAGCGACACCAGAAAAACTCGTCTGCTCTTAACGACAGTCAGAAAGCAACTTCGACCACGTCCCGTGCAGTGTTGCCAGATTTTGAGCGCCAAAATAAGCTAGATTTCACAAAAATACAAGCTAGAATAAGCTAAAAATTTAAAAAAACAGGCTAAAAAATAGGCTAAAAATAAAACAACACATAGATATATACATTTCTAATTGTGTTATTATTTCATCCAATTCGCAATTGCTTGAATCGGTATATTTATCGCTGGAACGTATTAAATTTAAATATTTCTCCGGTAATTGATAGTTGTGACAACATTTTCCATGACGGCGCAATCCATATCTGTAAAATTCAAAAGAATTTTAGTCATATTCATGAAACAATTAAATATTTCTTAAACAAACATTATATTTAATATTGAGTTTAAGGATTTAACGGTCATTTTGTTCCTTAGCTTGGTCTTAACAATATTCATTTGATGGGGTCGTTCAATAGCAGCATTTGACCACGGTAGATTTAAAATGCCAATGGCAAATAAAGCGATTTCTTCAAAAGGCTTGTTTTTGCCAGCATCTTTATAAGTCAGTACTTCTGACCAAAATTGTATCGTGTCATCTGTACTTTGCCAAGGGACTAATTGAATTTTGCCATATTGGGCAAGAATTCCATCTATATTCTTATAGTTAAAGTGTTCCAATATGGAAATGAGATCATTATGATTTTTATTATGTTTGCGTACATTTTCTGCTGCAAAAACTTGCAGTTTTTCTAATGGCTCAAAATTATCTGGAAGTCTGAAATTAAGCATCAGATTCTTATTTATTTTTAATATCAAATCCAATTGAAGCTTACCTTTCTCTGAGTTGGATAATTAGCTCCTTTATAAAATCCTTGCACATCTCTCTGATTTCGTTAACTTCATTATTATAATTTTTCTCTTTAATTTCCTTTTCAAATAAATATCCCATATATAATGAAGACACAGCAAATTCATCCAAGTCATCTTTCAAGACATCAATCTTTGCATCAGGCGGTGTTATTTTATTTTTGAGGAAATCGATGCTTGTCGATGAAAGTTTTGTTTGTAAACTGTTTTTGGCATGTTTTACACATTTACACATTTCACGATCACCAAGCAAGTTTCTGTATAGACCGAAACTTTTCAACGAAAATAAACTATAAATAAATTCTAAAATACCATGATACACCAAAATATGTACTACAAATATACTTTTTGTTCGATTTGTCTTAAAAAATACCAAAAAATACATGTAGGATATAAAAAGGAAAAACTAAGCAAAGTGAAATTAAAAAAGGTTAGATTTAAAGCTATTTTCATAATTTTTCAAGCTGTTCCGTTTTCAAATAAGCTAGATCTAGCCTTAAATAAGCTAAATTGGAAACACTGGTCCCGTGCGAGCACTCCGGCATTTTTGCTCCGCACCACCAAGGACCAGGTGTCAACCGGTCGCGGCTCCACAGGGGGTGAAAAATCCACCACTGCGCCTCCATGGGGGGCTGCTGCCGGCAGAACCCGCGCCAGACCGCCTACATTCATCGGACCGATGGCCTCCAAACGGCCCCGCAGTCGCTCATTCTCAGCAATAAGCGAAAAAATCAGCGTCTCATATTGGCCACTATAGCCTACCAAACTGCACATTACCTCCGTTGTCGCACCACCGTCCAAGGCCACGCTCAACACCTGCTAGCTTATAGCCTGCATTCGCTCTACAGTGTTATTCACCTGCTTCTTTGGCAATGCAGGCACCGCAAATTGCGGCATATCTGCCGTCTCCACAGTGGGAGCCACACCCACATTCACTTCCTCAACACTCTTGCCGTGGTCCCCAAGGGTATCCTGGGAACCAACACTAACGTTCTCCGGGGACAGCTTGGCGATATCGGTACCCGAGGTGGCCCTTTTCAACCGCCTAACCAGCTTCCCCTTCCTCTTCAACTCCAGCGGCCCAGAAGCAGCCAGGTCTTCATCAGAACAAAGCTTCTCAACGGCCGCCGAATTTTTCTTTTTCGGAGGCATAGCAGCCACTGTCAAAGATCTTTATCGCGATAAGCAGCTATAAATATAAATTTCACACACACACGCAAACACAGGCACACGCTAGCGCCCTAAAAACCGGTTTCGGTCAACGAAAGAAGCACCGCACAAAGCAGAAAACCAAAATTTTAGCAACTTCGACCACGTCCCGTGCGAGCACTCCGGCATTTTTGCTCCGCACCACCAAGGACCAGGTGTCAACCGGTCGCGGCTCCACAGGGGGTGAAAAATCCACCACTGCGCCTCCATGGGGGGCTGCTGCCGGCAGAACCGGCGCCAGACCGCCAACATTCATCGGACCGATGGCCTCCAAACGGCCCCGCAGTCGCTCATTCTCAGCAATAAGCGAAAAAATCAGCGCCTCATATTGGCTAGCGACACCAGAAAAACTCGTCTGCTCTTAACGACAGTCAGAAAGCAACTTCGACCACGTCCCGTGCAGTGTTGCCAGATTTTGAGCGCCAAAATAAGCTAGATTTCACAAAAATACAAGCTAGAATAAGCTAAAAATTTAAAAAAACAGGCTAAAAAATAGGCTAAAAATAAAACAACACATAGATATATACATTTCTAATTGTGTTATTATTTCATCCAATTCGCAATTGCTTGAATCGGTATATTTATCGCTGGAACGTATTAAATTTAAATATTTCTCCGGTAATTGATAGTTGTGACAACATTTTCCATGACGGCGCAATCCATATCTGTAAAATTCAAAAGAATTTTAGTCATATTCATGAAACAATTAAATATTTCTAAAACAAACATTATATTTAATATTGAGTTTTAGGATTTAACGGTCATTTTGTTCCTTAGCTTGGTCTTAACAATATTCATTTGATGGGGTCGTTCAATAGCAGCATTTGACCACGGTAGACTTAAAATGCCAATGGCAAATAAAGCGATTTCTTCAAAAGGCTTGTTTTTGCCAGCATCTTTATAAGTCAGTACTTCTGACCAAAATTGTATCGTGTCATCTGTACTTTGCCAAGGGACTAATTGAATTTTGCCATATTGGGCAAGAATTCCATCTATATTCTTATAGTTAAAGTGTTCCAATATGGAAATGAGATCATTATGATTTTTATTATGTTTGAGTACATTTTCTGCTGCAAAAACTTGCAGTTTTTCTAATGGCTCAAAATTATCTGGAAGTCTGAAATTAAGCATCAGATTATTATTTATTTTTAATATCAAATCCAATTGAAGCTTACCTTTCTCTGAGTTGGATAATTAGCTCCTTTATAAAATCCTTGCACATCTCTCTGATTTCGTTAACTTCATTATTATAATTTTTCTCTTTAATTTCCTTTTCAAATAAATATCCCATATATAATGAAGACACAGCAAATTCATCCAAGTCATCTTTCAAGACATCAATCTTTGCATCAGGCGGTGTTATTTTATTTTTGAGGAAATCGATGCTTGTCGATGAAAGTTTTGTTTGTAAACTGTTTTTGGCATGTTTTACACATTTACACATTTCACGATCACCAAGCAAGTTTCTGTATAGACCGAAACTTTTCAACGAAAATAAACTATAAATAAATTCTAAAATACCATGATACACCAAAATATGTACTACAAATATACTTTTTGTTCGATTTGTCTTAAAAAATACCAAAAAATACATGTAGGATATAAAAAGGAAAAACTAAGCAAAGTGAAATTAAAAAAGGTAAGATTTAAAGCTATTTTCATAATTTTTCAAGCTGTTCCGTTTTCAAATAAGCTAGATCTAGCCTTAAATAAGCTAAATTGGAAACACTGGTCCCGTGCGAGCACTCCGGCATTTTTGCTCCGCACCACCAAGGACCAGGTGTCAACCGGTCGCGGCTCCACAGGGGGTGAAAAATCCACCACTGCGCCTCCATGGGGGGCTGCTGCCGGCAGAACCCGCGCCAGACCGCCTACATTCATCGGACCGATGGCCTCCAAACGGCCCCGCAGTCGCTCATTCTCAGCAATAAGCGAAAAAATCAGCGTCTCATATTGGCCACTATAGCCTACCAAACTGCACATTACCTCCGTTGTCGCACCACCGTCCAAGGCCACGCTCAACACCTGCTAGCTTATAGCCTGCATTCGCTCTACAGTGTTATTCACCTGCTTCTTTGGCAATGCAGGCACCGCAAATTGCGGCATATCTGCCGTCTCCACAGTGGGAGCCACACCCACATTCACTTCCTCAACACTCTTGCCGTGGTCCCCAAGGGTATCCTGGGAACCAACACTAACGTTCTCCGGGGACAGCTTGGCGATATCGGTACCCGAGGTGGCCCTTTTCAACCGCCTAACCAGCTTCCCCTTCCTCTTCAACTCCAGCGGCCCAGAAGCAGCCAGGTCTTCATCAGAACAAAGCTTCTCAACGGCCGCCGAATTTTTCTTTTTCGGAGGCATAGCAGCCACTGTCAAAGATCTTTATCGCGATAAGCAGCTATAAATATAAATTTCACACACACACGCAAACACAGGCACACGCTAGCGCCCTAAAAACCGGTTTCGGTCAACGAAAGAAGCACCGCACAAAGCAGAAAACCAAAATTTTAGCAACTTCGACCACGTCCCGTGCGAGCACTCCGGCATTTTTGCTCCGCACCACCAAGGACCAGGTGTCAACCGGTCGCGGCTCCACAGGGGGTGAAAAATCCACCACTGCGCCTCCATGGGGGGCTGCTGCCGGCAGAACCGGCGCCAGACCGCCAACATTCATCGGACCGATGGCCTCCAAACGGCCCCGCAGTCGCTCATTCTCAGCAATAAGCGAAAAAATCAGCGCCTCATATTGGCTAGCGACACCAGAAAAACTCGTCTGCTCTTAACGACAGTCAGAAAGCAACTTCGACCACGTCCCGTGCAGTGTTGCCAGATTTTGAGCGCCAAAATAAGCTAGATTTCACAAAAATACAAGCTAGAATAAGCTAACAATTTAAAAAAACAGGCTAAAAAATAGGCTAAAAATAAAACAACACATAGATATATACATTTCTAATTGTGTTATTATTTCATCCAATTCGCAATTGCTTGAATCGGTATATTTATCGCTGGAACGTATTAAATTTAAATATTTCTCCGGTAATTGATAGTTGTGACAACATTTTCCATGACGGCGCAATCCATATCTGTAAAATTCAAAAGAATTTTAGTCATATTCATGAAACAATTAAATATTTCTAAAACAAACATTATATTTAATATTGAGTTTTAGGATTTAACGGTCATTTTGTTCCTTAGCTTGGTCTTAACAATATTCATTTGATGGGGTCGTTCAATAGCAGCATTTGACCACGGTAGACTTAAAATGCCAATGGCAAATAAAGCGATTTCTTCAAAAGGCTTGTTTTTGCCAGCATCTTTATAAGTCAGTACTTCTGACCAAAATTGTATCGTGTCATCTGTACTTTGCCAAGGGACTAATTGAATTTTGCCATATTGGGCAAGAATTCCATCTATATTCTTATAGTTAAAGTGTTCCAATATGGAAATGAGATCATTATGATTTTTATTATGTTTGAGTACATTTTCTGCTGCAAAAACTTGCAGTTTTTCTAATGGCTCAAAATTATCTGGAAGTCTGAAATTAAGCATCAGATTATTATTTATTTTTAATATCAAATCCAATTGAAGCTTACCTTTCTCTGAGTTGGATAATTAGCTCCTTTATAAAATCCTTGCACATCTCTCTGATTTCGTTAACTTCATTATTATAATTTTTCTCTTTAATTTCCTTTTCAAATAAATATCCCATATATAATGAAGACACAGCAAATTCATCCAAGTCATCTTTCAAGACATCAATCTTTGCATCAGGCGGTGTTATTTTATTTTTGAGGAAATCGATGCTTGTCGATGAAAGTTTTGTTTGTAAACTGTTTTTGGCATGTTTTACACATTTACACATTTCACGATCACCAAGCAAGTTTCTGTATAGACCGAAACTTTTCAACGAAAATAAACTATAAATAAATTCTAAAATACCATGATACACCAAAATATGTACTACAAATATACTTTTTGTTCGATTTGTCTTAAAAAATACCAAAAAATACATGTAGGATATAAAAAGGAAAAACTAAGCAAAGTGAAATTAAAAAAGGTTAGATTTAAAGCTATTTTCATAATTTTTCAAGCTGTTCCGTTTTCAAATAAGCTAGATCTAGCCTTAAATAAGCTAAATTGGAAACACTGGTCCCGTGCGAGCACTCCGGCATTTTTGCTCCGCACCACCAAGGACCAGGTGTCAACCGGTCGCGGCTCCACAGGGGGTGAAAAATCCACCACTGCGCCTCCATGGGGGGCTGCTGCCGGCAGAACCCGCGCCAGACCGCCTACATTCATCGGACCGATGGCCTCCAAACGGCCCCGCAGTCGCTCATTCTCAGCAATAAGCGAAAAAATCAGCGTCTCATATTGGCCACTATAGCCTACCAAACTGCACATTACCTCCGTTGTCGCACCACCGTCCAAGGCCACGCTCAACACCTGCTAGCTTATAGCCTGCATTCGCTCTACAGTGTTATTCACCTGCTTCTTTGGCAATGCAGGCACCGCAAATTGCGGCATATCTGCCGTCTCCACAGTGGGAGCCACACCCACATTCACTTCCTCAACACTCTTGCCGTGGTCCCCAAGGGTATCCTGGGAACCAACACTAACGTTCTCCGGGGACAGCTTGGCGATATCGGTACCCGAGGTGGCCCTTTTCAACCGCCTAACCAGCTTCCCCTTCCTCTTCAACTCCAGCGGCCCAGAAGCAGCCAGGTCTTCATCAGAACAAAGCTTCTCAACGGCCGCCGAATTTTTCTTTTTCGGAGGCATAGCAGCCACTGTCAAAGATCTTTATCGCGATAAGCAGCTATAAATATAAATTTCACACACACACGCAAACACAGGCACACGCTAGCGCCCTAAAAACCGGTTTCGGTCAACGAAAGAAGCACCGCACAAAGCAGAAAACCAAAATTTTAGCAACTTCGACCACGTCCCGTGCGAGCACTCCGGCATTTTTGCTCCGCACCACCAAGGACCAGGTGTCAACCGGTCGCGGCTCCACAGGGGGTGAAAAATCCACCACTGCGCCTCCATGGGGGGCTGCTGCCGGCAGAACCCGCGCCAGACCGCCTACATTCATCGGACCGATGGCCTCCAAACGGCCCCGCAGTCGCTCATTCTCAGCAATAAGCGAAAAAATCAGCGCCTCATATTGGCTAGCGACACCAGAAAAACTCGTCTGCTCTAAACGACAGTCAGAAAGCAACTTCGACCACGTCCCGTGCAGTGTTGCCAGATTTTGAGCGCCAAAATAAGCTAGATTTCACAAAAATACAAGCTAGAATAAGCTAAAAATTTAAAAAAACAGGCTAAAAAATAGGCTAAAAATAAAACAACACATAGATATATACATTTCTAATTGTGTTATTATTTCATCCAATTCGCAATTGCTTGAATCGGTATATTTATCGCTGGAACGTATTAAATTTAAATATTTCTCCGGTAATTGATAGTTGTGACAACATTTTCCATGACGGCGCAATCCATATCTGTAAAATTCAAAAGAATTTTAGTCATATTCATGAAACAATTAAATATTTCTAAAACAAACATTATATTTAATATTGAGTTTTAGGATTTAACGGTCATTTTGTTCCTTAGCTTGGTCTTAACAATATTCATTTGATGGGGTCGTTCAATAGCAGCATTTGACCACGGTAGACTTAAAATGCCAATGGCAAATAAAGCGATTTCTTCAAAAGGCTTGTTTTTGCCAGCATCTTTATAAGTCAGTACTTCTGACCAAAATTGTATCGTGTCATCTGTACTTTGCCAAGGGACTAATTGAATTTTGCCATATTGGGCAAGAATTCCATCTATATTCTTATAGTTAAAGTGTTCCAATATGGAAATGAGATCATTATGATTTTTATTATGTTTGAGTACATTTTCTGCTGCAAAAACTTGCAGTTTTTCTAATGGCTCAAAATTATCTGGAAGTCTGAAATTAAGCATCAGATTATTATTTATTTTTAATATCAAATCCAATTGAAGCTTACCTTTCTCTGAGTTGGATAATTAGCTCCTTTATAAAATCCTTGCACATCTCTCTGATTTCGTTAACTTCATTATTATAATTTTTCTCTTTAATTTCCTTTTCAAATAAATATCCCATATATAATGAAGACACAGCAAATTCATCCAAGTCATCTTTCAAGACATCAATCTTTGCATCAGGCGGTGTTATTTTATTTTTGAGGAAATCGATGCTTGTCGATGAAAGTTTTGTTTGTAAACTGTTTTTGGCATGTTTTACACATTTACACATTTCACGATCACCAAGCAAGTTTCTGTATAGACCGAAACTTTTCAACGAAAATAAACTATAAATAAATTCTAAAATACCATGATACACCAAAATATGTACTACAAATATACTTTTTGTTCGATTTGTCTTAAAAAATACCAAAAAATACATGTAGGATATAAAAAGGAAAAACTAAGCAAAGTGAAATTAAAAAAGGTTAGATTTAAAGCTATTTTCATAATTTTTCAAGCTGTTCCGTTTTCAAATAAGCTAGATCTAGCCTTAAATAAGCTAAATTGGAAACACTGGTCCCGTGCGAGCACTCCGGCATTTTTGCTCCGCACCACCAAGGACCAGGTGTCAACCGGTCGCGGCTCCACAGGGGGTGAAAAATCCACCACTGCGCCTCCATGGGGGGCTGCTGCCGGCAGAACCGGCGCCAGACCGCCAACATTCATCGGACCGATGGCCTCCAAACGGCCCCGCAGTCGCTCATTCTCAGCAATAAGCGAAAAAATCAGCGTCTCATATTGGCCACTATAGCCTACCAAACTGCACATTACCTCCGTTGTCGCACCACCGTCCAACGCCACGCTCAACACCTGCTAGCTTATAGCCTTCATTCGCTCTACGGTGTTATTCACCTGCGTCTTTGGCAATGCAGGCACCGCAAACTGCGGCATATCTGTCGCCTCCACAGTGGGAGCCACACCCACATTCACTTCCTCAACACTCTTGCCGTGGTCCCCAAGGGTATCCTGGGAACCAACACTAACGTTCTCCGGGAAAGAACGAAAATTTTGGCTTCGGCAAGCGACACCAGAAAAACACGTCTGCTCTTAACGACAGTCAGAAAGCAACTTCGACCACGTCCCGTGCGTGAACTCCGGCATTTTTGCTCCGCACCACCAAGGACCAGGTGTCAACCGGTCGCGGCTCCAAAGGGGGTGAAAAATCCATCACTGCGCCTCCATTAGGGGCTGCTGCCGGCAGAACCGGCGCCAGACCGCCAACATTCATCGGACCGATGGCCTCCAAACGGCCCCGCAGTCGCTCATTGTCAACAATAAGCGAAAGAATCAGCGCCTAATATTGGCTACTGCAGCCTACCAAACTTCACATTACCTCCGTTGTCGTACCACCGGCCAACGCCACGCCAACATTCATCGGACCGATGGCCTCCAAACGGCCCCGCAGTCGCTCATTCTCAGCAATAAGCGAAAAAATCAGCGTCTCATATTGGCTACTACAGCCTACCAAACTGCACATTACCTCCGTGTTCGCACCACCGTCCAACGCCACGCTCAACACCTGCTAGCTTATAGCCTGCATTCGCTCTACAGTGTTATTCACCTGCGTCTTTGGCAATGCAGGCACCGCAAACTGCGGCATATCTGCCGCCTCCACAGTGGGAGCCACACCCACATTCACTTCCTCAACACTCTTGCCGTGGTCCCCAAGGGTATCCTGGGAACCAACACTAACGTTCTCCGGGACAGCTTGGCGTTATCGGTCTCCGAGGTGGCCCTTTTCAACCGCCTAACCAGCTTCCCCTTCCTCTTCAACTCCACCGGCCCAGAAGCAGCCAGGTCTTCATCAGAACAAAGCTTCTCAACGGCCGCCGAATTTTTCTTTTTCGGAGGCATAGCAGCCACCGTCAAAGATCTTTATCGCGATAAGCAGCTATAAATAGAAATTTCACACACACACGCAAACACAGGCACACGCTAGCGCCCTAAAAACCGGTTTCGGTCAACGAAAGAAGCACCGCACAAAGCAGAAAACGAAAATTTTGGCTTCGGCAAGCGACACCAGAAAAACACGTCTGCTCTTAACGACAGTCAGAAAGCAACTTCGACCACGTCCCGTGCGAGCACTCCGGCATTTTTGCTCCGCACCACCAAGGACCAGGTGTCAACCGGTCGCGGCTCCACAGGGGGTGAAAAATCCACCACTGCGCCTCCATGGGGGGCTGCTGCCGGCAGAACCGGCGCCAGACCGCCTACATTCATCGGACCGATGGCCTCCAAACGGCCCCGCAGTCGCTTATTGTCAACAATAAGCGAAAAATCAGCGCCTAATATTGGCTACTGCAGCCTACCAAACTGCACATTACCTCCGTTGTCGTACCACCGGCCAACGCCACGCCAACATTCATCGGACCGATGGCCTCCAAACGGCCCCGCAGTCGCTCATTCTCAGCAATAAGCGAAAAAATCAGCGTCTCATATTGGCTACTACAGCCTACCAAACTGCACATTACCTCCGTTGTCGCACCACCGTCCAACGCCACGCTCAACACCTGCTAGCTTATAGCCTGCATTCGCTCTACAGTGTTATTCACCTGCTTCTTTGGCAATGCAGGCACCGCAAATTTCGGCATATCTGCCGTCTCCACAGTGGGAGCCACACCCACATTAACTTCCTCAACACTCTTGCCGTGGTCCCCAAGGGTATCCTGGGAACCAACACTAACGTTCTCCGGGGACAGCTTGGCGATATCGGTCTCCGAGGTGGCCCTTTTCAACCGCCTAACCAGCTTCCCCTTCCTCTTCAACTCCAGCGGCCCAGAAGCAGCCAGTTCTTCATCAGTACAAAGCTTCTCAACGGCCGCCGAATTTTTCTTTTTCGGAGGCATAGCAGCCACCGTCAAAGATCTTTATCGCGATAAGCAGCTATAAATATAAATTTCACACACACACGCAAACACAGGCACACGCTAGCGCCCTAAAAACCGGTTTCGGTCAACGAAAGAAGCACCGCACAAAGCAGAAAACCAAAATTTTAGCAACTTCGACCACGTCCCGTGCGAGCACTCCGGCATTTTTGCTCCGCACCACCAAGGACCAGGTGTCAACCGGTCGCGGCTCCACAGGGGGTGAAAAATCCACCACTGCGCCTCCATGGGGGCTGCTGCCGGCAGAACCGGCGCCAGACCGCCAACATTCATCGGACCGATGGCCTCCAAACGGCCCCGCAGTCGCTCATTCTCAGCAATAAGCGAAAAAATCAGCGCCTCATATTGGCTAGCGACACCAGAAAAACTCGTCTGCTCTTAACGACAGTCAGAAAGCAACTTCGACCACGTCCCGTGCAGTGTTGCCAGATTTTGAGCGCCAAAATAAGCTAGATTTCACAAAAATACAAGCTAGAATAAGCTAAAAATTGTAAAAAACAGGCTAAAAATAAAACAACACATAGATATATACATTTCTAATTGTGTTATTATTTCATCCAATTCGCAATTGCTTGAATCGGTATATTTATCGCTGGAACGTATTAAATTTAAATATTTCTCCGGTAATTGATAGTTGTGACAACATTTTCCATGACGGCGCAATCCATATCTGTAAAATTCAAAAGAATTTTAGTCATATTCATGAAACAATTAAATATTTCTAAAACAAACATTATATTTAATATTGAGTTTAAGGATTTAACGGTCATTTTGTTCCTTAGCTTGGTCTTAACAATATTCATTTGATGGGGTCGTTCAATAGCAGCATTTGACCACGGTAGACTTAAAATGCCAATGGCAAATAAAGCGATTTCTTCAAAAGGCTTGTTTTTGCCAGCATCTTTATAAGTCAGTACTTCTGACCAAAATTGTATCGTGTCATCTGTACTTTGCCAAGGGACTAATTGAATTTTGCCATATTGGGCAAGAATTCCATCTATATTCTTATAGTTAAAGTGTTCCAATATGGAAATGAGATCATTATGATTTTTATTATGTTTGAGTACATTTTCTGCTGCAAAAACTTGCAGTTTTTCTAATGGCTCAAAATTATCTGGAAGTCTGAAATTAAGCATCAGATTATTATTTATTTTTAATATCAAATCCAATTGAAGCTTACCTTTCTCTGAGTTGGATAATTAGCTCCTTTATAAAATCCTTGCACATCTCTCTGATTTCGTTAACTTCATTATTATAATTTTTCTCTTTAATTTCTGTGAAGACACAGAAAATTCATCCAAGTCATCTTTCAAGACATCAATCTTTGCATCAGGCGGTGTTATTTTATTTTTGAGGAAATCGATGCTTGTCGATGAAAGTTTTGTTTGTAAACTGTTTTTGGCATGTTTTACACATTTACACATTTCACGATCACCAAGCAAGTTTCTGTATAGACCGAAACTTTTCAACGAAAATAAACTATAAATAAATTCTAAAATACCATGATACACCAAAATATGTACTACAAATATACTTTTTGTTCGATTTGTCTTAAAAAATACCAAAAAATACATGTAGGATATAAAAAGGAAAAACTAAGCAAAGTGAAATTAAAAAAAGGTTAGATTTAAAGCTATTTTCATAATTTTTCAAGCTGTTCCGTTTTCAAATAAGCTAGATCTAGCCTTAAAAAAGCTAAATTGGCAACACTGGTCCCGTGCGAGCACTACGGCATTTTTGCTCCGCACCACCAAGGACCAGGTGTCAACCGGTCGCGGCTCCACAGGGGGTGAAAAATCCACCACTGCGCCTCCATGGGGGGCTGCGGCCGGCAGAACCCGCGCCAGACCGCCTACATTCATCGGACCGATGGCCTCCAAACGGCCCCGCAGTCGCTCATTCTCAGCAATAAGCGAAAAAATCAGCGTCTCATATTGGCCACTATAGCCTACCAAACTGCACATTACCTCCGTTGTCGCACCACCGTCCAACGCCACGCTCAACACCTGCTAGCTTATAGCCTGCATTCGCTCTACAGTGTTATTCACCTGCTTCTTTGGCAATGCAGGCACCGCAAACTGCGGCATATCTGCCTTCTCCATAGTGGGAGCCACACCCACATTCACTTCCTCAACACTCTTGCCGTGGTCCCCAAGGGTATCCTGGGAACCAACACTAACGTTCTCCGGGGACAGCTTGGCGATATCGGTCTCCGAGGTGGCCCTTTTCAACCGCCTAACCAGCTTCCCCTTCCTCTTCAACTCCAGCGGCCCAGAAGCAGCCAGTTCTTCATCAGAACAAAGCTTCTCAACGGCCGCCGAATTTTTCTTTTTCGGAGGCATAGCAGCCACCGTCAAAGATCTTTATCGCGATAAGCAGCTATAAATATAAATTTCACACACACACGCAAACACAGGCACACGCTAGCGCCCTAAAAACCGGTTTCGGTCAACGAAAGAAGCACCGCACAAAGCAGAAAACGAAAATTTTGGCTTCGGCAAGCGACACCAGAAAAACTCGTCTGCTCTTAACGACAGTCAGAAAGCAACTTCGACCACGTCCCGTGCAGTGTTGCCAGATTTTGAGCGCCAAAATAAGCTAGATTTCACAAAAATACAAGCTAGAATAAGCTAAAAATTGTAAAAAACAGCTAAACGAGGGGGAACGTTGTGAGTTGCTGCGGAGACCGCAACTCTACAGCTATACCCGATACTAAGTCAGTATGGCTCTCCTCCGGCAGACGCCGCTAATATTAAACGACACGACAAAGAGTGCGTGCGAGAGAGACAGAAAATCAGTCTGAGCGTGACGTCGGGCGCTGCGTAGCCACTGCAAATTGATTTGTTCCTATTGGCAATAAAACTGATCTGATCTGATCCAGATTCAGCAATCTGATAGATATGGTCATTATCTATGATTCTGCGTTTTTAGTTTTCTCGAATGTGCAATATTGTGGATGCAACAGATTTTCGTCTTTTGTGCGGGCGGAAGGGGGTGGGGCGAAATTTTGAAATATTTTTGTAGCAGTGACATATCACAGAAGTCTGGATCCAAAACATCGTTGCTCTAGCTCTTATAGTCTTTGAGCACTAGGCGCTGAAGGGGACGGACAGACGGACAGACGGACGGACGGACAGACAGACAGGGCTCAATCGACTCGGCTATTGATGCTGATCAAGAATATATATACTTTATGGGGTCGGAAACGATTCCTTCTGGACGTTACACACATCCGCTTTTACCACAAATCTAATATACCCCAATACTCATTTTGAGTATCGGGTATAAAAAGGTTAGATTTAAAGCTATTTTCATAATTTTTCAAGCTGTTCCGTTTTCAAATAAGCTAGATCTAGGCTTAAATAAGCTAAATTGGCAACACTGGTCCCGTGCGAGCACTCCGGCATTTTTGCTCCGCACCACCAAGGACCAGGTGTCAACCGGTCGCGGCTCCACAGGGGGTGAAAAATCCACCACTGCGCCTCCATGAGGGGCTGCTACCGGCAGAACCCGCGCCAGACCGCCTACATTCATCGGACCGATGGCCTCCAAACGGCCCCGCAGTCGCTCATTCTCAGCAATAAGCGAAAAAATCAGCGTCTCATATTGGGCACTACAGCCTACCAAACTGCACATTACCTCCGTTGTCGCACCACCGTCCAACGCCACGCTCAACACCTGCTAGCTTATAGCCTGCATTCGCTCTACAGTGTTATTCACCTGCGTCTTTGGCAATGCAGGCACCGCAAACTGCGGCATATCTGCCGTCTCCACAGTGGGAGCCACACCCACATTCACTTCCTCAACACTCTCGCCGTGGTCCCCAAGGGTATCCTGGGAACCAACACTAACGTTCTCCGGGGACAGCTTGGCGATATCGGTACCCGAGGTGGCCCTTTTCAACCGCCTAACCAGCTTCCCCTTCCTCGTCAACTCCAGCGGCCCAGAAGCAGCCAGTTCTTCATCAGAACAAAGCTTCTCAACGGCCGCTGAATTTTTCTTTTTCGGTTTCATAGCAGCCACCGTCAAAGATCTTTATCGCGATAAGCAGCTATAAATATAAATTTCACACACACACGAAAACACAGGCACACGCTAGCGCCCTAAAAACCGGTTTCGGTCCACGAAAGAAGCACCGCACAAAGCAGAAAACGACAATTTTGGCTTCGGCAAGCGACACCAGAAAAACAAGTCTGCTCTTAACGACAGTCAGAAAGCAACTTCGACCACGTCCCGTGCGAGCACTCCGGCATTTTTGCTCCGCACCACCAAGGACCAGGTGTCAACCGGTCGCGGCTCCACAGGGGGTGAAAAATCCACCACTGCGCCTCCAGGGGGGCTGCTGCCGGCAGAACCGGCGCCAGACCGCCAACATTCATCGGACCGATGGCCTCCAAACGGCCCCGCAGTCGCTCATTCTCAGCAATAAGCGAAAAAATCAGCGCCTCATATTGGCTACTGCAGCCTACCAAACTGCACATTACCTCCGTTGTCGCACCATCGTCCAAAGCACGCTCAACACCTGCTAGCTTATAGCCTGCATTCGCTCTACAGTGTTATTCACCTGCGTCTTTGGCAATGCAGGCACCGCAAACTGCGGCATATCTGTCGCCTCCACAGTGGGAGCCACACCCACATTCACTTCCTCAACACTCTTGCCGTGGTCCCCAAGGGTATCCTGGGAACCAACACTAACGTTCTCCGGGGACAGCTTGGCGATATCGGTACCCGAGGTGGCCCTTTTCAACCGCCTAACCAGCTTCCCCTTCCTCTTCAACTCCAGCGGCCCAGAAGCAGCCAGTTCTTCATCAGAACAAAGCTTCTCAACGGCCGCTGAATTTTTCTTTTTCGGATTCATAGCAGCCACCGTCAAAGATCTTTATCGCGATAAGCAGCTATAAATATAAATTTCACACACACACGAAAACACAGGCACACGCTAGCGCCCTAAAAACCGGTTTCGGTCCACGAAAGAAGCACCGCACAAAGCAGAAAACGAAAATTTTGGCTTCGGCAAGCGACACCAGAAAAACACGTCTGCTCTTAACGACAGTCAGAAAGCAACTTCGACCACGTCCCGTGCGAGCACTCCGGCATTTTTGCTCCGCACCACCAAGGACCAGGTGTCAACCGGTCGCGGCTCCACAGGGGGTGAAAAATCCACCACTGCGCCTCCAGGGGGGCTGCTGCCGGCAGAACCGGCGCCAGACCGCCTACATTCATCGGACCGATGGCCTCCAAACGGCCCCGCAGTCGCTCATTCTCAGCAATAAGCGAAAAAATCAGCGCCTCATATTGGCTACTGCAGCCTACCAAACTGCACATTACCTCCGTTGTCGCACCATCGTCCAAAGCACGCTCAACACCTGCTAGCTTATAGCCTGCATTCGCTCTACAGTGTTATTCACCTGCGTCTTTGGCACTGCAGGCACCGCAAACTGCGGCATATCTGTCGCCTCCACAGTGGGAGCCACACCCACATTCACTTCCTCAACACTCTCGCCGTGGTCCCCAAGGGTATCCTGGGAACCAACACTAACGTTCTCCGGGAAAGAACGAAAATTTTGGCTTCGGCAAGCGACACCAGAAAAACACGTCTGCTCTTAACGACAGTCAGAAAGCAACTTCGACCACGTCCCGTGCGTGAACTCCGGCATTTTTGCTCCGCACCACCAAGGACCAGGTGTCAACCGGTCGCGGCTCCACAGGGAGTGAAAAATCCATCACTGCGCCTCCATGGGGGACTGCTGCCGGCAGAACCGGCGCCAGACCGCCAACATTCATCGGACCGATGGCCTCCAAACGGCCCCGCAGTCGCTCATTCTCAGCAATAAGCGAAAAAATCAGCGCCTCATATTGGCTACTGCAGCCTACCAAACTGCACATTACCTCCGTTGTCGCACCATCGTCCAAAGCACGCTCAACACCTGCTAGCTTATAGCCTGCATTCGCTCTACAGTGTTATTCACCTGCGTCTTTGGCAATGCAGGCACCGCAAACTGCGGCATATCTGTCGCCTCCACAGTGGGAGCCACACCCACATTCACTTCCTCAACACTCTTGCCGTGGTCCCCAAGGGTATCCTGGGAACCAACACTAACGTTCTCCGGGAAAGAACGAAAATTTTGGCTTCGGCAAGCGACACCAGAAAAACACGTCTGCTCTTAACGACAGTCAGAAAGCAACTTCGACCACGTCCCGTGCGAGCACTCCGGCATTTTTGCTCCGCACCACCAAGGACCAGGTGTCAACCGGTCGCGGCTCCACAGGGGGTGAAAAATCCACCACTGCGCCTCCATGGGGGCTGCTGCCGGCAGAACCGGCGCCAGACCGCCTACATTCATCGGACCGATGGCCTCCAAACGGCCCCGCAGTCGCTTATTGTCAACAATAAGCGAAAAATCAGCGCCTAATATTGGCTACTGCAGCCTACCAAACTGCACATTACCTCCGTTGTCGTACCACCGGCCAACGCCACGCCAACATTCATCGGACCGATGGCCTCCAAACGGCCCCGCAGTCGCTCATTCTCAGCAATAAGCGAAAAAATCAGCGTCTCATATTGGCTACTACAGCCTACCAAACTGCACATTACCTCCGTTGTCGCACCACCGTCCAACGCCACGCTCAACACCTGCTAGCTTATAGCCTGCATTCGCTCTACAGTGTTATTCACCTGCTTCTTTGGCAATGCAGGCACCGCAAATTTCGGCATATCTGCCGTCTCCACAGTGGGAGCCACACCCACATTAACTTCCTCAACACTCTTGCCGTGGTCCCCAAGGGTATCCTGGGAACCAACACTAACGTTCTCCGGGGACAGCTTGGCGATATCGGTCTCCGAGGTGGCCCTTTTCAACCGCCTAACCAGCTTCCCCTTCCTCTTCAACTCCAGCGGCCCAGAAGCAGCCAGTTCTTCATCAGTACAAAGCTTCTCAACGGCCGCCGAATTTTTCTTTTTCGGAGGCATAGCAGCCACCGTCAAAGATCTTTATCGCGATAAGCAGCTATAAATATAAATTTCACACACACACGCAAACACAGGCACACGCTAGCGCCCTAAAAACCGGTTTCGGTCAACGAAAGAAGCACCGCACAAAGCAGAAAACCAAAATTTTAGCAACTTCGACCACGTCCCGTGCGAGCACTCCGGCATTTTTGCTCCGCACCACCAAGGACCAGGTGTCAACCGGTCGCGGCTCCACAGGGGGTGAAAAATCCACCACTGCGCCTCCATGGGGGGCTGCTGCCGGCAGAACCGGCGCCAGACCGCCAACATTCATCGGACCGATGGCCTCCAAACGGCCCCGCAGTCGCTCATTCTCAGCAATAAGCGAAAAAATCAGCGCCTCATATTGGCTAGCGACACCAGAAAAACTCGTCTGCTCTTAACGACAGTCAGAAAGCAACTTCGACCACGTCCCGTGCAGTGTTGCCAGATTTTGAGCGCCAAAATAAGCTAGATTTCACAAAAATACAAGCTAGAATAAGCTAAAAATTGTAAAAAACAGGCTAAAAATAAAACAACACATAGATATATACATTTCTAATTGTGTTATTATTTCATCCAATTCGCAATTGCTTGAATCGGTATATTTATCGCTGGAACGTATTAAATTTAAATATTTCTCCGGTAATTGATAGTTGTGACAACATTTTCCATGACGGCGCAATCCATATCTGTAAAATTCAAAAGAATTTTAGTCATATTCATGAAACAATTAAATATTTCTAAAACAAACATTATATTTAATATTGAGTTTAAGGATTTAACGGTCATTTTGTTCCTTAGCTTGGTCTTAACAATATTCATTTGATGGGGTCGTTCAATAGCAGCATTTGACCACGGTAGATTTAAAATGCCAAAGGCAAATAAAGCGATTTCTTCAAAAGGCTTGTTTTTGCCAGCATCTTTATAAGTCAGTACTTCTGACCAAAATTGTATCGTGTCATCTGTACTTTGCCAAGGGACTAATTGAATTTTGCCATATTGGGCAAGAATTCCATCTATATTCTTATAGTTAAAGTGTTCCAATATGGAAATGAGATCATTATGATTTTTATTATGTTTGAGTACATTTTCTGCTGCAAAAACTTGCAGTTTTTCTAATGGCTCAAAATTATCTGGAAGTCTGAAATTAAGCATCAGATTATTATTTATTTTTAATATCAAATCCAATTGAAGCTTACCTTTCTCTGAGTTGGATAATTAGCTCCTTTATAAAATCCTTGCACATCTCTCTGATTTCGTTAACTTCATTATTATAATTTTTCTCTTTAATTTCTGTGAAGACACAGAAAATTCATCCAAGTCATCTTTCAAGACATCAATCTTTGCATCAGGCGGTGTTATTTTATTTTTGAGGAAATCGATGCTTGTCGATGAAAGTTTTGTTTGTAAACTGTTTTTGGCATGTTTTACACATTTACACATTTCACGATCACCAAGCAAGTTTCTGTATAGACCGAAACTTTTCAACGAAAATAAACTATAAATAAATTCTAAAATACCATGATACACCAAAATATGTACTACAAATATACTTTTTGTTCGATTTGTCTTAAAAAATACCAAAAAATACATGTAGGATATAAAAAGGAAAAACTAAGCAAAGTGAAATTAAAAAAAGGTTAGATTTAAAGCTATTTTCATAATTTTTCAAGCTGTTCCGTTTTCAAATAAGCTAGATCTAGCCTTAAAAAAGCTAAATTGGCAACACTGGTCCCGTGCGAGCACTACGGCATTTTTGCTCCGCACCACCAAGGACCAGGTGTCAACCGGTCGCGGCTCCACAGGGGGTGAAAAATCCACCACTGCGCCTCCATGGGGGGCTGCGGCCGGCAGAACCCGCGCCAGACCGCCTACATTCATCGGACCGATGGCCTCCAAACGGCCCCGCAGTCGCTCATTCTCAGCAATAAGCGAAAAAATCAGCGTCTCATATTGGCCACTATAGCCTACCAAACTGCACATTACCTCCGTTGTCGCACCACCGTCCAACGCCACGCTCAACACCTGCTAGCTTATAGCCTGCATTCGCTCTACAGTGTTATTCACCTGCTTCTTTGGCAATGCAGGCACCGCAAACTGCGGCATATCTGCCTTCTCCATAGTGGGAGCCACACCCACATTCACTTCCTCAACACTCTTGCCGTGGTCCCCAAGGGTAACCTGGGAACCAACACTAACGTTCTCCGGGGACAGCTTGGCGATATCGGTCTCCGAGGTGGCCCTTTTCAACCGCCTAACCAGCTTCCCCTTCCTCTTCAACTCCAGCGGCCCAGAAGCAGCCAGTTCTTCATCAGAACAAAGCTTCTCAACGGCCGCCGAATTTTTCTTTTTCGGAGGCATAGCAGCCACCGTCAAAGATCTTTATCGCGATAAGCAGCTATAAATATAAATTTCACACACACACGCAAACACAGGCACACGCTAGCGCCCTAAAAACCGGTTTCGGTCAACGAAAGAAGCACCGCACAAAGCAGAAAACGAAAATTTTGGCTTCGGCAAGCGACACCAGAAAAACTCGTCTGCTCTTAACGACAGTCAGAAAGCAACTTCGACCACGTCCCGTGCAGTGTTGCCAGATTTTGAGCGCCAAAATAAGCTAGATTTCACAAAAATACAAGCTAGAATAAGCTAAAAATTGTAAAAAACAGCTAAACGAGGGGGAACGTTGTGAGTTGCTGCGGAGACCGCAACTCTACAGCTATACCCGATACTAAGTCAGTATGGCTCTCCTCCGGCAGACGCCGCTAATATTAAACGACACGACAAAGAGTGCGTGCGAGAGAGACAGAAAATCAGTCTGAGCGTGACGTCGGGCGCTGCGTAGCCACTGCAAATTGATTTGTTCCTATTGGCAATAAAACTGATCTGATCTGATCCAGATTCAGCAATCTGATAGATATGGTCATTATCTATGATTCTGCGTTTTTAGTTTTCTCGAATGTGCAATATTGTGGATGCAACAGATTTTCGTCTTTTGTGTGGGCGGAAGGGGGTGGGGCGAAATTTTGAAATATTTTTGTAGCAGTGACATATCACAGAAGTCTGGATCCAAAACATCGTTGCTCTAGCTCTTATAGTCTTTGAGCACTAGGCGCTGAAGGGGACGGACAGACGGACAGACGGACGGACGGACAGACAGACAGGGCTCAATCGACTCGGCTATTGATGCTGATCAAGAATATATATACTTTATGGGGTCGGAAACGATTCCTTCTGGACGTTACACACATCCGCTTTTACCACAAATCTAATATACCCCAATACTCATTTTGAGTATCGGGTATAAAAAGGTTAGATTTAAAGCTATTTTCATAATTTTTCAAGCTGTTCCGTTTTCAAATAAGCTAGATCTAGGCTTAAATAAGCTAAATTGGCAACACTGGTCCCGTGCGAGCACTCCGGCATTTTTGCTCCGCACCACCAAGGACCAGGTGTCAACCGGTCGCGGCTCCACAGGGGGTGAAAAATCCACCACTGCGCCTCCATGAGGGGCTGCTACCGGCAGAACCCGCGCCAGACCGCCTACATTCATCGGACCGATGGCCTCCAAACGGCCCCGCAGTCGCTCATTCTCAGCAATAAGCGAAAAAATCAGCGTCTCATATTGGCCACTACAGCCTACCAAACTGCACATTACCTCCGTTGTCGCACCACCGTCCAACGCCACGCTCAACACCTGCTAGCTTATAGCCTGCATTCGCTCTACAGTGTTATTCACCTGCGTCTTTGGCAATGCAGGCACCGCAAACTGCGGCATATCTGCCGTCTCCACAGTGGGAGCCACACCCACATTCACTTCCTCAACACTCTCGCCGTGGTCCCCAAGGGTATCCTGGGAACCAACACTAACGTTCTCCGGGGACAGCTTGGCGATATCGGTACCCGAGGTGGCCCTTTTCAACCGCCTAACCAGCTTCCCCTTCCTCTTCAACTCCAGCGGCCCAGAAGCAGCCAGTTCTTCATCAGAACAAAGCTTCTCAACGGCCGCTGAATTTTTCTTTTTCGGTTTCATAGCAGCCACCGTCAAAGATCTTTATCGCGATAAGCAGCTATAAATATAAATTTCACACACACACGAAAACACAGGCACACGCTAGCGCCCTAAAAACCGGTTTCGGTCCACGAAAGAAGCACCGCACAAAGCAGAAAACGACAATTTTGGCTTCGGCAAGCGACACCAGAAAAACAAGTCTGCTCTTAACGACAGTCAGAAAGCAACTTCGACCACGTCCCGTGCGAGCACTCCGGCATTTTTGCTCCGCACCACCAAGGACCAGGTGTCAACCGGTCGCGGCTCCACAGGGGGTGAAAAATCCACCACTGCGCCTCCAGGGGGCTGCTGCCGGCAGAACCGGCGCCAGACCGCCAACATTCATCGGACCGATGGCCTCCAAACGGCCCCGCAGTCGCTCATTCTCAGCAATAAGCGAAAAAATCAGCGCCTCATATTGGCTACTGCAGCCTACCAAACTGCACATTACCTCCGTTGTCGCACCATCGTCCAAAGCACGCTCAACACCTGCTAGCTTATAGCCTGCATTCGCTCTACAGTGTTATTCACCTGCGTCTTTGGCAATGCAGGCACCGCAAACTGCGGCATATCTGCCGCCTCCACAGTGGGAGCCACACCCACATTTACTTCCTCAACACTCTTGCCGTGGTCCCCAAGGGTATCCTGGGAACCAACACTTACGTTCTCCGGGGACAGCTTGGCGATATCGGTCTCCGAGGTGGCCCTTTTCAACCGCCTAACCAGCTTCCCCTTCCTCTTCAACTCCAGCGGCCCAGAAGCAGCCAGGTCTTCATCAGAACAAAGCTTCTCATCGGCCGCCGAATTTTTCTTTTTCGGAGGCATAGCAGCCACCGTCAAAGATCTTTATCGCGATAAGCAGCTATAAATATAAATTTCACACACACACGCAAACACAGGCACACGCTAGCGCCCTAAAAACCGGTTTCGGTCAACGAAAGAAGCACCGCACAAAGCAGAAAACGAAAATTTTGGCTTCGGCAAGCGACACCAGAAAAACACGTCTGCTCTTAAAGACAGTCAGAAAGCAACTTCGACCACGTCCCGTGCGTGAACTCCGGCACTTTTGCTCCGCACCACCAAGGACCAGGTGTCAACCGGTCGCGGCTCCAAAGGGGGTGAAAAATCCATCACTGCGCCTCCATGGGGGGCTGCTGCCGGCAGAACCGGCGCCAGAACCCCAACATTCATCGGACCGATGGCCTCCAAACGGCCCCGCAGTCGCTCATTCTCAGCAATAAGCGAAAAAATCAGCGCCTCATATTGGCTATTGCAGCCTACCAAACTGCACATTACCTCCGTTGTCGCACCACCGTCCAACGCCACGCTCAACACCTGCTGGCTTATAGCCTGCATTCGCCCTACAGTGTTATTCACCTGCGTCTTTGGCAATGCAGGCACCGCAAACTGCGGCATATCTGCCGTCTCCACAGTGGGAGCCACACCCACATTCACTTCCTCAACACTCTTGCCGTGGTCCCCAAGGGTATCCTGGGAACCAACACTAACGTTCTCCGGGGACAGCTTGGCGATATCGGTCTCTGAGGTGGCCCTTTTCAAGCGCCTAACCAGCTTCCCCTTCCTCTTCAACTCCAGCGGCCCAGAAGCAGCCAGTTCTTGATCAGAGCAAAGCTTCTCAACGGCCAACGAGACAGGTGGGTTGAGGTTGGTGTCTTTATTGTTTTCGGATCATTTCCCTACTTAAAATCCCGCGCCTGCAGCGGGGAAATAAACGCCAAAAAATATCATAAACAACATGTGGGCATAGATATGTAAAGAAACTGCGGGAATGTTCTGCTTATACCTGCCTACTGCACCGATCTATCCCCCCCAGAGCTCACATACGTGAGGTGGCTCACCCTTGTTTCCCTTCTTTGGGTCCTGTTCTCCCACGGCGGGTCCTCGTCACTTCGGTGGCTTCCTTTGCACACCGCGTGGGTGCGGTCACAGCTGGTTTTATTCACCGCGTGCGGGCGAACACGGCTTATTGTGTACACGGCGCGGTCACGGCTAGTTTTTCACACGGCGCGGTCCCGGCTTACTTTTCACATCTATTTCGGCTTCCGCCGCACAACCGGTCTGGCTCAGCCCTCGTAGATCACTCCCGTGCTTGGCTCGCGCTGGACCGTGCCAGGCCTCGGCTTTTCTTTTTCGCAGCTTCTCTGCCGCTTCGCTGCTGCGCTGCTGCGCTGCCTTCGGCTGCCGGCCTCGGCTGCGTGGGTGTTTTTTGTATTCTATTACTTTTATTATGCTTTAATACTAGTTCTTATATAGGGTTAGCAACTAGTTGTGGGGGTCTGGGACTGTGGTTTGTTGGTGGGGTAATGGGGCGTAGCTATGCGGTACGGCCGCAAAGCATTGCTTCGCACAGCCGTTCCTCCTTACTCCTCCGACACTTTCCTCTCCCTCTCCACTCTCCGTAGTTCCCGCATTATAGTGGCGGCGAACTTAGTGGTGGCATCCCACGCCTTGGGATTCGCTACCATGAGCGGCACGATCCCTCCGACGCTAATGCTGGTGGCTAGCTCATCCTCTAGCTGGCGCCTCTCGTACTCGAAACGGTGGCATTCAAAGAAGACGTGGTGAGCGTCCTCCACGATACCTCGACCACATGATGGGCACCAGTCCTCCGTTTCGTGTCCAAACCGCTTCAGGTACGATCTGAAGCATCCGTGGCCGCTCAGCATCTGAGTGAGGTGAAAGTCCACCTGTCCGTGCTTCCTCTCCAACCACAGCTTGATATCCGGAATCAGCTGGTGGGTCCAGCGTCCTTTAGTCGAGGAATCCCACTTCATCTGCCACCTCCTGACGGTCTCGTGCCTAGGTGATTCTTTCTCGACTCCGGTGGGAGGATTGTGGGTGTCCCTGCGAGATAGCTCGTACACCTCGGCCCTTTTCCTCGCTTGCTCTGCTATTGGGACTAGTCCCGCGATGACCAGTGCTGCGTCGTCAGATATGGTTCTAAACGCGCAGGCGATCCTGATGGCACATAAGCGGTGCGTTGCTTCGGCTCCTCGCATATAGCTCGGCACCTTCGTCGCTTTGGACCACACTGCGGAAGCATACAGGAGCTGAGAGGAGACGACGCTGGTGATCAGCTTCCTCCTTGCTTGCTTTGGCCCCCTGGTGTTGAGCAGGATTCGCGAGAGTGCTCGGCAAGTCTGTGCGGCCTTTGTGTTGGCGTACTCCAAGTGCTCTCTAAATGAAAGCCTAGTGTCCAGCATTACTCCTAGGTATTTAAGAGCCCTTTGCGAAGTAATGTCGTGTCCGCCGACCGACACTCGGGCCGTTTCCACCTTCTTCCTGCTGCTAATCAGAACAGCCTCGGTCTTGTGGGCCGCCAGCTGTAATCCCGCTATGGCGAGCCACGTCTCCACGGCACGGATTGCCCCGTTTGCAGCTGCTTCAACTGCTGCAAGGTCCTTGGCTACCACTACGATGGCGACGTCATCGGCAAACCCGACGACCGTCGTGCCCTCGGGAAGATTCAGTCGCAGAACTTCATCATACATCGTATTCCACAGGAGCGGCCCCAGCACCGACCCCTGCGGGACTCCAGCAGTCACTCTATATGATCTTATCCCTTCGCTCGTCTCGTACAGCAGCACCCTCTCACTGAGGTAGCTGTCCAATATTCTCAGGAGGTATTCCGGGATCCGTAGCCTCCGTAGGGCTTCCATCGTTTTACCCCAGTCCGCAGAGTTGAAAGCGTTTTTTATATCCAGGGTAACCAGCAGGCAGTACTGCTTTTGGCCCGCTCTCCAGCGGGTCCCACTTATTGCATTCTCCGCTATGTTGGTGACTATGCCAATGGCATCCAGGGTTGATCTGCCTTTCCGGAAGCCATACTGGTTGGGCGACAAGCCGCCGGCATCTTCAATGGCACGGCTGAGCCTACGTGCAATGAGCTTTTCGCATACCTTCCCCGCGTTGTCCAGGAGACAAATTGGTCTGTACGAGGAAGGCTCGCCTGGTGGTTTTCCTGGCTTGTTGAGCAGCAGTAGCTTTTGAATCTTCCACCTATCGGGGAAGGTACCTTCTAGCAGACACCTATTGAAGATCTCGGCGAAGGCGGATGGCTGTAGTGCCAATGCCAGTTTTAAAGCCCTATTTGGGATTGCATCCGGGCCTGGGGCTTTTTTGCTGGGCAGGCTCCTACCGGCTTCCAGGATCTCCGCTTCCGTGATCATTTCGATGCCCGTGATCGGTGCGTCGCTTTCTAAGGGGCCTGGACGCCTCTGTTGCTCGCTGGGGAACAGGGTGTGCACTATGTCCTCGAGGGTGCTGGGGTCCGTTGGCGCCTTGCTCCCGGCACTTAGCCGCTTCATAACGATGTTGTAAGCCCTGCCCCAGGGGTCTTGTTCCGCTGTGTCGCAGAGCTGGAGAAAGCATTCCCGCTTGCTGCTCCGAATTGCATGCTTCAGTGCCTTCCTGGCGGTCCTATACTCCTCATGCGATGTGACGAGCCGAGTCGTGCGTCGCGCTCTCTGCATAGCTCGTCTGGCCCTTAGACACGTTGTCCGGAGCCTGTCGATGTCGGCGTTCCACCACACGATTGGCTCGTGGTGCCGCATGAATGGCTTCCGCTGTCTCATGCTCCTGTCACAGGCCTCCTCCATTCGCAAGGCGAGCTGGTTGGCCGATTCGTTGGCACTTGTGTCCCCGAGGGCCTTCCACGTCTCGAGGCTTCTAGCCAGAGAGCTGGTGTTGAGCGTGTCCACGATGTAGGCTTTGCTCCTCGCGCTTGATCTGCTGGGTCTGGGGCGTTCGCCAATGGTGCATACTATGGCTTCGTGGTCGCTACCGGTGTACACGTCTCCTATTCACCACCTTGCATTGCGCAGCTGCGAAGGGCTCGCGAACGTTAGGTCAATGATTGACCCAGCGCTACCCCTGCAGAAGGTTTGCTGGGAGCCCTCGTTCAGCAGCGCTAGGTCTAGCGATGCTAAAGTTTCTAGCAGGATTCGGCCTCTTGCGTTGGTGACTTGACAGCCCCACTCGTGTGCCCACTCGTTGAAGTCCCCGGCGATTAGGACTGCCCCGCGGTTTCTTGCGTCTTCAGCTAGTTCCTCAATGATTCGGGCGAAGGACTCGAGGGGTAGACTGGGCGCTAGGTAGCAGCTGTATACCCATAGGTTGCCAGCTCTCGCGCGCACAAATCCGTCTCCTGCCAGCACATTGCTGAGCTTGCAGGGATCGCCTCCACATGCCCACAGGGATGCCTTCCCTGTTCTGTCGGTCGTCCAGGATTCGTTGTCACCTGATTTGTACGGCTCGCTGAGTATGGCCTGGTCCGATTTGAGTTCTCTCACCGTCTGCAGGAGCAGGTCCTGTGCGGCCCTACAGTGATTCAGATTGAGCTGGATCACTTCCATCCTCTTGTTCCGGCTACCTCTCCTAGCTTCGAGAAGGGACACTGCCGGCTTCCCGATTGATGGCCTCTGTCCTCTCGGCCTCTCCCGGCGCAGACGAAGCAGGTTGCCTTGTTTGGACAGTCTGCTATCTTGTGCCCATTGACGCCGCAGCGAATGCAGCACCCAGTTCGGTCCACCGCACTATGGCAGTTTGGCGCAATGTGCCCAATCTCCAAGCACTTGTAGCACCTAGGCTGCGAGTCCTTCTCTTTGATCTTACATACCGTCCATCCCACCTTGACCTTGCCCTTGCCGAGGACCACTTGAGCATCCTTGCTCGGCAGTCCAATTACGGCAGTCTGGGTGTCCCGGTATGATGGGCGTAGGCTTCTCACATTCACCGAGTCGGCTTTGATGGCAAATTGTTCCGCTAAGGCCTTGACAAGGTCCTCCGCGGTTACTAGCGGGTCCAGGTCGCTGATCGCTAGCACCCTCGTCCTCGTGTCTTCGGAAAGGGCTCCTACCTCCGCTACTCCATCCAGTACCGATTCGAGGCTCTCCTTAATCCTTGTTGCGCTTTCTTTATCGCCTCTGTTCAGCTCAAGGGGCAGGTTACCTTTTGCGGTACGGCGGACCTTGTTGACGCTCGTACTCAGGTCCTGAAGCTGACCGTCTTCTCTCCGGGTAACCAGGGCCAGCACCTCGCTGTAGGTTTTTCCTTTCGCCTCGACGACCACGGCGTCCGGGCGGTGTGGTTTCCTCTTAGTCTGGCTCATAACGCTGGGCGTCGCCAAGTCTTCTTGTGGCGGCAACGGGGCTTTCTTCTGCGGCCTCCTGGTTGCTTTGGCGCCTTTTGGCTGCCTTGGGCGCGTGGGGGGAGGGGGGATCCACCAGTGGCTGGCTTAGCCTACGCCACGGCTCCGTTTGCGCCGCGGCATCCTTCTTCCAGACTGTCGTTATCTGCCGCTCTTTGTCCATGCTCATGCTCTTGGTGCTCTGTGAGCATTTTGAGCACAGGACTGCGGCGTTGAGGCCTTCCTGCCTGGCGCTTCTGCCCGTTGCTGATGCTTGGCTTGCTTCATTGATGCTCGTGTGAAGCTCCTTCATTCGCACGAACATGTTTCTCGTCGCCATGTTGATGTGGCGCGTATTCTTATCCATCATTCTGCTATGGACTTCATCCAAGATATTTCCCAGCTCTTGGAGGTTTTCGAGGCAGGTTGCCTCCTGGCAGGCCTTATTTCTCTTAGGCGGCGTTTTTCTTTGCAAACTCTCTGGGCTGGCTGGGTCCCGTACCCTCTTAGGGGTCTCCCGGGCGTCCGGGTCCATGCTCTGTAACTCTGCTCCTGGAGCTGACGCAGCTGCTGGCGATCGGGCGAGCTTGCTGCCCTTCATGAAAGCCAGGTTTTCGTCCTCTTCCATTCCTTTGCTCGATGTTCCAGTTAATTCTGGGTCGATTTTAATTTGAAATTTCAAATTTCGTTTGGCGCGTAGCTCTGCTCCGGCACTCCGGCAGCCCTGTTCCGTACGAGGCTGTCCGGCAACACCGTCGAAGTTGCCACCCTGCGCGATCACCTGACTGGCAGCTCAGTGATCAGCTGCTGAGTGGGAGGCTCCCGGCGAGAACCGTAAACAGAAAAAGAAAGAAAAATTTGAGTGAGAAAATTGTTTTGGTACAAATCCACCAACAATGTGTATAGCGGAAGGCGCCAAACAAGAGTTCACCCCTCTCCCCCTCCTGCACGGAGCGCACTGGATATGCCCCTGCAACAGAACGGGTGGTCGGCGAGGGCCGATTTCATACGCAGTACGTACCGGTGCTTCAGTGACCTGCTCTTAACAGCTTTCCTTTCAGTTGCCAGGCGTGGCGCGGATTTTTTTGCCGGAAAACTTGGAGCTCGCGATAAACACAACCGCACTTGGAAAACACTCAAACGCGTGTCTCAAACTCAAACGCATGCCAGCCATGTGTGGCTGCGTGTGTGTATTGCCTGCTTCGCCGTCGGCTCTTTTCCTCGGCTGCGTGGGCGTAAGACCGATCGGCGGCTTCTCTGCCGCTTCGCTCTCTTTCATGTTGTCTCTTTTCGTCTGCGTATAGCCGTTCTCTTCCTTGCGTTGGCTGCGTGGGCGTAAGAGCGTATCTCTTTCGTGTTGGTTCTCTTCGCCTTCGTATAGCCGTGGTGTGCGTCTCTCTTCGCTGCGTGGCCGTAGTGTGCGTCTCTCTTACGTGTTGGTTCTCTTAGTTCTAATAAGTAAAAAGGCCTACTGTTTTGGGGTTTCTTAGCCTATTTCTTACTTTAATGGGTGAAAATAAGGATTCATTGTTGTTTGTCTTGGTAATACTAATAATAATAGAAGTAATAAAATCGGATACTAGTGATAATGAACTGAGATAATAATGAAATTAGATAACAAGCCGTCGGGGCGGTCCCTTCAGGGGATGGTGTCGTGGGCAGTGTTGTGGAGGCTTATGCCTTCACACTATAAATAGAAATTTCACACACACACGCAAACACAGGCACACGCTAGCGCCCTAAAAACCGGTTTCGGTCAACGAAAGAAGCACCGCACAAAACAGAAAACGAAAATTTTGGCTTCGGCAAGCGACACCAGAAAAACACGTCTGCTCCTAACGACATTCAGAAACAAAGTGAGTAGATAGGGACAGAATGAATCTGTTCTCTCAGCTTTATTTTACGTGGCGGTTCCTCAGGGAGGGACTTCAACCACGGCGTCTAATGTGTATTTGCGGCTTAGCCTCGATTAGTGCAATATATATACATATATCACGCCATCACGCACCACCGCTACAAACGCAGGAACCTGGTACATGCGCCAGTTAGCGCCCCTAAAAAGAAGCTTCTTTGCTATGTACATAGCGACTCTTCCGGTACCAATTCAAAGTATCCTGGTCGGGCATACAATCCCCCTTGGTGAGGGGCGAGGTGTATCTAACACGTCTTCCGATATATGGGTCTCGGCACCAGGTTGAGAGCGCAACTCCACGAGGAGCCTAGCGACTCTCCCCGCGTAACGTTTGGGTATCAACCACAGCCACCACGATACTCCCACTAGGGGCCGACCTCAATGTGCAGCCTTGGAACTGCACAACCCGTGGTACCGATCTTAAGGACTCAGCTCGATCCTCCCTTTTAGCCCCGACCGGCCTGGATAGGGAATCCACCCAGCCCGTGCGCCGTTTCCGCGTTCAGCAGCTGCTGTCGCCTGGAGAACGCCAGTCCGGCGAATATGTCGAGAGTCCGCAATCTCTCCTGAGAAGCTGTCACATCGGAGAAGGTCCAGTCGCCATCCGTGTACTGCACTCCAAGTCCATCGAGGTCTCGCAAGTCTTCATAGAGGGGAAAAGCACATAGGAAGTGCTGCCAATCCTCGCGTTCTGCGCCGCATAGACATGCTGGCGTGTCGCTAAGGCTTCTTCCATGCAGAAATGCATTGAGCGATCCGTGGCCCGTCAGCAGAAATCTGGCGCGCAGCGTGAAGCCAAACCTTCGTTCGCTGTAGACGAAGCCTGCGTGCGGGATGAAGCGGTGCGTCACCCGACCTGGGGAGTCACCATCATCCCATCTGCGTTGCCACTCGCACAACAGTGATTCGTCTAGTCGCGCCATTTTCTGCTTCCAGCTAAGATTTGCCAAATCTTCGCCGTACAGCCAATCGCTCTCCTCCAGCGGGTAGTCACGCTTCAGTTTGAAGCTGATTGCCAGGCGTCTGGCAACCATATCAAACGGGGAGGCTTCAGCTACTACTTGCAGCGCCATGGTGGACACTGTTCGGCATACCGGTAGGCATCCAATCAGGATGATCCTTTGGCACGCAAGCAGATGCCTCCTGGCAACCACTTGCGTCGTCGTCACGACAGACCAAACCGAGGCACCAAATAGTGCACAGGGCACCATGAGTCCGGCATATATTGTCCGCTTTGCGCGGGACTGAGTCCCCAGTCGACCCGCAGTACGCGCGACAATGCCCCTACGACTCCGGTCAGCTTATCACGCAAGCCCGTGATGTGCGGGAGAAAACTCAACCGCTCGCCGACCGTGATGCCTAGGTACCGATACTTGCGCTTATATGGCAGGCTTGCTCCAGCAAACCGTACCACTGGCGGCCGTCTAAGTATGCCTTTGAGCAGCATGATCGCCGTCTTGCTAGTTGAAACGGCAACGCCGACTTCAACTCCCCAAGCGCCTACGATAGACATTAACTCACCTCCTTTTTGTTCGAGCTCTGATCGGGCATTCCTTCGATGAGGAGGAGCAAGTCGTCAGCATACGCGCTGAGCGCACCAAGGGGCTCTAAGCGCTGGAGCAACACGTCCATTAAGATGTTCCATATAAATGGACCACTTATGGACCCCTGCGGGCAACCTCGTGTCACCGGAACAGTGGCTACTCCATGCCTACTGACGATGCTCGCACACCGGCCGGAGAAGAAACTTCGCCACAAGCTTGCTTCTCGGCATCCCAGCTCAAGGAGGCGGCGTAGTGCAGCATTCCACTCGACGTTGTCGAAGGCTCCCTTGAAGTCCACGAAGACTCCGAGCACGTATTTTGACCGGCTGGCCGAAACAGTACTCACGACGTGTTTCCAAGCATCTTCCACACAACGTCCTTGGCGAAAGCCAAATTGCCATCTGCAGCCATCCGGAATGGTGTCCTTCAGACGATTTACCATGATGCCCTCAAGCACTTTGCCCAGCACTGGCAACAGACAGATACCCCGATATGAGGTAGGATCGGTCCGGTCCTTATCGGGTCCCTTCAGGAGTGGAACCACCCTAGGATGCTTCCATTCCGTTGGGAAGTACCCTGTCTCCAGGCAGCGGGAATACATCGCTGTCATGTGCTGAGGGATGGCACGCCACAATGCCTTGCAAATGGCACCTGTGATGCCGTCCATGCCGGGAGCTGCTCTTCAACCTGGCGACGCATGCATCAACCTCGAAAGCTTCGAGGGCCGGTGGAGCCTCAATCGGGATGGCAATGTGTGCATTCGCCTCCGCAACAGGAAAAAAGTTGCGATGGAGCACACCCGCACAGTCGCGCCATGTTGCGACCAGCCTACCATCCGTTCGAAGGCATCCAAGGTTAGGTTAGGTTAGGTAGAGACGGCCGCCAAGCTCGCTCGGAGCCCAGCACACTTAGGCCGGTTTCGGCCCGTTGTGATACCGCTTGGGATCATTCCCTCCCTGCAGATGAGACTTCATGTCAACAGTTGTCCCATCCAGATGCCCTTATAAAGTTGACGATCTTTCTGGGACATAGCGTGGACATCTCCGAGATGTCGTTCAGAAAGGCAGAGCCCAAGTGATGCAGCCTCCTTCTGCTGAGAGCTGGACAGGCACAGAACAGGTGTTCCACTGTTTCCTCCTCGTCCTCGTCTCTGCAGCTGCGGCAGAAATCATTGTATGGGGCACCCAGCCTGTTTGCGTGGGTGCCTACTAGCCAGTGTCCTGTGAGGGAACGTATGACTGCGCTGCACCTTTCCCTGTTTGCAGAGCTCTGAGGTGCGCTTCTTATCTATGGTCGGCCATGTTTGCCGAGCTGTGCGACAACGTGGCCCTATTTGCCACTTGTTGTCTATCAGTCGCGTGTACTGCTCCTTTATGATGAGCTTGAAGGTGGCCATAGGCATAAAAATATCCTCCTTATCTTGGAGAAGGGGGGTTGTAGTGCCAGATCTGGCCAGCTCGTCCGCTATGCAGTTGCCCTCGATATCCCGGTGGCCCGGGACCCATATAAGGCTGATAGCAAATTGCTGAGCCATCTCGTGAAGAGATCTGCGGCACTTCGCCACAGTAGCCGAGTTCGAGGAGATCGCGTTAAGTGATCTGATCGCAGCTTGGCTGTCGCTGTAGATGTTTAGATTGGTTGCCGTGGTGGTAACCGTGTGAAGGCAGTACAGAGCCTCCCTGATTGCTGTAACTATCGCTTGGAAGACGCTACAGTGATCCGGAAGCCTGAAAGATTGCCTTATGTTAAGTTGTTCAGAGTAGATTCCTCCTCCAACCCTGCCGTCCAGTTTTGAGCCATCCGTGAAGATGCTTATGGCCCCGTCTGGGCCGGGGAGTCCCTCGAGCCAATCGTCTCTATGAGGGATGATTATGCTGAATGGAGTCTCCGTGTGCTCCATTGGAACTTGATAGTCCGTTCTTGCTGGGACCATGTTGTTTTTATTTAGTATAGATGAGTGACCTATGTTCTGGGGTACCCATTGTTCAGAGTCCCTAAGACGTATTGCTGCCATTTCTGCCCGCTCCTTTCCTGCAAAGTCAAGGCACTGAAGGCATAACATGGCGTTTAGCGCATCATTTGGTGTAGTTCGAAGAGCTCCACTGATGCAGAGGGCGGCTGTTCGCTGAACCTTGCCCAGCTGATTGGTGATTGTCCTTTTTTTAGGGCAGGCCACCAGACAGTAACTCCGTAGAGTATTATAGGTCTGACTATTGCCAGATATATCCATCGGACTATGCTTGGGTTCATGCCCCACTTTAGGCCGATAGCTTTTTTGCAAGTATAGAGTGCTGTCGTTGCCTTCCTCACTCTATCCTTGACATTCAGGTTCCAGCTAAGCTTTTTGTCAATTACCAACCCTAAGTAACTGGCACTGTCGCTGAAGGAGAGCCTGTATCCGTTTAGTGTTGGGGGGTTGAGGGGCGGGACCTTGTATTTTTTTGTGAATAACACGAGTTCCGTTTTCGAGGGATTTAGTCCCAATCCGCGCGATTCTGTCCATTCGGACAATCGAGCAAGCTTTGCGGTCATTAGGTCGCATAGTGTTTGGGGGTATTTCCCCGCAAAGATAATTGCAACGTCATCCGCGTATGCCACTACTTTACAGCCCCCCTCTTCCAGGTCGCATAGAATCTTATTGACTGCAATGTTCCATAGAAGAGGAGACAGAACTACCCCTTGCGGGGTTCCTCTGTTGACATACCTAGACTGGGTGGACGATCCCATCGATGATGTCACCGTCCTGCGTATGAGCAATTGATCAATGAGCATCACCAAGTGACGGTCCACCCCCAGGTCAGTCAGGGCTTCTGTAATGGCGCCCGGTGTGACGTTGTTGAAGGCTTCTTCGATATCGAGAAAAGCTATTAGTGAGTATTCTTTGAGATGCAGGGATTTTTCTACACTCGAGATCACTTCGTGAAGTGCCGTTTCCGTGGATTTTCCTTTCCGGTAGGCATGCTGCGCACTTGAGTACAGCTGGGGACTTATGGTAGTCCGTAATTGTAACCCGATAAGTCTCTCAAAGGTTTTGAGTAGGAAAGACGATAAACTGATTGGTCTAAAGTCTTTCGGGGTTGAGTGTGAGGCTTTGCCTGCTTTAGGGATGAAAACTATCCTAGCCTTAAGCCACGCTTGCGGTATTGTACATACCGCCAGTATCTTCCTGAAGATACTATGTAGCCAGTTGATGGCCGTCTCCCCGGCCTTCTGAAGTTGGGCCGGGATTACCTGGTCCGGGCCTGGCGATTTAAACGGGTTAAGCTATTTACTGCCCAACTTATGTTCCGTTTTGTAAGGATATGGTCCATCGATTCTACCGATCCCTCTCCTGGGAGGTGTGACGGCTCGGTGGATGTGCATCCGGGGAAATGCGTGTCGAGAAGAATGTGTAGGGACTCCTCACTAGAGTTGGTCCACGTGCCATCATTCGTTTTGAGGTAACCTACCGAGGGGGTAGTTTTTGAGAGAACTTTCCGGAGTCTTGCGGCCTCCGAAGTTTCCTCGATTTCGGAGCAAAATTTTTGCCAGGAGGCTCTTTTAGCCTTCCTCTTTTCCTTTTTGTATAGTGCTAGACTGGTTTTATAGTCTGCCCAGTGAGTATCCTCCTTAGTTCTTGTGGCTCTATTGAATAGAGTCCTACAAGTTCTACGAAGGGTGTCTAGTTGCTTAGACCACCAGGGGGGTTTCCCCCTTTGGTTTCCCCCCCTTTTTTCCCCCTTGGTCTGGTAGAAGGGCATGCTGCCTTGAAGGCTTTGTTGCACGCATCCGTAAACCTGTTCACAAGACGGTTTAGGTTGTCTTCAGTGTTCGGGAAATTAGGGGCGTTAGGAGGGAGTAGCTCCTCCAGGGTTGTGTTATATTTTTCCCAGTTGGCTTTTCTGGGGTAGATATAGTCGGTTGGTTTGGGAATATCGAAGGATAATATCGTCTCGATATACCTGTGGTCCGAGAAGGAGTGGTCTCCTAGGACTCTCCAGCTCTTGATTGTGTCCAGCAGTTTGCTTGACACTAGCGTGAGGTCAATGACCTCCTGCCGATTTTTAATTATAAATGTGGGGTCGTCACCCCGATTGCATATGAATAAATTTGAGTTCAGGATGAAGCTGAACAGTGACTCACCCCTTACATTCGTGTCCGTGCTTCCCCATTGGGTGTGGTGGGCGTTGGCATCGCAACCTATAAGTAGGTCTTTGTCCGTCCTTTCGCTGTCGCTGGCTATTTTGCGAGCAAGGTCGTTCGGAGGATCATCCTCCTAGTGGGCCATATAGGAAGCCACCAGCCTGAGATGATTCCATTTTAGTTCTAGGCTTACCGCCGTGTTATCGCCATCGCTATAATTATGGAGCAGAAAGATATTTAGGTGCTTTCTAGCAAGTATGCAGGTACAGATTTTACCTTCATTTTGGGATACAATGATCTTGTATTCCCTCGTCCCCAATCCACAGACCTTGCCTCCTACCACCCAAGGCTCCTGGATCAGGACTACGTCGGCTCCGCTTGCGTCTAGGCGGAGTATGAGAGCAGCCGATGCTGCTTTACAGTGGTGGAGATTTATTTGAAGGATCCTTAGGACCATCTTCAAGATTCTCCACCACCGTGATGTCCGCGTCCGAGTCATCTGAGACTCTCTCTCGGCACATTGACTCAAAGTCGAGCATCAGCTCTGTCTCTGAGGAGAAGCTTTCCTTGTCTGGCTCCAGCTCGTCGTCAGGCGCTTCGATCTCCGCAGCGACATCCTGCACGTCTGGGTTGACGACAGGAAGCGCCGCGGCCGCCGCGTCCGATTTGTACACCTTGATGGTGACCGAGCTGAAGCAGAAGTTTAGCTCTCCTTTTGCTGCCTCTATCGGGGCCAGCGACTCTTTATTGAGAACGAGCACTGCCTGGTTAGTCGGCCCTTGTGTCGTCTCAACCTTGGCTACCTTCCAATCTGAGGTTGGTAGTCCTGGGTTGCATCTCTGCAGCATCTTGAGGATGCGTTCTGGCTCCTTAAAGGTAGCCGGCACCCAAATTCTGGCCCTCGGTCTGCTGGGCACCTCGCTCCAGTCGACTGCGACGAGTTTCGCCCCAGCATAGACCTCGCCGACCTGCGCTACCGCCGCTTTATAAAGCTTTACAGAGCGCTCGTCTTCGCAGGCAATTATCTTAACATTGCCCTGGAACCACCCCTGGTCCTTGCAGACTGGCGGAGGTCCAGGGTCTTTGTCGAGGAGGTCGAAGCAGCGGTCGGCCAATGCCACTTCCACCCACTTCCACTGACTCCTTGGGATTCTACCCTCTGCGCTGCCTCTGTCGAGGACACCAATTAGCGTCCTCTCCTTGGCAATCTGCGCAAAGGAGACATTTGGCAGCACTCTGGAGCGCTTTGCTACCGGTCCCGGTGTCTCCTGCGAGCGCTGCCTCTTGGCTTGGGGAGTCACCTTTTTCTGTTCTAAGGTGAACTCCGGGAGCACGGCCGAAGCCCATTCCACCTTCTTCAGCCAGTCGGCTGATGGGCCGGCTTCACTGCTGGCGTGTTACCGACGGAGTATGTGCCCTGCACTCCTCTTTTCGGCATATGTGTAGCGTCTGGCTTGGGCGCTTGTCGACGGCAAGTCAACCCCCTCCGCTTTACCAGAAGGTCGGGCAGCCGCAATATTGCTTAGCTTTCCTTCCACCTTGCAGGTATTCCCTACTATAGAGCCGGTTGGGCCAGGCCTTTGGGCCGCTGCCTTTCCGAGCTTGGGATTGCTCCCAGTTGGCATTTGGGGAGCGCCGCACTCATTTGTTTTTTTGTTAGTTTTTTGGTTTTTGTTCTTGTTATTGTACATCCTGTTCCCACGAGATGCAGAGAAAGGGAAAGGTCAGCCCGGGCAGAGATCCACGTTGCCCGGGTAAGGCATCATTAGAACAGGGGGCTGCCAAGTCCCTGAGCCCTCCGTTAGCGACTGGGCTAGTTTTTATACCGGGCCCCCAGCCAGGCTGACTCTCGGCACGGGTCGAGTAACACACTTAGTCCGGCCCGGTGTGAGGTGGGTGTGGGGGTTGGGATGTGGGTAGGTATTGTGTATGGATGGGAGTGTGTGAGCTACTTATTGAGGCGGCACCACAAGCGCATCGTCAGTGCTGCCACCTAGCTAACACCCGCTGGCTGTCCGGGACTGCTTATTTCGGTACTCTCCCGTGAGGGATGCCCGCTTATTCGCAGCTGACCTTCCGAGGTAGGCCGTTCGCTATCCGCAACCCGCGACCCGTCCGGTGGCCTCAGCTAGGCCCCCTTTGAGCTACCTCACGAGCTCATCAGACCAGAAGGCATCCAATCTCCGTGCTCTTTTTGCGGCCTCGGCAAATCCGCGTCGCCAGTTGTCTTCCTTCGTTCTCAGGATGAGCTTCTTGTACTGCGCTGAGGAGATCCTCAACGCGACCACAAGTTCCTCTGCTGCGTCGGTCTCGTGCCGACGAGCGTTCTGGAGCTTTCGCCGCAGTCTCCTGACCTCTCGGCGTTTGGAGTGTAGTTCGGCAGTCCACCAAACTACTTTTCTCGCGGCTCTCGGTGTGCTGCGTCCCAGCACTCTGTCGCACACACTGTGCACTACAGAGCGCAGTGCAGACACTTGGTTGTCCAACGGCGATTCGGCGATGTCTTCCGGCAATTCGGCTGACTCCCTTACCACTTCCTCCTCGAACAATCGCCAGCGCGAATTGGAAAGCTTCCAGGACGGCACAGGAGCAATTGTAGATAGATACAGTAGGAATCTCGTTAATCCATTCATGCACGTCACTATTTAGATGACGAGGCATTTGGCTATTTTTTTTTTTTTTTTTTGATCGCTGTGGAAGGAAAATCTTCATAGATACTAGTAGAGGCCAAACCCCACTAGCATGCACGATTTATGACTACACGCCTACGTACTAAAAACCCACCTCAAGTCTTACAACCACGATGTTTATACCTAATTTCACATTATGCCTAGGTAGCAAGCGTCTTTTCTCCAACATAGTGTATAGGCTAATCTCGAGTGTAACCTGCGCGATACATGAACTGTCTGAAGCAATATAGTCCGCCTGTTACAACTCTGGCGCTGATGACATTGCTGTCACCGGAGAAGATGAGACCCTTCGCTATCAATCTTCTACGCCAGTTAAACGCGGAAAGGACCTCGACGTTGCCCGTCACTCCAAACACTCGCCGCAGTGCAGAAATAACTTCCGGTCTTTTATATTTCTCGACTTTGCGATGGTGCACATCGTCGAGAAACAGTCCATCCGTTATGATCTGCGCATCAATCACGCAAGCGTGATTGTCACGGATACACACCAGGTCTGGTTTACTAACCGAGGTTTCCAGCTGCAAACTTGGTTCGACGTGCACTGTGTGGCCCTTCTCCTTAAGAATCCTCTTAAGGTTGTTGACTACACAGTTATGTCTTGCTACCCGCCTCCCATGCGTACGGTAACAATTTTGCAGGATGTGGTTTGTTGTTTCGGGAGCACCACATCCGGCACGACATTGCCGTTCCAATTCATTTCTGCCTCTCGTGGTACGAGACCTCGATGGTAAGGCATTTATTCGCAGCTTGATACCGTTTCGGTAGTCTTGACCTGTTAGCAAACGCGTGGGCTGACACACCCAGCCGTGTTGGGGACGAAAAAGTCCCGCTTCACGTAAGCCGCGACCATCAATTTCGATCTCTGTCTGCGTTGTCAACTCACTCAGTCCAGCCAGAGTTCTACCCCGGGCCTTATTCAATTCGTCGGTAAGAAATTAACTGGCCGCCTCGGATTGCGCGAGGTGGGCCCACTTAATATTGCTCAATCTTTTCATACGTAGCATTGGCGCTACCCAACGAACTGAAGGGATTCCGAGGCCCCCATATATATGAGGAGCATGGAAGAATGCAGTTGACACGTCCAGAGGAAGTCCTAACCACTTCCTTACGGTCGATCGTACCAGTATGTCACACTTTCTCAGAACTCCTATCATCACACTACCAAGGGTTAGCTTATGATAAAGTTGTGGGATAAGAACTCTTCTGAGGGCGAACAATTTCTGTTGTGGCTTTAGGGGGGGACCTTGTCAATCTCAACAGCTTTGGACCTAGGTCTTCGGCTGGACTGTACCTGGTCCTCCCTTGTGCAGTGAATTTTATGCCTAAATACTTCCACTCGTCTGAGCGCTTCAATGCCGGACACGAGCGCGAACCTATACGAAAGGTCTCTGGGATGACCACAGTACACTTCTGTTTCGGTTGCCCCTTTATTCCAACTGTAAAGCATTTATCCGGGTTCAGGGTAAGCCCGACTGAAGACAGAAAGTCGACAGTCATGTCCAGCATTTTCTGAAGGCCCAAACGAGTTTCCGCATATAACAATATAATCTGCGAACGCGGCCGCGTTTGTTATGTGATCACCGATTGTGGCACCAATCTCATTGGGGTAGGACCTAAGCAACTGATCTATGATCATGTTGAATATTATGGGAGACAGCGGGTCACCCTGCTTGACACCTCGAGCAGGTATGAATCCCTCTGATCTCCATCCGTCCCCATTGAGCGTTGTGCCACAGACCTCGTACGAATTTTGTACGTAGTCGACGAACTCTTTAGGGGCACCAAAGGCAGTTAGCGTGGCGATAACCGCAGCATGAGACACCGAGTCAAATGCATTGCTTATATCTAAAGTTGCGATATAAAGTGATTTACAACGTTTATGGTGATCCCTTAAGATTAAGTCGACTATCGTCGTATTGTCAGCACATCCGTCGGTTGGCAGGAAACCTCGCTGACGCGGATCCCAGTCGACTGGTCAACCGGGAAGCCAAAATGGCATTTAAAATCCTTACCATAACAGACTGCACCGTAATAGGACGAAAGTCTTGCGGCTGAGAAGCATTCGCCATATTCGGGATGAAGATGGTTCGTGCCTGTCGGATGGAGACAGGCATCTTTCCGCACTAAAGAATCAGGTTCATTATGCGGAGCATAATTCCTGATGGAATACTCCTGACAGTTCTTGGAGTTATTCCATCAGGCCCCGGAGACTTCGTCAATGACACTTTGTGTACCCTTAGGTCTCCTAGTGTTATCGGAGACCAAACCCCTTCAAGTGGGTGTTCCGTCCGGAACGAGGTGTTCGTATCACTGTATGTTGGGCATGCTTGTGTCATGACTTGTCTCCAATAAGATCCCATGATACTTTGGCTTGGCATAGTTGACGTTTCCTCAGTTCCATCCAAAATGGCTTTTTTTCATCGACCTTTGTGCTTGTCCCAGTTACGATGTGTTAAGGCGTACTGCTGTCTCCTACCTTGTCTCCTATTTCGAGGTCTCCGTGGAGGTCTCGCTTGAATGGGGTGGTCATTCTGTGAAGGAAAAATTTGCAAAAGGTAAGTAGACAAGCGCTGAAGAGTAATTTCCTTACCCGAGGCCTGCGCTCCATCTACGATAGATTGCAACACCTCAACTCTCCATCGGTCATCGCATAGTACAGGAGGGTACCCCTGTAGTACTGCCAGGATTTCCCTGTTCGACATTTCAGTAGGAGTGGTTCCGAGAGTGTTTGGTGGCGTTACTTGGAGATCTCGCTCGCGTATACTAGGGCGGCGCTGTATGGTTTCATACAGCTGCAGTCGTCCGCGGTCAGTTCCAGAAATGTCTTGGCGAGCAGGGAGGCACTAGATACCCTAAGCGCGACAAAGTCAGTGTTGATCTACTGGATTCCGAGCCACCAGGGCATCGAAGGAAACGAGACGGCGGATTTACTTGCTAAGGAAGGTGCCTGTCTCCCTTAGAACGCTGCAAAGCGATCTAGAAAAGCAGGCCGGATCACAAACCGAAAGTAGGTGGAGGAGTACCACTGCCTGCAGAACCTCGAAAATCATGTGCAAGGACCGCAATGATAAACTCAGCCACTACCTGCTGCACCTACCACGGAAGGACTGCAGATTATTAGTGGAAATATTACCGGGCCATTGCCTGGCTGCGGCGCATGCAATAAAACTAGGCATCACAAACAGAGACAGTTGTAGGAAATGTGACGAACCTGGGGCAAACGAAACCCTGGAACATCTCATCTGCAACTGTCCTGCTCTCTTAAGGGCAAGGAGGAAGTACCTGGGCGCGCCAGTGCTGGCATCACTAGAAGATGCCTCCAAGAGGACGCCACAGCAACTACTGGCCTATGCGAAAAATACCTCGATCCTCGAGGACTTCAAAACCCCCTAAACACTGCCGCGACGGTTCATACCCCCCTATCCGGACAACTGGCCTATGTGGGGCCCTTCTGAGGGCCGTCCGGGTCAACCTAACCTATTTACCCAGAAAGAGCACATAAACCATGTTATTGTTTCCCAATCAAGCCCGACTATCTCAATCTTCAGAGCCAATGCTTATCCCGAAGTTACGGATCTAATTTGCCGACTTCCCTTACTTACATTATTCTATCGACTAGAGACTCTTCACCTTGGAGACCAGCTGCGGATATTGGTACGGCCTGTTGAGAAGTTTGCGTGTCCCCACCATAAATTTTCAATGTCTGAGGAGAAAATATCGACACAACAGTATATGTCATGCTCTTCTAGCCCATCTACCATATCTCTCTGCGAAGGACTTCCATGGTAGTACGGCTATAAAACAGAAAAGAAAACTCTTCCGATATCTCTCGACGGCTTCTTTATGGTCGTTCCTGTTGCCAGGATGAGCACGAGGCCCATATTTAATAACAAACGGATACTCAACAGGTTACGGAATTGGAACCGTATTCCCTTTCGTTCAAAATTATTCAAGTATTTAAAAATCATAAAAGATTTGACAATATTACTCACTGATTTTTTACTTGAAAATTTTCGGCTTTCGCCTTGAACTTAGGACCGACTAACTCGTGATCAACCACTGTTCACACGAAACCCTTCTCCGCTTCATTCCTCCAAGGTCTCATTCGATGATTTGCTACTACCACCAAGATCTGTGCCAATGGCAGCTCCATGAAGGCTTACGCCAAACACTTCTACGCATACCATTGTACCTTCCTACTCACTAAAGTTTCAAAATTTATATCACAAGTAATATAAATCATCTACTTTAGCGGTAATGTATAGGTATACAACTTAAGCGCCATCCATTTTAAGGGCTAGTTGCTTCGGCAGGTGAGTTGTTACACACTCCTTAGCGGATTTCGACTTCCATGATCACCGTCCTGCTGTTTTAAGCAACCAACGCCTTTCATGGTTTCTGCATGAGTTGTTAATTTGGGCACCGTAACATTACGTTTGGTTCATCCCACAGCTCCAGTTCTGCTTACCAAAAGTGGCCCACTATATCATAACCTTAAACTTCATATCAAGAAATTTAAGATTCTTACCCATTTAAAGTTTGAGAATAGGTTAAGATCGTTTCGACCCTAAGGCCTCTAATCATTCGCTTTACCAGATAAGATTATTTTATATAACATTAAAATGCACCAGCTATCCTGAGGGAAACTTCGGAAGGAACCAGCTACTAGATGGTTCGATTGGTCTTTCGCCCTTATACTCAATTCTGACAATCGATTTGCACGTCAGAACTGTTTCGGTCTTCCATCAGGGTTTCCCCTGACTTCAACCTGATCAAGTATAGTTCACCATCTTTCGGGTCACAGCATATATGCTCAAGGTACGTTCCAGTTAGAGGCATAAATAATATAAATATTATTATACATAACTATATAGAACGCCCCGGGATTTTGTTAATTATCTATAAATAGTTAAAAAACTAATCCCATTATTAGTCAAGTTAATTACGCTATTAGGTTTATCTCCCAATAACTTGCACATATGTTAGACTCCTTGGTCCGTGTTTCAAGACGGGTCCCGAAGGTATCCTGAATCTTTCGCATTGTTAATCATACAAATGCATATAATAAACAAAAAAATCGATGATAATTATGCCATTATATAATTTCGAAAAATTAACGCACTGTATTAATTTTAATTTATCAACACTTTATCAAATTAATGACATTTATTCTATGTTAAAATGCAATTTGAATAAACTATAAGTCATATTTTATAATAAATTTGTTATATGCTAATAGATTACAATGTCCTTATATGGAAAAAATGCACAATATTATTATAATACTTTTTAAATATTACAACTTTAGTGATGAATTTTCCATAACGGATATTCAGCTTCATCGGGCTTAACCTCTAAGCAGTTTCACGTACTGTTTAACTCTCTATTCAGAGTTCTTTTCAACTTTCCCTCACGGTACTTGTTTACTATCGGTCTCATGGTTATATTTAGTTTTAGATGGAGTTTACCACCCACTTAGTGCTGCACTATCAAGCAACACGACTCTTTGGAAACATCATCTAGTAATCATTAACGTTATACGGGCCTGGCACCCTCTATGGGTAAATGGCCTCATTTAAGAAGGACTTAAATCGTTAATTTCTCATACTAGAATATTGACGCTCCATACACTGCATCTCACATTTGCCATATAGACAAAGTGACTTAGTGCTGAACTGATTTCTTTTCGCTCGCCGCTACTAAGAAAATCCTGGTTAGTTTCTTTTCCTCCCCTAATTAATATGCTTAAATTCAGGGGGTAGTCCAATATGAGTTGAGGTTGTATATACGTATATTAAAATTTATAATGATAATTTATTTATTTATTTATTTATTTACAGCGAGGTTAGAGTTAAAACTATTAACCTAGCTTATTAGTGATAGCACTGGTTACTATGACCTTCGGCTATGTTGTTATTATGTTATGTTTATTATATTATATTTATTATATGTGAGATGTATTCCATGGGTTTTATATTAGAGTTAGATTAATGGATATAAGTTGGATTCTTTTAGATATTTTATGATTAGGTCTATTTCAGTTTTAGTTGGGTTAGAGAGGAATGTCAGCGGATTATTGTTAGCGAAGATTTTGAAACGTATGTCTGTTGGTTGTGAGGATGGGCAGTCTTTGAGTAGGTGTTCTATAGTTACTGGAACGTTGTTCAGGCAATGCGTACAAGTATTTATTTTGGTAGGGTCTAGGTAATGTTGGTGAGTTATTCTTGTATTTCCTAGTCTTAGTCTAATTATTTTTGTTTGTTTTATCCTTGATGTGGTGTTTTGGTCTAGTCTTTTGGTGAATTTGTCGGCTGTTATTTGGTTGGGATTGATAAATTGATACCAGTTCGATGTTTGTTCTAGTTTTATAAGTTTGTTTTTAAGCATTTTTGTCTTGAGGTGTTTATTAATGTCTGATATATTGTTATTGTGTGTGTATTTAAGGGGCATTATTGAAGCTGATTTCGCTTTTTGGTCTGCTAGTTCATTTCCTTTTATGTTTTTATGACCTGGGATCCAGAGTAGTTTTATTTTTGGATGTAGTTGCATTAGAAGAGATTTTAGATTTTAGATTCATAGTAGTTGAAGTTATCGGGGTTGCCTATGGCTTGAAGAGATAATAGAGAGTCTGAACATATCATATATTTCCCGCGCATAGCTTTAACACTTTGTATTGCCTCGAATATGGCTATGATTTCGGCAGAGTAAATTGAAGAACAGTTTTGTAGTAAGCCCACTTTTAAGGTGTTTTTTTCCGTTGTGATTGCAAATGATGTGGTACTTATGGTTTTTGATCCATCCGTAAACAGAAAGGTGTGATCATTAAATTGGTTTTTGATGGTAAGAAAGTGTTGTTGGTATATAGAGTCGTGTGTATTATTTTTGTCTAGTTTTTCAAGTTCGGTATTTATGGTATTTGGTTGGAATTTCCAGAAAGTTAGCTTAGTTTTTATGAGAAGGCTTATGTTTTGTTTTTTGCAATGTTGTAGTGAGTAAGTTATTGCTGAAGGTATTTTGTTGTTGAAGTGGATTCTGCTTTGGAGGGACTTTGAGATTTTGTGAAGAGGTGAGTTGTTTGGAAAGTAAAGGTTTTTTATTAGTTTGGCTTGTAGAAAGTCACGTCGATCTGCAACTGTGTTTATGTTAGCTTCCATTAAAAGATTTGTAATCGGGGCTGTCCTGAATGCTCCCAAAGCTATCCTTACTGCACAGTTTAGGATGGTTTGAATTTTTTTAAGCCAAGTTATTGAGGAATTGCCGTAAAATACTAGTCCGTAGTCAATTTTATAAACTATTATTGCTTTTGTGATTGATATTAGTGTATGCGTATTGCAATTGAACTTGTTACTGGAGAGACATTTTATTATATTAATTTTGTTTGAGAGAGAGCTAGCTAAGTCTTCTATGTGTCTAGTCCATCTATATTTTGAATCGAATGTGAGTCCTAATATTTTTAAGTGGTCTACGCTACAGTTATGTTTACGGCATATATGTAAGTGTTTGCATTTATCAAATGATAAGGATGAGCCTGAAAACGAACACCATTCGTCGATTTTTTGGAATAGATTATCGAGATTTAAATTTTCTTGGGTTTGGTTTTTTTTAAATTTGACAATAATATGAAAATCGTCTGCATAGGCTGTGAATGTGAGATTTCGTTGGATAGTAATGAGGTTTGCTAGTTTATTATATGCTATTAAGAATATAATAACTGATATCGGTGATCCCTGGGGGATTCCGTTATGCAGAGGAAAAGTGCTCGATAGGTTGTTTGCTACGCGACATTCGATTTTTCTCTTGCTCATAAAATTAATAATATAGTTAAGTATTTTTGGGCCGATATTCCATTCTTGAGTTGCGTAGTTATTGCATTTAGTCCAATTTTGTCAAAGGCTTTATTGAAATCTAATGACACTATTGACAAATGTTGTTTGTGGGATAATGCATCAGTTATCAGATGATCTAAGTACGCTAGATTGTCTGTAACTGATTTTCCACGTTTGAAACCAACTTGATTTGTGTGTATATGTTTGTTTGTAGTAACAAACCTCCACAACCTCTTGGCTATGATTTTGTCTAGAACTTTTGCGAAGCAAGAGTTTAGAGAAATCGGGCGGTATAAGGTTATTGATGTTTTGATGCAGCCGGGTTTAGCTATTGGTATAACAAGACCTATTTTTATAAGTTTGGGGTATACAGTTATTAAGTATATTATTGTAGTGTTTTAAAATTCTATCCTGAAGTTGGCTGTAAAGTGGTCGGATGGATAATTGTATGGATGTTTTTCATATTATTCAGTCCACAAAAGCGTCTTATATTTGACCAGGTTTGACTTGTCTTTGTTTGTGGTTGGATTTCTGAAGTAAAAGAGGAGAGTGACTTATTTTTGGCAGATTTAATTTCTTTTTTAAATTTTTCCGCTGCTTTTCGAAATCTAATGATGTTTGTAGTTGTAATGTGTTTTTTTAGTTTGTTCCATGCTTGTTTTCTTTCGTTGTTGAGAGTTTGCAGTCCATTGTTCCACCAGGGAACGTTTCTGGGATGGGTTTTAATTGATGTTTGTGGGATGGTAAGATGGGCGCTTTGTAGTAGAATTTTATTTAGACATGATGATTCTTTATTGATATTGTTTGAGGTCGAGTTTTTTGTATTAAAGTTTATGGCTGAGTTTATTTTGAAGATTGGGTTGTTTTGTGTTTTATTCTGTTTGTTATTGTTAAAGAGTGTAATGAGGATAGGGAAATGGTCACTTCCGTGAAGGTCGTCGATGATTTTCCAGTTAGCGTATTGGAATAAGTCTGGAGAGCAAAATGATAGGTCAATATGTGTGTATGTATTGTGTGTGGTAAAGTGTGTGGGGGATTTGTCGTTTAAGAGTATAAAGTTGGTGTTATTTAGGAATTTGGCTACTGTATTGCCTCTTGCGTTATTTTTTGGTGAGCCCCGAAGTTTGCTCCAACTGTTGAAATCACCTAAAATAAGTGAGCTTGAGTTGTTGCTGAGAACATTGTGTAGGTTATTTTCGTTAAAATTTTGGCTTGGCGATATGTATGCAGAAATTATTTTAAATTTTTTCTTCGATTCAACTTCAATAGCAGTTGCATCGAAGTCAGTTTGTAAATGTATTTCATTCGTTTGGATTGAGTTGTGTATGATGACTGCTGCTCCCCAAAATTGGGTGAGTAGTTTTTAGCGTAAAGTGAGAAGTTGATGGGAATGGGTATATTGTGAATATTAAATAAATGTGTTTCTTGTAATGCAATTATATGCGGTTGGTATTGTTTAATAATAATTTGTAATTCATTATAGTTGTTTATGTAGCCTCGAAGGTTCCATTGGATTATTGTCAGAGTCATTTTTGTAAGTTTTTATCTTTTGAGTGCTGATTATTTGGGTTGTTTTTACTTGATCTGTTAGTTTTAGTCGGATTCTATTTCCATTGAGCAGTTGTTGCTACACAAGGCGTCAGTATTGGGGTTCTTCTGTCTTGTTTTTTTGCTGCTTGAGCTTTTTAGTTTTTCCGCAGCCTTAATTGCTGCTAATCTGTGCTTAGTGGTAGTTAGTGGTAGAATATTTACATTGTTAGAGGTTGTGCTGTTTTTATGGGAATTTGATAGGGTATTTATCTTACTGTCTATGTCTGAGTCGATATCAGAGTACGATACAGTTTGGCGTTTGGATGTGGATGCTTGCTGGGGGTGTTGTTGTTTTTGTGATGCTGTGTGTTGTTGTTGTTGTGGTGTTGTGTGTTGATGTTGTGATGCTGTGTATTGTTGTTGGGAATGCGTAGAGGCCTGTGTGGTTTTGGTGACTGAAGAGAATAAGTGGGGTGTATTATCTGTGTTCCGTGTCCGTAGTATTGAGAGGGCTGTTTTGTTGTCGCATTTGTTTGTGGTTTTAATTGCTTGGAGTTCGTATTGAGTGATAAAGATAGGGCATTTTTTGCTGGTGGAGTTATGTGGGTTCGAAGAGTGCTGGTCGTTATTGCAGTTAATGCAGTGCTGGGTTTTGTTACATTTCTCTTGTGTGGTCGTGTCAATGTGAAAGTCCTCTCCGCAATTGAAGCAAAGTTTTTTGTTTTTGCAGAATTTTTGGAGGTGTCCAAACTGGAAGCAATTGTTGCATTTCATTGGAAGTGGTATATATTGCCTGACTTGGGCTCTTTGGTATCCAATCATTATGTACTCCGGTAGGGTTAGTAGGTTGAATGTTAATATGCAGACGCCAGTCTCTTTAAGAGATCCGTTTTCTCTTTTCAAGATTTTCTTTACTTCGGACACCTGTTGGTGCGCAAGTTCTAATTGGATTTCGTCTTCTTCAATGCCTCTTAAATCGTTAGAGTAAACGACGCCCTTTGAGTAGTTAAGAGAGTTGTGTATTGTGACGTTGACGTTGATGTCGCTTGCAAGAGATTTTAGGTGTATTAGTTTTTTCGCTTGTATGTTTGTTTTCGTCTTTATCAAAATTGTTCCGTTTCTTATTTTTTTGCAGATTTCGACTTCACCTCCACAGGTGTAGTCAACTTGTTTTTTTATGAGAAAGGGGGATACCAGGTTGAGGTCTTTGTTGGGATCTGTTCTCGAGATGTTGACGAATTTCGGTCCAGGTGTTTGTAGAAGGGTTTCAATTTGGGGAGAGAGTCTAGGCCCTCGATCTGGGGGGTCCCCATTACGGCGCCTCTGGTTTAGATTCCGTTAGGTTGTCACTTAATTGAATATTTGTGTTTGTTACTGTTCTAGTTATAATTGTTGGTAGTTGTTGGTGATTCTGCTTTGTGCGAGGTTTTGCGATGAGCTTTTAGTTAGCGTAGGCACGTTCGATCTCTATGAGAGTAGTTTTGTGACTGTGATAATGATAATTACACTACATTATTATATATAGAGCGTTCTCATAATGAAATCATTATAATATTCGTATTTTATAACGAATATCACGAAGAATATTAAATATTTATATTTACAACAAAATTTCCTTTCGAAACATTAATAAGAGGCAATTCTAGATGAAAAAACTTTAATTATTTTTTTATGCTAGACATTCCTCAGTATTATTTGATTCAAAAAGGACAAAAAAAAAATATTTTTCTTCGTTCTTCTCACACAAATATAAACAACAATGAGAGATAATGCGTTTCCATTTAATATCAATATTATGAATGTATTATATCCAATAATATACAATATGCTTAAAAATTTCGTAAAATTTTTAAACAACTTATTTAGCATAGTCTTACAACCCTCAACCATATGTAGTCCAAGCAGCACTATAAAATTAATTAAAGTACCAAACAGCATGGACTGCGATATGCGTTCAAAATGTCGATGTTCATGTGTCCTGCAGTTCACACGATGACGCACAGTTTGCTGCGTTCTTCATCGACCCATGAGCCGAGTGATCCACCGCTTAGAGTGATTAAAATTTGTTTATTCATTTATTTGTCAGATATGTTTTTATTGAAAGAAATTAAAAATACACCATTTTACTGGCATATATCAATTCCTTCAATAAATTTTAATTTTATCCTAAAAGAATGTTGCGAAATGTCTTAGTTTTATATAAACGATATATTACCATATAGTTAAATAATATAATATGTATTTTGGTTTGTTTGATAATTATCAATTTATATAAAAGTATTAACCTGAAATCAGGTACAACATTGTACTTTTTAGGCTGTTGCATTAACCAATATATGCCCATAACTATGATAGACAATACATATTCGCAACGCGTGCATACTATGGTACATATGCACACAGATTTTATAAATCAATATTATTGTAATAATATCATCAATATGTTTTGTTATATATTAATTGCTACAGACATAGAACACAATGTCATATGTATAGCTACTACTAAATAAGTATATTGGCAATATAATTAATATAAACATATAATATATACAACTGAATATATTTTATTTTACAATTATGATTTTATAAAAACATATTTTGTTTGGTAAATTGGCAATATATGTATATTTTTGTTAACGGTAGAAACATACAATAATGATCCTTCCGCAGGTTCACCTACGGAAACCTTGTTACGACTTTTACTTCCTCTAAATAATCAAGTTCGGTCAACTTTTGCGAAACAACCGTAACACGCAAGGCGTCACAGTGATCACGTCCGGAGACCTCACTAAATAATTCAATCGGTAGTAGCGACGGGCGGTGTGTACAAAGGGCAGGGACGTAATCAATGCGAGTTAATGACTCACACTTACTGGGAATTCCAAGTTCATGTGAACAGTTTCAGTTCACAATCCCAAGCATGAAAGTGGTTCAGCGGTTTACCCGGACCTCCCGGTATAGGAAATACACGTTGATACGTTCATTGTAGCGCGCGTGCAGCCCAGGACATCTAAGGGCATCACAGACCTGTTATTGCTCAATCTCATTATTGCTAGACGCAATTTGTCCATTTAAGAAGCTAGTGTCCTTATAATGGGACAAACCAACAGGTACGGATCCACTTATATAAACACATTCAAACACAATAAACATTTTACTGCCACCATGAATGAAGGCTATATAAGCTTCAACACCATAATCCTGAAGATATCTATTTAATATATTTGAGTCTCGTTCGTTATCGGAATTAACCAGACAAATCACTCCACGAACTAAGAACGGCCATGCACCACCACCCATAGATTCGAGAAAGAGCTATCAATCTGTCTTGCACACTTATGTTCGGACCTGGTAAGTTTATCCCGTGTTGAGTCAAATTAAGCCGCAGGCTCCACTCCTGGTGGTGCCCTTCCGTCAATTCCTTTAAATTTCAGCTTTGCAACCATACTTCCCCCGGAGCCCAAAAGCTTTGGTTTCCCGGGAAGCGACTGAGAGAGCCATAAAAGTAGCTACACCCAATTGCTAGCTGGCATCGTTTATGGTTAGAGCTAGGGCGGTATCTGATCGCCTTAGAGCCTCTAACTTTCGTTCTTGATTAATGAAAACATCTTTGGCAAATGCTTTCGCTTAAGTTAGTCTTACGACGGTCCAAGAATTTCACCTCTAGCGTCGTAATACTAATGCCCCCAAACTGCTTCTATTAATCATTACCTCTTGATCTGAAAACCAATGAAAGCAGAACAGAGGTCTTATTTCATTATCCCATGCACAGAATATTCAGGCATTTGAAGCCTGCTTTAAGCACTCTAATTTGTTCAAAGTAATTGTACCGGCCCACAATAACACTCGATGAAGAGCACTAATGCAGGTTTTTAAATAGGAGGAATATATAAAAAAATACAAGTACTTAATTATATATAAGAACTCCACCGGTAATACGCTTACATACATAAAGGTATAGTACTAACTACAATTGTAAGTTGTACTACCCGTATGAAGCACAAGTTCAACTACGAACGTTTTAACCGCAACAACTTTAATATACGCTATTGGAGCTGGAATTACCGCGTCTGCTGGCACCAGACTTGCCCTCCAATTGGTCCTTGTTAAAGGATTTAAAGTGTACTCATTCCAATTACAGGGCCTCGGATATGAGCCCTGTATTGTTATTTTTCGTCACTACCTCCCCGAGCTGGGAGTGGGTAATTTACGCGCCTGCTGCATTCCTTAGATGTGGTAGCCGTTTCTCAGGCTCCCTCTCCGCAATCGAACACTGATTCCCCGTTACCCGTTGCAACCATGGTAGTCCTAGATACTACCATCAAAAGTTGATAGGGCAGACATTTGAAAGATCTGTCGTCGGTACAAGACCATACGATCTGCATGTTATCTAGAGTTCAACCAATGTAACGATCTTGCGATCGCTTGGTTTTAGCCTAATAAAAGCACACGTCCCATAAGGTCCGTGTTTTAATTGCATGTATTAGCTCTAGAATTACCACAGTTATCCAAGTAACTGTTAACGATCTAAGGAACCATAACTGATATAATGAGCCTTTTGCGGTTTCACTTTTAATTCGTGTGTACTTAGACATGCATGGCTTAATCTTTGAGACAAGCATATAACTACTGGCAGGATCAACCAGAATAATGTTTTCGTTTCGTGCGCATACGCTCACATATGTAAATATTTGACAACTCAATAATAATTTTGAATAAAAAAAAAAAAAAATAAATATTTTTTATCAACATTTCATGAGAATTTGTTAAACGATTGTGGCCATTTTTATATAGTATTCACATTCGCCATTTTTCTCTATATAAATATATATTTTATTATATAAATATATAAATTTTGTTTCGTTCAAAAATATCTTTTTATTTGCACTTAATATATTATTACACGTATATAGGCTTAAACCAATATAAATTGTGTTTAAACTATGTATTTTGACAACAAATTTAAAATTCCAATCCAATCCAATTTAAATATCCGATTTCGAATGCGTTTTTTGTGATGTGAAGGCATAAGCCTCCACAAAAACCTTACCACAACACCATCCCCTGAAGGGACAGCCTCGGGGGCTTATTATCTCATTATTATCTCATTTTATTACTACTATTATTATTATTATAGCAAAGACAACACTGAATCCTTATTTTCCCAAATTAAAGTAAGAAATAGGCTAAGAAAACCCCCAAATAGTGAGGCCTTTTTACTTAGTAGTAGAATTAAGAGAACCAACCCGGAAGAGAGACGCATACTACGGCCACGCAATTAAGAGAACCAACACGGAAGAGAGACGCATACTACGGCCACGCAATTAAGAGAACCAACACGGAAGAGAGACGCATACTACGGCCACGCAATTAAGAGAACCAACACGGAAGGGAGACGCATACTACGGCCACGCAGCTAAGAGAACCAATACGGAAGAGGGACGCATACTACGGCCACGCAGCTCAGAGAACCAACAAGATAGAGAGACGCATACTACGGCCACGCAGCAAAGAGAGCCAGCATGGAAGAGAGCGAAGCGGCAGAGAATCCGTCGATTGGTCTTACGCCCACGCAGCCGAGGGAGAGAGCCGACGGCGAAGCATGCATACACCCCCGAGCCGAGGCCGGCAGCCGAAAGCTGTGCAGCAGCGAAGCGGCAGAGAAGCTGCCAAAAAGAGAAGCAGAGGCTGGCAGGGTCCTGCGCGGGCCAGGCTCGGGAGTGATCTCCGAGGGCTGAGCCAGAACGGTTGTAAAAAATAAACAGTGCCCCGACCCCGCGGGAAGTGAAAAAAATAAGCCGTGACCACCGTGACGAGGACCCGCCGCAGGACCCAAAGAAGGGAAAACAAGTGTGAGCCACCTCACGTATGTGAGCTCTGGGGGGATAGATCGGTGCAGTAGGCAGGGTGTAAGCTCAGGAGCAGAAGTTTCCCAAAATGTTAAATGAAAACGATATCCACATGGTGTTTATGATATTTTTGTCGTATTCCCCCACAATAAAGACACCCACCTCAGCCCACCGGTTTTCGAACTTTCGCCCGTAGGAGTCCCCCACCCCCTCCCCCTCTCTTCCCTTTTCCCGGGAGGCCCGGCGAAGTGGATGTGAGTCGTGGATCATGCGGCATCCACCAAGCTGGGCTTCCCTTTCCCATACCTTTCTCCCCTGGGGACCCGGCGATGCTGGATGTGAGTCGTGGATTCACGCGGCATCCGCAAAGCTGGGTTCCCTCTCCTACACCCTCGCCCTGGGGACCCGGCGACGCAGATGTGAGTCGTGGATCATGCGGCATCTGCTAAGCTGGGCTCCCCTCTCCCATACCCTTCCGACCCCTGACCCAAACCCCTTCTCCCGCCACGCATGACCCCCAACGCACGTCTCTGCAGCTCCCCAAGCACGGGTTCACCCACGCCTCGATCCACCCCACGGGGGCGCTTTCGCCACGAACGGCTCTCCCCTTAGGTCCTCACCCAACAAATTTTGCTGTGTGGAAGGACCGGGCCCTGGACAGACTGAGAAGCTGTACCTCGGCCTGAGAACTTCCTTACAGATGGCGCCCGAGCAGGGACACACGAGGGGAGAGTCGGTGAGCATAGGGGAGAAGTGAAAAGCAGTGAAAAGTGAAAAGGGAACTAAGCAGCAGCAGAAAACTTCAAATCAGGGATTAGCAGCCCAAAATCAGAGCCCCGGCGAATAGCCAGCACCAATCTTTGATCCCTCGACTTGTGTACATCTGAGGCTGGTTTACCTAATACCCCCCCAAGCAACAGCCGCCGGCACGTGTCCCAGACGCGGAAAACCACGCAGCCAGCCACCTACGCAGTAGAAAGAGACGGGGAGAGACGCCGAAGACACCGCGTCACGGGAGAAAATGGCCGCGGACGGCGCCTAGAACTTTGGCACGCGACGACGACAAAGCGGCACCAGCGACAGAGCAGCAAAGCAGCAGCGACGGAACAGCGAGACAGCGGCGGAGCGGAGAAGACCAGCAAAGCAGCCGCGACAGAGCAGCGAGCCAGCGGCAGAGCGGAGAAGAGCAGCACAGCAGCAGCGACAGAGCAGCGAGCCAGCGGCAGAGCGGAGAAGTGCAGGAAAGCAGCGGCGCAGCGACAGAGCAGCAAAGCAGCGGCGGCGTCCCAGCGACAGAGCAGCAAGGCAGCGGCAGAGCGGAGAAGGCGCCGCGACAGAGCAGCTGGACAGTGACAGGGAAGCCAAGCAGCGGTAGAACAACGGAGCAGCGAGGGACAGCCGGCGAACGCAGAGGAGCAGCTACATGGCAGAGGAGCCCTCGGACACAAAGGGATGGCCACGGCCAATATAAGGCGGAGTAGGAACACGAGACAGGGAGTCACTACCGAGCAGTCAGGGAGTTACCCCCGGACAGTCAGAAAATTAATACCGAGCAGTCAAAGAGAGTTATTACCGAGCTTCCACTGGGAACCGTTCCCTGTACCGTGCCACGTTTCCTTCGACAGGATCATCCAACCCAGTGCTGTGTATCCTAGTACAGGATCATCGATCTAGTACCGTGCCGCGTGTCCTTCGAACAGGACCCCCCACCTCAGTGCCGTGTAGTATAGTATAGGATCACCGATCCAGTACCTATCCACGTATCCTTCGACAGGACTCCCCAGCCAGTGCCGTGTATCCTAGTACAGGAGCCCCCGACCCAGTACCGTGCTGATAACGACTCGCACCGGTGCCCCGATTAGTGGAACAGGATCAGGATGAACATCCGCTGGATAGCGTCCCGCAGGAAGGACGAGCTGCAGAGCCTGGCTAAGGAGTTTGGATTAGGAGAAACTGGGACTGTAGAGGATCTACGGAGCCGGATCACCGCATTCATCGCACGCCCTGGACACCCCGAAGCCGTGCAGGCAAGGCTGGATGAATTGGCTACGCACTTTGGGAACATACCGAGCCCCAGGGACCACCGGAGCCCAGGCACGTCACCCATGCCAGGGAGCCGGACGAAGGTGGAAGACAGCAAGTAGGGACCAAAACTGCGATTGATTTTACCCGAGCTGCCAAGCACGAGCCAGGGATCCACCCACGGATACCGCGAGACAGCAACCGAGACACCGGCCGCCCAGGACAAGCAACCACAACGAGCTGCCCAAGGACCACTAAAAGGAACCAGACCAGAGACGTCCAGCAAGAACCACGAGCCAGGACCCACTACCACTGGACCCCTGGCCACCAGACAACCACGGAAGGAGAACAGCCACGTTTTCCTCAGGGACATCGGGTCTCACGCCCCGAAGGGGGTGAGATCTCGTACTCGTTACTGGCGGACAAACTCCGGAAATGGGGATTTACTTTCGACGGCCACGCGGACCCACTAGCGTTCATCGAAAGGCTCGAGGAGCGAGTGGAATCATACGGCGGGAACCCAGAGCAGTTGCCGCGAGCCATCTCCGGTCTCCTTACAGGTAAGGCCGAAGGATGGTTCCGAACTTTTCAGATGCAGGGACAGAATTGGACAGACTTTCGAAAAGAATTCCTAGAATTCCGTCTGCCCCCAGATACTTCCAGCGACTGGAAGACACCATACGAAGTCGGGAACAGAAGCCCAAGGAATCCTTCCGGGATTACCTTATCGAGTTGCGTCTGATGATGCAACGAGCCCAGTACACTCGGGAACAGGAACTCGAACGGATCTACGAAAATCTCCGCCTGGAGTATCAAATGTACACGCGCAGACAAGATTTCCGATCACTCACAGAATTGACCCAGCTCGTCTCTGCCTACGAAACCGCGCGGGACCGAGAAGCACTCCGCAGCATCGGGACTGCACAGAACCATCGACCCCGTGCCGCCTTTACCGGCAATGGAACCAACCCCCAACGGGACACCCGGGAAAACCGAGATCGCCGAGGAATCGGCCAGGAGGAAGAGCAAGCGATCGATGTACAACGAGCCTGCCGGAACTGCGGGGAAAACGGCCATTTCAGTGGTGCGTGCACAAACCGACAGAAGCTGTTCTGTTGGGAATGTGGCCACCGAGGGGTCCGGACCATCAACTGCTGCCGGAAACCCGCGTCGGGAAACGGATTGGGTCTCCGCCCAACTGGGACATGGACGGAGGCGCGCACTCAGGAACAGGAGAAACCCACCCATTAAGCATGACCGGAGGAAGGATCGCTGCCCTGGTGGACATCAATGGGAGAGCATTTGCTGCCACCCTCGACACTGGAGCCACACGATCCTTCATCAGTGAGCGGCTGGCGAAGGAGATAGGGACGACCAAGAACAGGCAAGAGGTGAGGACCAGGATCCGCCTGGCAGATGGAATCAGGAAGGAGATCAACCAAGCGATAGCAGTCACCGTGCGCCTGGATCAACAAGAAACACAGGTATCTCTTCTTATACTCCCCACGGTATTAGACGACTTCATCTTGGGACTCGACTTCCTCTGTGGCATCAGCGCAAGAATCCACTGTGGACGGGCATATCTACAGCTGAAGTTGCAGCAGAAACCCGCCGGGACGATACCATCATGCATCGCCCAGCCACGCCCACGGGCCGTCACGCTTGCGGACTCCACTGCCATCCGAGACCAGCCCCAGACCAACACCCCACAGCCAACCACGAACCATCCAACCGCCGCGACAACAAGACCTTACCCGACAAGATCAAGCAACAACCCCAGGACTATGCCACCACAACAGGACACGAAGAAAGCTACGACGGAAAGAACTGCGACACCGATGGATCCAACCATGGCCAGTTCCCCGGCACGAATCCCGACACCAACAGGACAACGCAACACAACAAGGACTTTGGCAGAGACAGTTACGGCTCCACTGGATCAATCCAGGGCCAGCTCGTCGAAGCAGGAGTCACCAACGGGACGCCGCAGAAAGCAGAAGACTACGGCAGAGATAGCTGCGGTTCCGCTGGACCAACCCAGGGCCAGCTCATCGAACCGGGAGTCACCAACAGGACACAGCAGGAAGCAAGGGACTTTGGCAGAGATAGCTACGGCTCCACTGGATCAATCCAGGGCCAGCTCGTCGAACCAGGAGTCACCAACAGGACACAGCAGGAAGCAAGAGACTTTGGCAAAGACAGCTACGGCTCCACTGGATCAATCCAAAGCCAGCTCGTCGAACCAGGAGTCACCAACAGGACACAGCAGGAAGCAAAGGACTTTGGCAGAGACAGCTACGGCTCCGCTGGATCAATCCAGGGCCAGCTCGTCGAACCAGGAGTCACCAACGGGACGCCGCAGAAAGCAGAAGACTTCGGCAGAGATAGCTGCGGTTCCGCTGGACCAACCCAGGGCCAGCTCATCGAACCGGGAGTCACCAACAGGACACAGCAGGAAGCAAGGGACTTTGGCAGAGATAGCTACGGCTCCACTGGATCAATCCAGGGCCAGCTCGTCGAACCAGGAGTAACCAACAGGACACAGCAGGAAGCAAGGGACTTTGGCAGAGACAGCTACGGCTCCACTGGATCAATCCAGGGCCAGCTCGTCGAACCAGGAGTCTCCAACAGGACACAGCAGGAAGCAAGGGACTTTGGCAAAGACAGCTACGGCTCCACTGGATCAATCCAAAGCCAGCTCGTCGAACCAGGAGTCACCAAACGGACACAGCAGGAAGCAAAGGACCTTGGCAGAGACAGCTACGGCTCCGCTGGATCAATCCAGGGCCAGCTCGTCAAACCAGGAGTCACCAACGGGACGCCGCAGAAAGCAGAAGACTTCGGCAGAGATAGCTGCGGTTCCGCTGGACCAACCCAGGGCCAGCTCATCGAACCGGGAGTCAGCAACAGGACCCAGGAATCACCAGGATACTCCAGCAAAGATAGCTGCGGCCCCGCGGGATCAATCCAGGGCAAGCTCATCGAACCGGGAGTCACCACGTAGTCACCCAACACGACAGACATCACGCAAGCCACGAACCCCGATACCACAGGACGAGATCACAGCAACCACGACGACGGACTACCAACTGGAGCCATTAGCCGACGCCGAAATAGCCCGGGAACGAAACCCGTTTCGCCCAGCCGACTCGGATGACTACGAGAACGCGATCTTGGCCGCCATTACCGCTCTGGAACTGGAGGACCTATCGCCGTGGCAGCAAGACCCAGACCCCGAACCACCCCCCACGCCGTGGGCAGGCAAGTTTCTGGAAGAAGAACTGGCGAAATTCGACGGACTAGCTGGAGTCCCCCACATCGCTGAACACACGATAACAATGCGAGACGACAGGCCCGTGAAGCAGCGCTATTTCCCGAAGAACCCGGCCATGCAAAAGATCATCAACGCGCAGGTGGACGAGCTGCTACGGGACGGAAGGATCGAGCCATCCCACAGTCCCCACAGCGCCCCAATCGTCTTGGTAGGAAAGAAGACCGGAGAAATGCGAATGTGCGTGGATTATCGCCAACTAAATGCCCGCTCGGTGCCGGACGCATATCCGCTGCCACGGATTAACCACATTCTCGAGAGACTTCGCCACGCTCGCTACATCTCCACGCTGGACCTCAAAAACGGATACTGGCAGATCCCGGTGGCCGAGGGCAGCAGAGAGGCAACAGCATTTACCGTCCCCGGCAGAGGACTCTTCCAGTGGAAGGTCATGCCTTTCGGCCTGCACTCAGCCCCAGCGACGTTCCAGCGAGCGTTGGACAGCGTCATCGGACCCACCATGGAGCCGTACGCGTTCGCGTATCTCGACGATATCATCGTCATCGGAGCCACGCTAGAAGAAAACATTGACCACCTTCGCGAGGTTTTCGGGAGGCTGCGAGAGGCGAACCTCCGACTGAACAGAAACAAGTGTAGTTTCTTCAGGAAGAGTTTAGTCTACCTCGGCCATGTCATCAGCGAACAAGGCATCCACACGGACCCAGACAAGGTCAGCGCAGTCCAGAAACTAGCACCGCCCACCACACTGAAAGAACTGCGACGCTGCATCGGGATGGCATCCTGGTACCGACGTTTCGTCCCCAACTTCGCCACGGTGGTCCAGCCCATGACCAACCTGCTCAAAAAGGATCAAAAGTGGGAGTGGACAGACGAACAACATCAGGCATTCGAGACTCTCAAGGAAAGACTCACGCAAGCACCAGTCCTGGCACGCCCCGACTTCGCCGAGCGATTCGTACTCCAAACGGACGCCAGTTCGTATGGCCTCGGAGCAGTGTTGACACAACAGATCGACGGAGCAGAAAGAGTCATCGCCTACGCAAGCCGTCGACTACTTAAGGCAGAGGAAAACTACTCGGCCACCGAGAAAGAGTGCCTTGCCATAGTCTGGGCAATCCGGAAGCTCCGATGCTTCCTGGAAGGATACCACTTCGATGTAATCACGGATCACCTCGCCTTGAAGTGGTTGAACTCCATCGATAATCCAACGGGACGCATCGCCCGCTGGGCCTTGGAGCTCCAGCAATATCGGTTTGACATCCACTACCGTCGAGGAAGCCAGAACGTTGTGGCTGACGCCCTCTCGCGACAGCCAGTAGAAACCCTGCAGCGAGTGGACGAGGACCGGGACCCCTGCCCCTGCCACTGGCTGCAGAAACTCCGCAAGCGGATCCAGGAACAGCCGGAAGGGCATCCGGAGCTCATCATCGAGAGCGACCAAATATACAAACGAGCCGGCAGCAGAACCAGCGAAGAAGACCCTATCAAATGAAAACTATGTGTCAACAAGGACCACCGCCGACGCGTGCTAGAAGAGTGCCACGACCATCCGACAGCAGGACACCTCGGAATCAGGAAGACAGCGACACGAATAGCCCAGAGGTACTACTGGCCCGGACTGCACCGAGATATCGCCCGATATATCCGGCAGTGCGCCAAGTGCCAGCAGTACAAGGTAAGCCAAACCAAACCAGGAGGGAAGATGCTCATCCGCCAAGCCCAAGAACCATTGGACATCGTCTGCGCCGACTTCATCGGACCGTTGCCCCGATCCAAACACGGCAATATTATGTTGCTGGTGTTCTTCGACGCTTTCAGCAAGTGGGTGGAGTTGGTCCTCCTCCGCAAGGCCACCACCGCACTACTGCAGACCGCTTTCCGGGAACGGATCCTGAGCCGCTTCGGAACCCCACGGAAATTCGTATGCGACAACGGGACCCAATTCACAAGTCGCTCTTTCCGAAAGTTTTGCAAACTAGCAGGCATGGAATTGGAGTATACGGCGCCCTATACCCCACAACAAAACCCCACGGAACGAGCCAACAGGACGATCAAAACCATGATCGCCCAGTACATCGATGGAGACCAGCGGACATGGGACGAGCTGGACGACCACAGCCTTCATCCCAGCATTCATCGTACTCGGCCGGGAACCTCGGTTGCCTGGAGTCTTGTACGAAGAGGCGACCGCAGGACTAGGCGAAGTGACAGAGATCCCAACCAACAAGGCCAAGCGACTCAAGAAAATCTTCGCCATCGTACAAGAAAATACCCAGCAGGCATCACAGACGCAGAGCAGGACCTACAACCTACGCCGACGCGAATGGAGACCCACGATCGGGACGCTCGTGATGCTACGCCAACATCACCTGTCCAAAGCGGCGGACAACTTCGCTGCCAAACTGGCTCCCAAATATGAGGGGCCTTACAATGTAATTAAATTTATTTTTCCCACCATAGCACGACTCCAGAAGCATCCGGGAAGACAACGACGAATGGCCGGACTAGCCGACCTCAAGGCCTACCACGACAACGAGCACACACTCACCAGCGAAGACAACGAAGACAACGATGACGACGACCCCAGCACCAGGAAAACCGCGAGTTCATGAGGGCCACTTATGGTAGTGCGCTGCCGTAATGTCCTCGCCCCGCAAGGGCCAACCGCGTACACACGCAGTAAGATAGCTTAACTCCCCTTAAGGGATTAGAGTAAGAAATAGCCAGAAACTAGAAAACGCACCGATCAGGGAAACCCAGGTCACAGGGCACATCAGTGGCACAGGTCAGGTTCTAACCAAACAAGGTTTCTTCCCCCCACCAGATCCGACATGGACAACCCAAGGACGAGGACAGCCTCTAGACGCAGAGGATGGCACGGAGGGGCATCCTAGGGGTGCGTCGCCGCCCAGCTCAAGGCAACCACGGTCCACGACCAGCCAACCACAAGCAAGACACCACTCCCCGACCCCGCAAGCAGAGCCGGGCAACACCACGCAGCATGGACCATCAACAGGAGCCGTACCACGACCACCCAGGCCACCTAGGCCATCCCGACGTCGGGCCCGCCCCGAAGGCCCACCGTCGCCCCGCCGGGCGACAACCATGACCTGGGCATGGCTCAACGACGTCGTCCGTCCAAACACGTCACGAAACAACCTGTCTGGGATCATCACAGTGGAGGCGATGCGGCCATCGGACTCAGACGAGGAGGTCCGAGCAGGCCGGGCCCAGCAGGAGCCACCAAGACGCCCACGCCGCCGCAAGCATCCAGGCCAAGGAACAGGCACCGCCGTGACCCCACGCGCGACTCGAAGACGCGTCGAGCCAGGACGGTCCCCACCACCACCGCCCTATTACCTGTACCGCATGGGAGACCCGCTGACCCCACGGCCGAACTACGACAGCAGCTCCGACGAAGGGTTCACCAGCCCGACGATGGAGGCCGACAAGCACTGGGAGCCGACCTGCCAGGCAAGCACCGATGAAGAGTTCGACCGACGCTTCGGAAAAGCGGGTGGCCGCCCATGGGTCAAGCACTCCGTCCGGGAGCTAAACCGCCAACTGGAGGCCGAGCGGGCCACGACGGGCCCATACTCGGACGTGAGCGAGGACGAAGATGGGCCGGCCAACTGCCAGAAGAACACTCCAGCCAACATCGCGGTTGACGTGGCACCTTGGACCACCTGGAAGGACGCCGACAGGACCCTGCAACTGCTGCTCGCCCATCCACGGCCCATCACCCCACCCAGGCCCGAGAGGGAGATCATCCCCGCGTCGGACAACGAAACAACAAGCGACGACGAGGTACAGCTCCTAGGAGAGGACGACACCACTCCGCTACGGATCAGCGACGGCAGTCTGGGCGATGCGCTGCCCCGACGGCTCCGGAACCTCGGCCTTCAGGATGAACACGAGCCACCCAGACACGTAACTGGCAATGAGCTACCCCAACTGCTCCAGGAACTCGGCCTGGAGGACGGACCCGTGTCCCCGATACCCAGGGATGACGGAGACGAGGAGGTAGCCTGGATCCTGGGAGGGCAGGAGAACCCAAACGGCCCGATCCCGGACACCAGCTGGGACAACGGGTGGCACGCCAGACTGCAGTAGTGGGACGCGCAGGAGGAGGCGGCAGCCCCGGAAAGAAGGGAGAATCCCGATTGGCAGCCGCTGGACCACGCACCAATGAAGTGGCTATCGCCAGTTCCCACCGACCACAACGAACCGAACCCGGAACCGACGAGCTGCACGGCCCGAGAGGCCGAACCAGGAAACCCGAGCCAACCAAAGGAGGACAGCGACCTGTCATTGGGCTTGGAAGAGGCAGAGGCGGGCGGACTGCTCACAGCGTTCGAGGAGATGCTCGAGCTAAACGCGCTGCAGGAGGAGCAGAAATGGCCAATCGCCCCAGTCACCTGGCGGGTAAGCACGCCTGACCGCCGCATCCCGCAAAGCCTGCTGGAAGGCGCCAGCGCTCAGGCAAACGCGGCGCGTCACGGGCGCAGCCGGATCCGCAGCCTAGAACACCACGACGGCCAACGCTTCCGCGTATGCATCAGCGGAAATTTGGTGCGCATTTCACCGCGCCCACCCCGAAGTAGGAAGGGAGTGTGAAGGCATAAGCCTCCACAACACTGACCACGACACCATCCCCTGAAGGGACCGCCCCGACGGCTTGTTATCTAATTTCATTATTATCTCAGTTCATTATCACTATTATCCGATTTTATTACTTCTATTATTATTAGTATTACCAAGACAAACAACAATGAATCTTTATTTTCACCCATTAAAGTAAGAAATAGGCTAAGAAACCCCAAAACAGTAGGCCTTTTTACTTATTAGAACTAAGAGAACCAACACGTAAGAGAGACGCACACTACGGCCACGCAGCGAAGAGAGACGCACACCACGGCTATACGAAGGCGAAGAGAACCAACACGAAAGAGATACGCTCTTACGCCCACGCAGCCAACGCAAGGAAGAGAACGGCTATACGCAGACGAAAAGAGACAACATGAAAGAGAGCGAAGCGGCAGAGAAGCCGCCGATCGGTCTTACGCCCACGCAGCCGAGGAAAAGAGCCGACGGCGAAGCAGGCAATACACACACGCAGCCACACATGGCTGGCATGCGTTTGAGTTTGAGACACGCGTTTGAGTGTTTTCCAAGTGCGGTTGTGTTTATCGCGAGCTCCAAGTTTTCCGGCAAAAAAATCCGCGCCACGCCTGGCAACTGAAAGGAAAGCTGTTAAGAGCAGGTCACTGAAGCACCGGTACGTACTGCGTATGAAATCGGCCCTCGCCGACCACCCGTTCTGTTGCAGGGGCATATCCAGTGCGCTCCGTGCAGGAGGGGGAGAGGGGTGAACTCTTGTTTGGCGCCTTCCGCTATACACATTGTTGGTGGATTTGTACCAAAACAATTTTCTCACTCAAATTTTTCTTTCTTTTTCTGTTTACGGTTCTCGCCGGGAGCCTCCCACTCAGCAGCTGATCACTGAGCTGCCAGTCAGGTGATCGCGCAGGGTGGCAACTTCGACGGTGTTGCCGGACAGCCTCGTACGGAACAGGGCTGCCGGAGTGCCGGAGCAGAGCTACGCGCCAAACGAAATTTGAAATTTCAAATTAAAATCGACCCAGAATTAACTGGAACATCGAGCAAAGGAATGGAAGAGGACGAAAACCTGGCTTTCATGAAGGGCAGCAAGCTCGCCCGATCGCCAGCAGCTGCGTCAGCTCCAGGAGCAGAGTTACAGAGCATGGACCCGGACGCCCGGGAGACCCCTAAGAGGGTACGGGACCCAGCCAGCCCAGAGAGTTTGCAAAGAAAAACGCCGCCTAAGAGAAATAAGGCCTGCCAGGAGGCAACCTGCCTCGAAAACCTCCAAGAGCTGGGAAATATCTTGGATGAAGTCCATAGCAGAATGATGGATAAGAATACGCGCCACATCAACATGGCGACGAGAAACATGTTCGTGCGAATGAAGGAGCTTCACACGAGCATCAATGAAGCAAGCCAAGCATCAGCAACGGGCAGAAGCGCCAGGCAGGAAGGCCTCAACGCCGCAGTCCTGTGCTCAAAATGCTCACAGAGCACCAAGAGCATGAGCATGGACAAAGAGCAGCAGATAACGACAGTCTGGAAGAAGGATGCCGCGGCGCAAACGGAGCCGTGGCGTAGGCTAAGCCAGCCACTGGTGGATCCGGGTCCCCCCCTCCCCCACGCGCCCAAGGCAGCCAAAAGGCGCCAAAGCAACCAGGAGGCCGCAGAAGAAAGCCCCGTTGCCGCCACAAGAAGACTTGGCGACGCCCAGCGTTATGAGCCAGACTAAGAGGAAACCACACCGCCCGGACGCCGTGGTCGTCGAGGCGAAAGGAAAAACCTACAGCGAGGTGCTGGCCCTGGTCACCCGGAGAGAAGACGGTCAGCTTCAGGACCTGAGTACGAGCGTCAACAAGGTCCGCCGTACCGCAAAAGGTAACCTGCCCCTTGAGCTGAACAGAGGCGATAAAGAAAGCGCAACAAGGATTAAGGAGAGCCTCGAATCGGTACTGGATGGAGTAGCGGAGGTAGGAGCCCTTTCCGAAGACACGAGGACGAGGGTGCTAGCGATCAGCGACCTGGACCCGCTAGTAACCGCGGAGGACCTTGTCAAGGCCTTAGCGGAACAATTTGCCATCAAAGCCGACTCGGTGAATGTGAGAAGCCTACGCCCATCATACCGGGACACCCAGACTGCCGTAATTGGACTGCCGAGCAAGGATGCTCAAGTGGTCCTCGGCAAGGGCAAGGTCAAGGTGGGATGGACGGTATGTAAGATCAAAGAGAAGGACTCGCAGCCTAGGTGCTACAAGTGCTTGGAGATTGGGCACATTGCGCCAAACTGCCATAGTGCGGTGGACCGAACTGGGTGCTGCATTCGCTGCGGCGTCAATGGGCACAAGATAGCAGACTGTCCAAACAAGGCAACCTGCTTCGTCTGCGCCGGGAGAGGCCGAGAGGACAGAGGCCATCAATCGGGAAGCCGGCAGTGTCCCTTCTCGAAGCTAGGAGAGGTAGCCGGAACAAGAGGATGGAAGTGATCCAGCTCAATCTGAATCACTGTAGGGCCGCACAGGACCTGCTCCTGCAGACGGTGAGAGAACTCAAATCGGACCAGGCCATACTCAGCGAGCCGTACAAATCAGGTGACAACGAATCCTGGACGACCGACAGAACAGGGAAGGCATCCCTGTGGGCATGTGGAGGCGATCCCTGCAAGCTCAGCAATGTGCTGGCAGGAGACGGATTTGTGCGCGCGAGAGCTGGCAACCTATGGGTATACAGCTGCTACCTAGCGCCCAGTCTACCCCTCGAGTCCTTCGCCCGAATCATTGAGGAACTAGCTGAAGACGCAAGAAACCGCGGGGCAGTCCTAATCGCCGGGGACTTCAACGAGTGGGCACACGAGTGGGGCTGTCAAGTCACCAACGCAAGAGGCCGAATCCTGCTAGAAACTTTAGCATCGCTAGACCTAGCGCTGCTGAACGAGGGCTCCCAGCAAACCTTCTGCAGGGGTAGCGCTGGGTCAATCATTGACCTAACGTTCGCGAGCCCTTCGCAGCTGCGCAATGCAAGGTGGTGAATAGGAGACGTGTACACCGGTAGCGACCACGAAGCCATAGTATGCACCATTGGCGAACGCCCCAGACCCAGCAGATCAAGCGCGAGGAGCAAAGCCTACATCGTTGACACGCTCAACACCAGCGCTCTGGCTAGAAGCCTCGAGACGTGGAAGGCCCTCGGGGACACAAGTGCCAACGAATCGGCCAACCAGCTCGCCTTGCGAATGGAGGAGGCCTGTGACAGGAGCATGAGACAGCGGAAGCCATTCATGCGGCACCACGAGCCAATCGTGTGGTGGAACGCCGACATCGACAGGCTCCGGACAACGTGTCTAAGGGCCAGACGAGCTATGCAGAGAGCGCGACGCACGACTCGGTTCGTCACATCGCATGAGGAGTATAGGACCGCCAGGAAGGCACTGAAGCATGCAATTCGGAGCAGCAAGCGGGAATGCTTTCTCCAGCACTGCGACACAGCGGAACAAGACCCCTGGGGCAGGGCTTACAACATCGTTATGAAGCGGCTAAGTGCCGGGAGCAAGGCGCCAACGGACCCCAGCACCCTCGAGGACATAGTGCACACCCTGTTCCCCAGCGAGCAACAGAGGCGTCCAGGCCCCTTAGAAAGCGACGCACCGATCACGGGCATCGAAATGATCACGGAAGCGGAGATCCTGGAAGCCGGTAGGAGTCTGCCCAGCAAAAAAGCCCCAGGCCCGGATGCAATCCCAAATAGGGCTTTAAAACTGGCATTGGCACTACAGCCATCCGCCTTCGCCGAGATCTTCAATAGGTGTCTGCTAGAAGGTACCTTCCCCGATAGGTGGAAGATTCAAAAGCTACTGCTGCTCAACAAGCCAGGAAAACCACCAGGCGAGCCTTCCTCGTACAGACCAATTTGTCTCCTGGACAACGCGGGGAAGGTATGCGAAAAGCTCATTGCACGTAGGCTCAGCCGTGCCATTGAAGATGCCGGCGGCTTGTCGCCCAACCAGTATGGCTTCCGGAAAGGCAGATCAACCCTGGATGCCATTGGCATAGTCACCAACATAGCGGAGAATGCAATAAGTGGGACCCGCTGGAGAGCGGGCCAAAAGCAGTACTGCCTGCTGGTTACCCTGGATATAAAAAACGCTTTCAACTCTGCGGACTGGGGTAAAACGATGGAAGCCCTACGGAGGCTACGGATCCCGGAATACCTCCTGAGAATATTGGACAGCTACCTCAGTGAGAGGGTGCTGCTGTACGAGACGAGCGAAGGGATAAGATCATATAGAGTGACTGCTGGAGTCCCGCAGGGGTCGGTGCTGGGGCCGCTCCTGTGGAATACGATGTATGATGAAGTTCTGCGACTGAATCTTCCCGAGGGCACGACGGTCGTCGGGTTTGCCGATGACGTCGCCATCGTAGTGGTAGCCAAGGACCTTGCAGCAGTTGAAGCAGCTGCAAACGGGGCAATCCGTGCCGTGGAGACGTGGCTCGCCATAGCGGGATTACAGCTGGCGGCCCACAAGACCGAGGCTGTTCTGATTAGCAGCAGGAAGAAGGTGGAGACGGCCCGAGTGTCGGTCGGCGGACACGACATTACTTCGCAAAGGGCTCTTAAATACCTAGGAGTAATGCTGGACACTAGGCTTTCATTTAGAGAGCACTTGGAGTACGCCAACACAAAGGCCGCACAGACTTGCCGAGCACTCTCGCGAATCCTGCTCAACACCAGGGGGCCAAAGCAAGCAAGGAGGAAGCTGATCACCAGCGTCGTCTCCTCTCAGCTCCTGTATGCTTCCGCAGTGTGGTCCAAAGCGACGAAGGTGCCGAGCTATATGCGAGGAGCCGAAGCAACGCACCGCTTATGTGCCATCAGGATCGCCTGCGCGTTTAGAACCATATCTGACGACGCAGCACTGGTCATCGTGGGACTAGTCCCAATAGCAGAGCAAGCGAGGAAAAGGGCCGAGGTGTACGAGCTATCTCGCAGGGACACCCACAATCCTCCCACCGGAGTCGAGAAAGAATCACCTAGGCACGAGACCGTCAGGAGGTGGCAGATGAAGTGGGATTCCTCGACTAAAGGACGCTGGACCCACCAGCTGATTCCGGATATCAAGCTGTGGTTGGAGAGGAAGCACGGACAGGTGGACTTTCACCTCACTCAGATGCTGAGCGGCCACGGATGCTTCAGATCGTACCTGAAGCGGTTTGGACACGAAACGGAGGACTGGTGCCCATCATGTGGTCGAGGTATCGTGGAGGACGCTCACCACGTCTTCTTTGAATGCCACCGTTTCGAGTACGAGAGGCGCCAGCTAGAGGATGAGCTAGCCACCAGCATTAGCGTCGGAGGGATCGTGCCGCTCATGGTAGCGAATCCCAAGGCGTGGGATGCCACCACTAAGTTCGCCGCCACTATAATGCGGGAACTACGGAGAGCGGAGAGGGAAAGGAAAGTGTCGGAGGAGTAAGGAGGAACGGCTGTGCGAAGCAATGCTTTGCGGCCGTACCGCATAGCTACGCCCCATTACCCCACCAACAAACCACAGTCCCAGACCCCCACAACTAGTTGCTAACCCTATATAAGAACTAGTATTAAAGCATAATAAAAGTAATAGAATACAAAAAACACCCACGCAGCCGAGGCCGGCAGCCGAAGGCAGCGCAGCAGCGAAGCGGCAGAGAAGCTGCGAAAAAGAAAAGCCGAGGCCTGGCACGGTCCAGCGCGAGCCAAGCTCGGGAGTGATCTCCGAGGGCTGAGCCAGACCGGTTGTGCGGCGGAAACCAAAATAGATGTGAAAAGTAAGCCGGGACCGCGCCGTGTGAAAAACTAGCCGTGACCGCGCCGTGTACACAATAAGCCGTGTTCGCCCGCACGCGGTGAATAAAACCAGCTGTGACCGCACCCACGCGGTGTGCAAAGGAAGCCACCGAAGTGACGAGGACCCGCCGTGGGAGAACAGGACCCAAAGAAGGGAAACAAGGGTGAGCCACCTCACGTATGTGAGCTCTGGGGGGATAGATCGGTGCAGTAGGCAGGTATAAGCAGAACATTCCCGCAGTTTCTTTACATATCAATGCCCACATGTTGTTTATGATATTTTTTGGCGTTTATTTCCCCGCTGCAGGCGCGGGATTTTAAGTAGGGAAATGATCCGAAAACAATAAAGACACCAACCTCAACCCACCTGTCTCGTTGGCCGTTGAGAAGCTTTGTTCTGATCAAGAACTGGCTGCTTCTGGGCCGCTGGAGTTGAAGAGCAAGGGGAAGCTGGTTAGGCGCTTGAAAAGGGCCACCTCGGAGACCGATATCGCCAAGCTGTCCCCGGAGAACGTTAGTGTTGGTTCCCAGGATACCCTTGGGGACCACGGCAAGAGTGTTGAGGAAGTGAATGTGGGTGTGGCTCCCACTGTGGAGACGGCAGATATGCCGCAGTTTGCGGTGCCTGCATTGCCAAAGACGCAGGTGAATAACACAAGCTAGCAGGTGTTGAGCGTGGCGTTGGACGGTGGTGCGACAACGGAGGTAATGTGCAGTTTGGTAGGCTATAGTGGCCAATATGAGACGCTGATTTTTTCGCTTATTGCTGAGAATGAGCGACTGCGGGGCCGTTTGGAGGCCATCGGTCCGATGAATGTAGGCGGTCTGGCGCGGGTTCTGCCGGCTGCAGCCCCCATGGAGGCGCAGTGGTGGATTTTTCACCCCCTGTGGAGCCGCGACCGGTTGACACCTGGTCCTTGGTGGTGCGGAGCAAAAATGCCGGAGTGCTCGCACGGGCCAGTGTTGCCAATTTAGCTTATTTAAGGCTAGATCTATCTTATTTGAAAACGGAACAGCTTGAAAAATTATGAAAATAGCTTTAAATCTAACCTTTTTATACCCGATACTCAAAATGAGTATTGGGGTATATTAGATTTGTGGTAAAAGCGGATGTGTGTAACGTCCAGAAGGAATCGTTTCCGACCCCATAAAGTATATATATTCTTGATCAGCATCAATAGCCGAGTCGATTGAGCCCTGTCTGTCTGTCCGTCCGTCCGTCTGTCCGTCTGTCCGTCCCCTTCAGCGCCTTGTGCTCAAAGACTATAAGAGCTAGAGCAACGATGTTTTGGATCCAGACTTCTGTGATATGTCACTGCTACAAAAATATTTCAAAATTTCGCCCCACCCCCTTCCGCCCACACAAAGGACGAAAATCTGTTGCATCCACAATATTGCACATTCGAGAAAACTAAAAACGCAGAATCATAGATAATGACCATATCTATCAGATTGCTGAATCTGGATCAGATCAGATCAGTTTTATTGCCAATAGGAACAAATCAATTTGCAGTGGCTACGCAGCGCCCGACGTCACGCTCAGACTGATTTTCTGTCTCTCTCGCACGCACTCTTTGTCGTGTTGTTTAATATTAGCGGCGTCTGTCGGAGGAGAGCCATACTGACTTAGTATCGGGTATAGCTGTAGAGTTGCGGTCTCCGCAGCAACTCACAACGTTCCCCCTCGTTTAGCTGTTTTTTACAATTTTTAGCTTATTCTAGCTTGTATTTTTGTGAAATCTAGCTTATTTTGGCGCTCAAAATCTGGCAACACTGCACGGGACGTGGTCGAAGTTGCTTTCTGACTGTCGTTAAGAGCAGACGAGTTTTTCTGGTGTCGCTTGCCGAAGCCAAAATTTTCGTTTTCTGCTTTGTGCGGTGCTTCTTTCGTTGACCGAAACCGGTTTTTAGGGCACTAGCGAGTGCCTGTGTTTGCGTGTGTGTGTGAAATTTATATTTATAGCTGCTTATCGCGATAAAGATCTTTGACGGTGGCTGCTATGCCTCCGAAAAAGAAAAATTCGGCGGCCGTTGAGAAGCTTTGTTCTGATGAAGAACTGGCTGCTTCTGGGCCGCTGGAGTTGAAGAGGAAGGGGAAGCTGGTTAGGCGGTTGAAAAGGGCCACCTCGGGGACCGATATCGCCAAGCTGTCCCCGGAGAACGTTAGTGTTGGTTCCCAGGATACCCTTGGGGACCACGGCAAGAGTGTTGAGGAAGTGAATGTGGGTGTGGCTCCCACTGTGGAGACGGCAGATATGCCGCAGTTTGCGGTGCCTGCATTGCCAAAGAAGCAGGTGAATAACACTGTAGAGCGAATGCAGGCTATAAGCTAGCAGGTGTTGAGCGTGGCGTTGGACGGTGGTGCGACAACGGAGGTAATGTGCAGTTTGGTAGGCTGCAGTAGCCAATATGAGGCGCTGATTTTTTCGCTTATTGCTGACAATGAGCGACTGCGGGGCCGTTTGGAGGCCATCGGTCCGATGAATGTTGGCGTGGCGTTGGCCGGTGGTACGACAACGGAGGTAATGTGCAGTTTGATAGGCTGCAGTAGCCAATATGAGGCGCTGATTTTTTCGCTTATTGCTGAGAATGAGCGACTGCGGGGCCGTTTGGAGGCCATCGGTCCGATGAATGTAGGCGGTCTGGCGCGGGTTCTGCCGGCTACAGCCCCCATGGAGGCGCAGTGGTGGATTTTTCACCCCCTGTGGAGCCGCGACCGGTTGACACCTGGTCCTTGGTGGTGCGGAGCAAAAATACCGGAGTGCTCGCACGGGACGTGGTCGAAGTTGCTTTCTGACTGTCGTTAAGAGCAGACGAGTTTTTCTGGTGTCGCTTGCCGAAGCCAAAATTTTCGTTTTCTGCTTTGTGCGGTGCTTCTTTCGTTGACCGAAACCGGTTTTTAGGGCACTAGCGTGTGCCTGTGTTTGCGTGTGTGTGTGAAATTTATATTTATAGCTGCTTATCGCGATAAAGATCTTTGACGGTGGCTGCTATGCCTCCGAAAAAGAAAAATTCGGCGGCCGTTGAGAAGCTTTGTTCTGATGAAGAACTGGCTGCTTCTGGGCCGCTGGAGTTGAAGAGGAAGGGGAAGCTGGTTAGGCGGTTGAAAAGGGCCACCTCGGGTACCGATATCGCCAAGCTGTCCCCGGAGAACGTTAGTGTTGGTTCCCAGGATACCCTTGGGGACCACGGCAAGAGTGTTGAGGAAGTGAATGTGGGTGTGGCTCCCACTGTGGAGACGGCAGATATGCCGCAGTTTGCGGTGCCTGCATTGCCAAAGAAGCAGGTGAATAACACTGTAGAGCGAATGCAGGCTATAAGCTAGCAGGTGTTGAGCGTGGCGTTGGACGGTGGTGCGACAACGGAGGTAATGTGCAGTTTGGTAGGCTGCAGTAGCCAATATGAGGCGCTGATTTTTTCGCTTATTGCTGACAATGAGCGACTGCGGGGCCGTTTGGAGGCCATCGGTCCGATGAATGTTGGCGTGGCGTTGGCCGGTGGTACGACAACGGAGGTAATGTGCAGTTTGATAGGCTGCAGTAGCCAATATGAGGCGCTGATTTTTTCGCTTATTGCTGAGAATGAGCGACTGCGGGGCCGTTTGGAGGCCATCGGTCCGATGAATGTAGGCGGTCTGGCGCGGGTTCTGCCGGCTACAGCCCCCATGGAGGCGCAGTGGTGGATTTTTCACCCCCTGTGGAGCCGCGACCGGTTGATACCTGGTCCTTGGTGGTGCGGAGCAAAAATGCCGGAGTGCTCGCACGGGACGTGGTCGAAGTTGCTTTCTGACTGTCGTTAAGAGCAGACGTGTTTTTCTGGTGTCGCTTGCCGAAGCCAAAATTTTCGTTTTCTGCTTTGTGCGGTGCTTCTTTCGTGGACCGAAACCGGTTTTTAGGGCGCTAGCGTGTGCCTGTGTTTTCGTGTGTGTGTGAAATTTATATTTATAGCTGCTTATCGCGATAAAGATCTTTGACGGTGGCTGCTATGAATCCGAAAAAGAAAAATTCAGCGGCCGTTGAGAAGCTTTGTTCTGATGAAGAACTGGCTGCTTCTGGGCCGCTGGAGTTGAAGAGGAAGGGGAAGCTGGTTAGGCGGTTGAAAAGGGCCACCTCGGGTACCGATATCGCCAAGCTGTCCCCGGAGAACGTTAGTGTTGGTTCCCAGGATACCCTTGGGGACCACGGCAAGAGTGTTGAGGAAGTGAATGTGGGTGTGGCTCCCACTGTGGAGACGGCAGATATGCCGCAGTTTGCGGTGCCTGCATTGCCAAAGAAGCAGGTGAATAACACTGTAGAGCGAATGCAGGCTATAAGCTAGCAGGTGTTGAGCGTGGCGTTGGACGGTGGTGCGACAACGGAGGTAATGTGCAGTTTGGTAGGCTGCAGTAGCCAATATGAGGCGCTGATTTTTTCGCTTATTGCTGAGAATGAGCGACTGCGGGGCCGTTTGGAGGCCATCGGTCCGATGAATGTTGGCGGTCTGGCGCCGGTTCTGCCGGCAGCAGCCCCCCATGGAGGCGCAGTGATGGATTTTTCACCCCCTGTGGAGCCGCGACCGGTTGACACCTGGTCCTTGGTGGTGCGGGGCAAAAATGCCGGAGTGCTCGCACGGGACGTGGTCGAAGTTGCTAAAATTTTCGTTTTCTGCTTTGTGCGGTGCTTCTTTCGTTGACCGAAACCGGTTTTTAGGGCGCTAGCGTGTGCCTGTGTTTGCGTGTGTGTGAAATTTATATTTATAGCTGCTTATCGCGATAAAGATCTTTGACGGTGGCTGCTATGCCTCCGAAAAAGAAAAATTCGGCGGCCGTTGAGAAGCTTTGTTCTGATGAAGAACTGGCTGCTTCTGGGCCGCTGGAGTTGAAGAGGAAGGGGAAGCTGGTTAGGCGGTTGAAAAGGGCCACCTCGGAGACCGATATCGCCAAGCTGTCCCCGGAGAACGTTAGTGTTGGTTCCCAGGATACCCTTGGGGACCACGGCAAGAGTGGTGAGGAAGTGAATGTGGGTGTGGCTCCCACTGTGGAGATGGCAGATATGACGCAATTTGCGGTGCCTGCATTGCCAAAGAAGCAGGTGAATAACACTGTAGAGCGAATGCAGGCTATAAGCTAGCAGGTGTTGAGCGTGGCGTTGGACGGTGGTGCGACAACGGAGGTAATGTGCAGTTTGGTAGGCTATAGTGGCCAATATGAGACGCTGATTTTTTCGCTTATTGCTGAGAATGAGCGACTGCGGGGCCGTTTGGAGGCCATCGGTCCGATGAATGTTGGCGGTCTGCCGCCGGTTCTGCCGGCAGCAGCCCCCATGGAGGCGCAGTGGTGGATTTTTCACCCCCTGTGGAGCCGCGACCGGTTGACACCTGGTCCTTGGTGGTGCGGAGCAAAAATACCGGAGTGCTCGCACGGGACGTGGTCGAAGTTGCTTTCTGACTGTCGTTAAGAGCAGACGAGTTTTTCTGGTGTCGCTTGCCGAAGCCAAAATTTTCGTTTTCTGCTTTGTGCGGTGCTTCTTTCGTTGACCGAAACCGGTTTTTAGGGCGCTAGCGTGTGCCTGTGTGTGTGAAATTTCTATTTATAGCTGCTTATCGCGATAAAGATCTTTGACGGTGGCTGCTATGCCTCCGAAAAAGAAAAATTCGGCGGCCGTTGAGAAGCTTTGTTCTGATGAAGAACTGGCTGCTTCTGGGCCGCTGGAGTTGAAGAGGAAGGGCCACCTCGGAGACCGATATCGCCAAGCTGTCCCCGGAGAACGTTAGTGTTGGTTCCCAGGATACCCTTGGGGACCACGGCAAGAGTGTTGAGGAAGTGAATGTGGGTGTGGCTCCCACTGTGGAGACGGCAGATATGCCGCAGTTTGCGGTGCCTGCATTGCCAAAGACGCAGGTGAATAACACTGTAGAGCGAATGCAGGCTATAAGCTAGCAGGTGTTGAGCGTGGCGTTGGACGGTGGTGCGACAACGGAGGTAATGTGCAGTTTGGTAGGCTGTAGTAGCCAATATGAGGCGCTGATTTTTTCGCTTATTGCTGAGAATGAGCGACTGCGGGGCCGTTTGGAGGCTATCGGTCCGATGAATGTAGGCGGTCTTGCGCCGGTTCTGCCGGCAGCAGCCCCCCCTGGAGGCGCAGTGGTGGATTTTTCACCCCCTGTGGAGCCGCGACCGGTTGATACCTGGTCCTTGGTGGTGCGGAGCAAAAATGCCGGAGTGCTCGCACGGGACGTGGTCGAAGTTGCTTTCTGACTGTCGTTAAGAGCAGACGTGTTTTTCTGGTGTCGCTTGCCGAAGCCAAAATTTTCGTTTTCTGCTTTGTGCGGTGCTTCTTTCGTGGACCGAAACCGGTTTTTAGGGCGCTAGCGTGTGCCTGTGTTTTCGTGTGTGTGTGAAATTTATATTTATAGCTGCTTATCGCGATAAAGATCTTTGACGGTGGCTGCTATGAATCCGAAAAAGAAAAATTCAGCGGCCGTTGAGAAGCTTTGTTCTGATGAAGAACTGGCTGCTTCTGGGCCGCTGGAGTTGAAGAGGAAGGGGAAGCTGGTTAGGCGGTTGAAAAGGGCCACCTCGGGTACCGATATCGCCAAGCTGTCCCCGGAGAACGTTAGTGTTGGTTCCCAGGATACCCTTGGGGACCACGGCAAGAGTGTTGAGGAAGTGAATGTGGGTGTGGCTCCCACTGTGGAGGCGGCAGATATGCCGCAGTTTGCGGTGCCTGCATTGCCAAAGACGCAGGTGAATAACACTGTAGAGCGAATGCAGGCTATAAGCTAGCAGGTGTTGAGCGTGGCGTTGGACGGTGGTGCGACAACGGAGGTAATGTGCAGTTTGGTAGGCTGCAGTAGCCAATATGAGGCGCTGATTTTTTCGCTTATTGCTGAGAATGAGCGACTGCGGGGCCGTTTGGAGGCCATCGGTCCGATGAATGTTGGCGGTCTGGCGCCGGTTCTGCCGGCAGCAGCCCCCCTGGAGGCGCAGTGGTGGATTTTTCACCCCCTGTGGAGCCGCGACCGGTTGACACCTGGTCCTTGGTGGTGCGGAGCAAAAATGCCGGAGTGCTCGCACGGGACCAGTGTTGCCAATTTAGCTTATTTAAGGCTAGATCTAGCTTATTTGAAAACGGAACAGCTTGAAAAATTATGAAAATAGCTTTAAATCTAACCTTTTTTTAATTTCACTTTGCTTAGTTTTTCCTTTTTATATCCTACATGTATTTTTTGGTATTTTTTAAGACAAATCGAACCAAAAGTATATTTGTAGTACATATTTTGGTGTATCATGGTATTTTAGAATTTATTTATAGTTTATTTTCGTTGAAAAGTTTCGGTCTATACAGAAACTTGCTTGGTGATCGTGAAATGTGTAAATGTGTAAAACATGCCAAAAACAGTTTACAAACAAAACTTTCATCGAAGAGCATCGATTTCCTCAAAAATAAAGTAACACCGCCTGATGCAAAGATTGATGTCTTGAAAGATGACTTGGATGAATTTGCTGTGTCTTCATTATATATGGGATATTTATTTGAAAAGGAAATTAAAGAGAAAAATTATAATAATGAAGTTAACGAAATCAGAGAGATGTGCAAGGATTTTATAAAGGAGCTAATTATCCAACTCAGAGAAAGGTAAGCTTCAATTGGATTTGATATTAAAAATAAATAATAATCTGATGCTTAATTTCAGACTTCCAGATAATTTTGAGCCATTAGAAAAACTGCAAGTTTTTGCAGCAGAAAATGTACTCAAACATAATAAAAATCATAATGATCTCATTTCCATATTGGAACACTTTAACTATAAGAATATAGATGGAATTCTTGCCCAATATGGCAAAATTCAATTAGTCCCTTGGCAAAGTACAGATGACACGATACAATTTTGGTCAGAAGTACTGACTTATAAAGATGCTGGCAAAAACAAGCCTTTTGAAGAAATCGCTTTATTTGCCATTGGCATTTTAAGTCTACCGTGGTCAAATGCTGCTATTGAACGACCCCATCAAATGAATATTGTTAAGACCAAGCTAAGGAACAAAATGACCGTTAAATCCTAAAACTCAATATTAAATATAATGTTTGTTTTAGAAATATTTAATTGTTTCATGAATATGACTAAAATTCTTTTGAATTTTACAGATATGGATTGCGCCGTCATGGAAAATGTTGTCACAACTATCAATTACCGGAGAAATATTTAAATTTAATACGTTCCAGCGATAAAAATACCGATTCAAGCAATTGCGAATTGGATGAAATAATAACACAATTAGAAATGTATATATCTATGTGTTGTTTTATTTTTAGCCTATTTTTTAGCCTGTTTTTTACAATTTTTAGCTTATTCTAGCTTGTATTTTTGTGAAATCAAGCTTATTTTGGCGCTCAAAATCTGGCAACACTGCACGGGACGTGGTCGAAGTTGCTTTCTGACTGTCGTTAAGAGCAGACGTGTTTTTCTGGTGTCGCTTGCCGAAGCCAAAATTTTCGTTTTCTGCTTTGTGCGGTGCTTCTTTCGTTGACCGAAACCGGTTTTTAGGGCGATAGCGTGTGCCTGTGTTTGCGTGTGTGTGTGAAATTTCTATTTATAGCTGCTTATCGCGATAAAGATCTTTGATGGTGGCTGCTATGCCTCCGAAAAAGAAAAATTCGGCGGCCGTTGAGAAGCTTTGTTCTGATGAAGAACTGGCTGCTTGGGCCGCTGGAGTTGAAGAGGAAGGGGAAGCTGGTTAGGCGGTTGAAAAGGGCCACCTCGGAGACCGATAACGCCAAGCTTTCACCGGAGAACGTTAGTGTTGGTTCCCAGGATACCCTTGGGGACCACGGCAAGAGTGTTGAGGAAGTGAATGTGGGTGTGGCTCCCACTGTGGAGGCGACAGATATGCCGCAGTTTGCGGTGCCTGCATTGCCAAAGACGCAGGTGAATAACACTGTAGAGCGAATGCAGGCTATAAGCTAGCAGGTGTTGAGCGTGCTTTGGACGATGGTGCGACAACGGAGGTAATGTGCAGTTTGGTAGGCTGCAGTAGCCAATATGAGGCGCTGATTTTTTCGCTTATTGCTGAGAATGAGCGACTGCGGGGCCGTTTGGAGGCCATCGGTCCGATGAATGTTGGCGGTCTGGCGCCGGTTCTGCCGGCAGCAGCGCCCCCTGGAGGCGCAGTGGTGGATTTTTCACCCCCTGTGGAGCCGCGACCGGTTGACACCTGGTCCTTGGTGGTGCGGAGCAAAAATGCCGGAGTGCTCGCACGGGACGTGGTCGAAGTTGCTTTCTGACTGTCGTTAAGAGCAGACGTGTTTTTCTGGTGTCGCTTGCCGAAGCCAAAATTTTCGTTTTCTGCTTTGTGCGGTGCTTCTTTCGTTGACCGAAACCGGTTTTTAGGGCGCTAGCGTGTGCCTGTGTTTGCGTGTGTGTGTGAAATTTCTATTTATAGCTGCTTATCGCGATAAAGATCTTTGACGGTGGCTGCTATGCCTCCGAAAAAGAAAAATTCGGCGGCCGTTGAGAAGCTTTGTTCTGATGAAGAACTGGCTGCTTGGGCCGCTGGAGTTGAAGAGGAAGGGGAAGCTGGTTAGGCGGTTGAAAAGGGCCACCTCGGAGACCGATAACGCCAAGCTTTCACCGGAGAACGTTAGTGTTGGTTCCCAGGATACCCTTGGGGACCACGGCAAGAGTGTTGAGGAAGTGAATGTGGGTGTGGCTCCCACTGTGGAGACGGCAGATATGCCGCAGTTTGCGGTGCCTGCATTGCCAAAGACGCAGGTGAATAACACTGTAGAGCGAATGCAGGTTATAAGCCAGCAGGTGTTGAGCGTGGCGTTGGACGGTGGTGCGACAACGGAGGTAATGTGCAGTTTGGTAGGCTGCAGTAGCCAATATGAGGCGCTGATTTTTTCGCTTATTGCTGAGAATGAGCGACTGCGGGGCCGTTTGGAGGCCATCGGTCCGATGAATGTTGGCGGTCTGGCGCCGGTTCTGCCGGCAGCAGCCCCCTGGAGGCGCAGTGGTGGATTTTTCACCCCCTGTGGAGCCGCGACCGGTTGACACCTGGTCCTTGGTGGTGCGGAGCAAAAATGCCGGAGTGCTCGCACGGGACCAGTGTTGCCAATTTAGCTTATTTAAGGCTAGATCTAGCTTATTTGAAAACGGAACAGCTTGAAAAATTATGAAAATAGCTTTAAATCTAACCTTTTTTTAATTTCACTTTGCTTAGTTTTTCCTTTTTATATCCTATATGTATTTTTTGGTATTTTTTAAGACAAATCGAACAAAAAGTATATTTGTAGTACATATTTTGGTGTATCATGGTATTTTAGAATTTATTTATAGTTTATTTTCGTTGAAAAGTTTCGGTCTATACAGAAACTTGCTTGGTGATCGTGAAATGTGTAAATGTGTAAAACATGCCAAAAACAGTTTACAAACAAAACTTTCATCGAAGAGCATCGATTTCCTCAAAAATAAAGTAACACCGCCTGATGCAAAGATTGATGTCTTGAAAGATGACTTGGATGAATTTGCTGTGTCTTCATTATATATGGGATATTTATTTGAAAAGGAAATTAAAGAGAAAAATTATAATAATGAAGTTAACGAAATCAGAGAGATGTGCAAGGATTTTATAAAGGAGCTAATTATCCAACTCAGAGAAAGGTAAGCTTCAATTGGATTTGATATTAAAAATAAATAATAATCTGATGCTTAATTTCAGACTTCCAGATAATTTTGAGCCATTAGAAAAACTGCAAGTTTTTGCAGCAGAAAATGTACTCAAACATAATAAAAATCATAATGATCTCATTTCCATATTGGAACACTTTAACTATAAGAATATAGATGGAATTCTTGCCCAATATGGCAAAATTCAATTAGTCCCTTGGCAAAGTACAGATGACACGATACAATTTTGGTCAGAAGTACTGACTTATAAAGATGCTGGCAAAAACAAGCCTTTTGAAGAAATCGCTTTATTTGCCATTGGCATTTTAAGTCTACCGTGGTCAAGTGCTGCTATTGAACGACCCCATCAAATGAATATTGTTAAGACCAAGCTAAGGAACAAAATGACCGTTAAATCCTAAAACTCAATATTAAATATAATGTTTGTTTTAGAAATATTTAATTGTTTCATGAATATGACTAAAATTCTTTTGAATTTTACAGATATGGATTGCGCCGTCATGGAAAATGTTGTCACAACTATCAATTACCGGAGAAATATTTAAATTTAATACGTTCCAGCGATAAAAATACCGATTCAAGCAATTGCGAATTGGATGAAATAATAACACAATTAGAAATGTATATATCTATGTGTTGTTTTATTTTTAGCCTATTTTTTAGCCTGTTTTTTACAATTTTTAGCTTATTCTAGCTTGTATTTTTGTGAAATCAAGCTTATTTTGGCGCTCAAAATCTGGCAACACTGCACGGGACGTGGTCGAAGTTGCTTTCTGACTGTCGTTAAGAGCAGACGTGTTTTTCTGGTGTCGCTTGCCGAAGCCAAAATTTTCGTTTTCTGCTTTGTGCGGTGCTTCTTTCGTTGACCGAAACCGGTTTTTAGGGCGATAGCGTGTGCCTGTGTTTGCGTGTGTGTGTGAAATTTATATTTATAGCTGCTTATCGCGATAAAGATCTTTGACGGTGGCTGCTATGCCTCCGAAAAAGAAAAATTCGGCGGCCGTTGAGAAGCTTTGTTCTGATGAAGAACTGGCTGCTTGGGCCGCTGGAGTTGAAGAGGAAGGGGAAGCTGGTTAGGCGGTTGAAAAGGGCCACCTCGGAGACCGATAACGCCAAGCTTTCACCGGAGAACGTTAGTGTTGGTTCCCAGGATACCCTTGGGGACCACGGCAAGAGTGTTGAGGAAGTGAATGTGGGTGTGGCTCCCACTGTGGAGACGGCAGATATGCCGCAGTTTGCGGTGCCTGCATTGCCAAAGACGCAGGTGAATAACACTGTAGAGCGAATGCAGGCTATAAGCTAGCAGGTGTTGAGCGTTGCGTTGGACGGTGGTGCGACAACGGAGGTAATGTGCAGTTTGGTAGGCTGCAGTAGCCAATATGAGGCGCTGATTTTTTCGCTTATTGCTGAGAATGAGCGACTGCGGGGCCGTTTGGAGGCCATCGGTCCGATGAATGTTGGCGGTCTGTCGCCGGTTCTGCCGGCAGCAGCGCCCCCTGGAGGCGCAGTGGTGGATTTTTCACCCCCTGTGGAGCCGCGACCGGTTGACACCTGGTCCTTGGTGGTGCGGAGCAAAAATTCCGGAGTGCTCGCACGGGACGTGGTCGAAGTTGCTTTCTGACTGTCGTTAAGAGCAGACGTGTTTTTCTGGTGTCGCTTGCCGAAGCCAAAATTTTCGTTTTCTGCTTTGTGCGGTGCTTCTTTCGTTGACCGAAACCGGTTTTTAGGGCGCTAGCGTGTGCCTGTGTTTGCGTGTGTGTGTGAAATTTCTATTTATAGCTGCTTATCGCGATAAAGATCTTTGACGGTGGCTGCTATGCCTCCGAAAAAGAAAAATTCGGCGGCCGATGAGAAGCTTTGTTCTGATGAAGACCTGGCTGCTTCTGGGCCGCTGGAGTTGAAGAGGAAGGGGAAGCTGGTTAGGCGGTTGAAAAGGGCCACCTCGGAGACCGATATCGCCAAGCTGTCCCGGAGAACGTTAGTGTTGGTTCCCAGGATACCCTTGGGGACCATGGCAAGAGTGTTGAGGAAGTAAATGTGGGTGTGGCTCCCACTGTGGAGGCGGCAGATATGCCGCAGTTTGCGGTGCCTGCATTGCCAAAGACGCAGGTGAATAACACTGTAGAGCGAATGCAGGCTATAAGCTAGCAGGTGTTGAGCGTGGCGTTGGACGGTGGTGCGACAACGGAGGTAATGTGCAGTTTGGTAGGCTGCAGTAGCCAATATGAGGCGCTGATTTTTTCGCTTATTGCTGAGAATGAGCGACTGCGGGGCCGTTTGGAGGCCATCGGTCCGATGAATTTTGGCGGTCTGGCGCCGGTTCTGCCGGCAGCAGCCCCCCTGGAGGCGCAGTGGTGGATTTTTCACCCCCTGTGGAGCCGCGACCGGTTGACACCTGGTCCTTGGTGGTGCGGAGCAAAAATGCCGGAGTGCTCGCACGGGACCAGTGTTGCCAATTTAGCTTATTTAAGGCTAGATCTAGCTTATTTGAAAACGGAACAGCTTGAAAAATTATGAAAATAGCTTTAAATCTAACCTTTTTTTAATTTCACTTTGCTTAGTTTTTCCTTTTTATATCCTACATGTATTTTTTGGTATTTTTTAAGACAAATCGAACAAAAAGTATATTTGTAGTACATATTTTGGTGTATCATGGTATTTTAGAATTTATTTATAGTTTATTTTCGTTGAAAAGTTTCGGTCTATACAGAAACTTGCTTGGTGATCGTGAAATGTGTAAATGTGTAAAACATGCCAAAAACAGTTTACAAACAAAACTTTCATCGACAAGCATCGATTCCTCAAAAATAAAGTAACACCGCCTGATGCAAAGATTGATGTCTTGAAAGATGACTTGGATGAATTTGCTGTGTCTTCATTATATATGGGATATTTATTTGAAAAGGAAATTAAAGAGAAAAATTATAATAATGAAGTTAACGAAATCAGAGAGATGTGCAAGGATTTTATAAAGGAGCTAATTATCCAACTCAGAGAAAGGTAAGCTTCAATTGGATTTGATATTAAAAATAAATAATAATCTGATGCTTAATTTCAGACTTCCAGATAATTTTGAGCCATTAGAAAAACTGCAAGTTTTTGCAGCAGAAAATGTACTCAAACATAATAAAAATCATAATGATCTCATTTCCATATTGGAACACTTTAACTATAAGAATATAGATGGAATTCTTGCCCAATATGGCAAAATTCAATTAGTCCCTTGGCAAAGTACAGATGACACGATACAATTTTGGTCAGAAGTACTGACTTATAAAGATGCTGGCAAAAACAAGCCTTTTGAAGAAATCGCTTTATTTGCCATTGGCATTTTAAGTCTACCGTGGTCAAATGCTGCTATTGAACGACCCCCATCAAATGAATATTGTTAAGACCAAGCTAAGGAACAAAATGAACGTTAAATCCTTAAACTCAATATTAAATATAATGTTTGTTTTAGAAATATTTAATTGTTTCATGAATATGACTAAAATTCTTTTGAATTTTACAGATATGGATTGCGCCGTCATGGAAAATGTTGTCACAACTATCAATTACCGGAGAAATATTTAAATTTAATACGTTCCAGCGATAAAAATACCGATTCAAGCAATTGCGAATTGGATGAAATAATAACACAATTAGAAATGTATATATCTATGTGTTGTTTTATTTTTAGCCTAAATCTGGCAACACTGCACGGGACGTGGTCGAAGTTGCTTTCTGACTGTCGTTAAGAGCAGACGAGTTTTTCTGGTGTCGCTTGCCGAAGCCAAAATTTTCGTTCTCTGCTTTGTGCGGTGCTTCTTTCGTTGACCGAAACCGGTTTTTAGGGCGCTAGCGTGTGCCTGTGTGTGTGAAATTTCTATTTATAGCTGCTTATCGCGATAAAGATCTTTGACGGTGGCTGCTATGCCTCCGAAAAAGAAAAATTCGGCGGCCGTTGAGAAGCTTTGTTCTGATGAAGACCTGGCTGCTTCTGGGCCGCTGGAGTTGAAGAGGAAGGGGAAGCTGGTTAGGCGGTTGAAAAGGGCCACCTCGGAGACCGATATCGCCAAGCTGTCCCCGGAGAACGTTAGTGTTGGTTCCCAGGATACCCTTGGGGACCACGGCAAGAGTGTTGAGGAAGTTAATGTGGGTGTGGCTCCCACTGTGGGACGACAGATATGCCGCAGTTTGCGGTGCCTGCATTGCCAAAGACGCAGGTGAATAACACTGTAGAGCGAATGCAGGCTATAAGCTAGCAGGTGTTGAGCGTTGCGTTGGACGGTGGTGCGACAACGGAGGTAATGTGCAGTTTGGTAGGCTGCAGTAGCCAATATGAGGCGCTGTTTTTTTCGCTTATTGCTGAGAATGAGCGACTGCGGGGCCGTTTGGAGGCCATCGGTCCGATGAATGTAGGCGGTCTGGCGCCGATTCTGCCGGCAGCAGCGCCCCCTGGAGGCGCAGTGGTGGATTTTTCACCCCCTGTGGAGCCGCGACCGGTTGACACCTGGTCCTTGGTGGTGCGGAGCAAAAATGCCGGAGTGCTCGCACGGGACGTGGTCGAAGTTGCTTTCTGACTGTCGTTAAGAGCAGACGTGTTTTTCTGGTGTCGCTTGCCGAAGCCAAAATTTTCGTTTTCTGCTTTGTGCGGTGCTTCTTTCGTTGACCGAAACCGGTTTTTAGGGCGCTAGCGTGTGCCTGTGTTTGCGTGTGTGTGTGAAATTTCTATTTATAGCTGCTTATCGCGATAAAGATCTTTGACGGTGGCTGCTATGCCTCCGAAAAAGAAAAATTCGGCGGCCGTTGAGAAGCTTTGTTCTGATGAAGAACTGGCTGCTTCTGGGCCGCTGGAGTTGAAGAGGAAGGGCCACCTCGGAGACCGATATCGCCAAGCTGTCCCCGGAGAACGTTAGTGTTGGTTCCCAGGATACCCTTGGGGACCACGGCAAGAGTGTTGAGGAAGTGAATGTGGGTGTGGCTCCCACTGTGGAGGCGACAGATATGCCGCAGTTTGCGGTGCCTGCATTGCCAAAGACGCAGGGGAATAACACTGTAGAGCGAATGCAGGCTATAAGCTAGCAGGTGTTGAGCGTGCTTTGGACGATGGTGCGACAACGGAGGTAATGTGCAGTTTGGTAGGCTGCAGTAGCCAATATGAGGCGCTGATTTTTTCGCTTATTGCTGAGAATGAGCGACTGCGGGGCCGTTTGGAGGCCATCGGTCCGATGAATGTTCGCGGTCTGGCGCCGGTTCTGCCGGCAGCAGCGCCCCCTGGAGGCGCAGTGGTGGATTTTTCACCCCCTGTGGAGCCGCGACCGGTTGACACCTGGTCCTTGGTGGTGCGGAGCAAAAATGCCGGAGTGCTCGCACGGGACGTGGTCGAAGTTGCTTTCTGACTGTCGTTAAGAGCAGACGTGTTTTTCTGGTGTCGCTTGCCGAAGCCAAAATTTTCGTTTTCTGCTTTGTGCGGTGCTTCTTTCGTTGACCGAAACCGGTTTTTAGGGCGCTAGCGTGTGCCTGTGTTTGCGTGTGTGTGTGAAATTTCTATTTATAGCTGCTTATCGCGATAAAGATCTTTGACGGTGGCTGCTATGCCTCCGAAAAAGAAAAATTCGGCGGCCGTTGAGAAGCTTTGTTCTGATGAAGAACTGGCTGCTTCTGGGCCGCTGGAGTTGAAGAGGAAGGGCCACCTCGGAGACCGATATCGCCAAGCTGTCCCCGGAGAACGTTAGTGTTGGTTCCCAGGATACCCTTGGGGACCACGGCAAGAGTGTTGAGGAAGTTAATGTGGGTGTGGCTCCCACTGTGGGACGACAGATATGCCGCAGTTTGCGGTGCCGGCATTGCCAAAGACGCAGGTGAATAACACTGTAGAGCGAATGCAGGCTATAAGCTAGCAGGTGTTGAGCGTGGCGTTGGACGGTGGTGCGACAACGGAGGTAATGTGCAGTTTGGTAGGCTGCAGTAGCCAATATGAGGCGCTGATTTTTTCGCTTATTGCTGAGAATGAGCGACTGCGGGGCCGTTTGGAGGCCATCGGTCCGATGAATGTTGGCGGTCTGGCGCCGGTTCTGCCGGCAGCAGCGCCCCCTGGAGGCGCAGTGGTGGATTTTTCACCCCCTGTGGAGCCGCGACCGGTTGACACCTGGTCCTTGGTGGTGCGGAGCAAAAATGCCGGAGTGCTCGCACGGGACGTGGTCGAAGTTGCTTTCTGACTGTCGTTAAGAGCAGACGTGTTTTTCTGGTGTCGCTTGCCGAAGCCAAAATTTTCGTTTTCTGCTTTGTGCGGTGCTTCTTTCGTTGACCGAAACCGGTTTTTAGGGCGCTAGCGTGTGCCTGTGTTTGCGTGTGTGTGTGAAATTTATATTTATAGCTGCTTATCGCGATAAAGATCTTTGACGGTGGCTGCTATGCCTCCGAAAAAGAAAAATTCGGCGGCCGATGAGAAGCTTTGTTCTGATGAAGACCTGGCTGCTTCTGGGCCGCTGGAGTTGAAGAGGAAGGGGAAGCTGGTTAGGCGGTTGAAAAGGGCCACCTCGGAGACCGATATCGCCAAGCTGTCCCCGGAGAACGTTAGTGTTGGTTCCCAGGATACCCTTGGGGACCATGGCAAGAGTGTTGAGGAAGTAAATGTGGGTGTGGCTCCCACTGTGGAGGCGGCAGATATGCCGCAGTTTGCGGTGCCTGCATTGCCAAAGACGCAGGTGAATAACACTGTAGAGCGAATGCAGGCTATAAGCTAGCAGGTGTTGAGCGTGGCGTTGGACGGTGGTGCGACAACGGAGGTAATGTGCAGTTTGGTAGGCTGTAGTAGCCAATATGAGGTGCTGATTTTTTCGCTTATTGCTGAGAATGAGCGACTGCGGGGCCGTTTGGAGGCCATCGGTCCGATGAATGTAGGCGGTCTGGCGCCGGTTCTGCCGGCAGCAGCCCCCCATGGAGGCGCAGTGGTGGATTTTTCACCCCCTGTGGAGCCGCGACCGGTTGACACCTGGTCCGTGGTGGTGCGGAGCAAAATGCCGGAGTGCTCGCACGGGACGTGGTCGAAGTTGCTTTCTGACTGTCGTTAAGAGCAGACGTGTTTTTCTGGTGTCGCTTGCCGAAGCCAAAATTTTCGTTCTTTCCCGGAGAACGTTAGTGTTGGTTCCCAGGATTCCCTTGGGGACCACGGCAAGAGTGTTGAGGAAGTGAATGTGGGTGTGGCTCCCACTGTGGAGGCGACAGATATGCCGCAGTTTGCGGTGCCTGCATTGCCAAAGACGCAGGTGAATAACACTGTAGAGCGAATGCAGGCTATAAGCTAGCAGGTGTTGAGCGCGCTTTAGACGATGGTGCGACAACGGAGGTAATGTGCAGTTTGGTAGGCTGCAGTAGCCAATATGAGGCGCTGATTTTTTCGCTTATTGCTGAGAATGAGCGACTGCGGGGCCGTTTGGAGGCTATCGGTCCGATGAATGTAGGCGGTCTGGCGCCGGTTCTGCCGGCAGCAGCCCCCCCTGGAGGCGCAGTGGTGGATTTTTCACCCCCTGTGGAGCCGCGACCGGTTGACACCTGGTCCTTGGTGGTGCGGAGCAAAAATGCCGGAGTGCACGCACGGGACGTGGTCGACAAAGTTGTGAAAGAGGTGGGGCCATCCTTGGGGGCGCGCGTACATGAGGTTAGCCTCGCCGTGATGGTAGTGTAAATATTCGCACTACATCTGTTGCCGAGCGGAAGAAAATTGCGGAAAATGCAAAGTTTGACGAGGTAGGACTGACTGTGAAGGTTAATGAAAAGATGGGGCCTAGAGTGGTTGTACATGGTTTACTTAGGCAAATAACACCTGACGAGTTCATGGGTGACCTGTTTGAGCTGAACCTGAAGGATAAGATGACTGCTGAGGGTTTTAGTGGTATTCAAATGATCACGAAGCCCTGGGAGGCTTCTGAGGGTGCGATCAATGTGGTCCTTGAGGGTGCTGGCACCGCCATGCAATCTCTCCTGGATGCAGGGCGTTGCTATATCAAGTGGTTTTCTTTTCGTGTTTGGGACTTTGACCCGATTGCTGGTTGCTTCCGATGCCTGGGGACCGACCACCGAGTCTCCCAGTGCAGAGTCAAGCACGACATTTGTCGTCGCTGTGGCCAAGCGGGGCACCATGCGGCTAAGTGCAGCAATGCGCTTAATGAATGACCCTAGCGTGGAGTGCACACTTGTGAACTCTACTGACTGGGGCGTGTTGTGTGAATATTAGTGGTAGCTTAGGTAGGGTCTTTGTTAGTAGTGTATATTGCAAGTTTGGGGAACCCCTCGAGCCTTACATGGTGTACATGGAAGGGGTGCTGCTGCTGGCGGGTGGCGTGCCAGCCATCCTGGGTCTTGATGCGAATGCATCATCCCCTATGTGGTTCAGTAAAATATCCGGGCATGCGTCTGGGTATTTGAGCTACAGTCGGGGTGAAATTCTAGCCGAGTGGGCCGTATCTCAGGATGTGCGGGTCATTAACGAACCCAGCGAGTGGTATTCTTTTGACGGTCCGATGGGGAAAAGTGACATTGATGTTACTTTTGTGAATGAGGCAGCAATGAGAGTGAATGATTGCAGCTGGAGTGTTTTGGGTGGGCACGGTGTGAGTGATCATAATCCTATTGAGTTTGTGGCTCATGCCACGCCCACTGTGCGTGAAACGGTTGTGGGTAATCGTTGGCGCACCAGTGGTGCGAACTGGAGCCTTCACGGCTTTTGGGTGAAAGAGGCGGCAGCTCAGGTTCCTCTTAGCACCTTCTGTGCTATGGGGACTGATGAGCAGGTTGAATGTGTGGAGAATTGGCTGACTCGTGCGAATGATTGCATGTTTGAGAGACACCGAGAAGTGGATCGCAGGCGTGTAAAGTGGTGGACGTGGGAATTAAGTGTGAAGCGGCGGATGGTTAGGTCACTGAGGAAGCGATTCCAAAGGGCTAGATCCTCCAATGCTGAAAACGCTTCCCAGCTCAGGGGTGAGCTTGGTCGATGTATGAATGAGTACAAGGAAATGCTTGTAAAAGTGAAAGAGGCTGAGTGGCGTTCCTTTTTGGAGCACAATAAGGACGATCCCTGTTGTCGTGCTTATAAAATAGTTCGAGGTAGTGCTAGGGAACCTACGAGTGTGTGTGCTCTTCAGGTCAGAGGCACTTTGCTGACGACTCGGGTGGATTGTGTGAATGAATTGATGAGCGAATTCTTTCCAAGGGCGGAGCGGGAGGTTTTGCCGCCAAGTGTGGCTGGTCCTTCTGAGCCGCTCATTGCGGGTGAGTTAGAGGTGGCTTTTTCGATGTTAAAGTCGAGAAAGTCGCCTGGGATGTTTGGTTTTACGTGTGAAATGTGTAAGAGTGTGTGGAAGTCTATTCCGGACTACATGTACGAGCTGTTTTCAGGATGTGTGAGCGATGGCTACTTCCCTTGGAAATGGAAATGTGCGAGAGTGTTTGTGCTCTTAAAGTCGCCTGATAGGATAAGGAGCAATCCTCGATCTTTTCGGGGCATTAGTCTTCTCCCAGTGCTTGGCAAAGTTCTGGAGAGGGTTCTGGTAGAAAGGCTGCAGGAGAGAGTGAGCGACCAGATGTCTGATAGACAATTTGGTTTTAGGCAGGGCAGATGCGTTGAGGACGCTTGGAGGTATGTTCGCCACTCAGTAGAGTCCAGTACTGCTAAGTATGTCCTAGGTGTTTTTGTAGACTTTAAGGGGGCGTTCGACTACCTGAGTTGGGACAGTGTGGTTCGTAGATTGGATGAATGTGGTAGTCGGGACTTAGCTCTTTGGAAGAGCTATTTTTCCGGTAGACGTGCGACTGTTGTAGGATTGAATGAATGTGTGAGTGTAGACGTCGTTCGTGGTTGCCCGCAGGGATCCATTTGTGGGCCATTCATTTGGAACCTTATGATGGATACCTTGTTAGGTCAGCTTGAGCGTACGTATATGTGTTGTGCATATGCAGATGACCTGCTCATCATGATTGAGGGGCGGTCGCGCGATGAGATTGAGGCAAGTGCTGGAGTGTGCTTGCGCACTGTTCGCGAATGGGGCGATAGTGTTGGCGTGGATTTGGCAATGGACAAGACGGTGTCAATGCTGCTGAAAGGCAGGTTGGCGAACAGTCGACATCCTGTTGTCAGACTAGATGGCGTCAGTTTAAAGTATGTCACGGAGGTGAAATACCTTGGCATAACTTTTGGTGAAAGGATGTGTTTTACTCCTCATATCACAGGTCTCAGTAGGCGGCTGCTCGGTGTGGTGGGACAGGTTCGACGAATTTTGCGGAATGAATGGGGCCTTAGCAGGATGGCTGTACGAACCATATACGGGGGTCTGTTTGTTGCTTGCGCAGCATATGGATCTTCGGTGTGTTGTAGTGCGCCTATGAGTGTTGCGGGCAGAAAGAAAGTGCTGGCCTGCCAGAGAGTGATTTTGCTTGGATGTTAGCCGGTGTGCCGCACTGTCTCTACGGAGGCAATGCAGGTACTCCTTGGCGCTGTCCCTCTTGACTTGGAGATACGGCGTCGTGCTGTACGATACAAGATTAAGAGGCGTCTGCCTTTGTGTCAGAATGAATGGTTAGCTGATAGGAACGTGGAGAGCTTAGGAATTAGTGAGTGCAAGAGTTTGTTGGATGAATGCGTACTGTCTGACTGGCAAGTTAGATGGGATAGCAGTGAGAATGGTCGGGTTACTTACCAGTACATTCTTGATGTCACGTTTGTCAGCTGTCGACCGGAGTTTGGTTTAAACCTTAGTTCTGGGTTCCTCTTGACTGGTCACGGCTCTCTCAATGCATTCCTGCATTCGAGGGGCCTGAGTGACAGTGCGGTATGCCGTTGTGGCTCGAGCGAGGAGACATGGAAACATGTTTTCTGTGAGTGCCCGTTGTATGGTGACCTTCGGGATCTGGATGCCTTGGGTGTTGTTGAAGTTAGGGGTGAGTTTGACGTTAGTCAAACGCTCTCCACGGTAGATAGGGTTAGAAGTTTTAACGAGTATGCAAGGGCTGTTTTTTCCAGACGACGCTTGACGGTTTTTTGAGGAAATAGTATGTGTAATTGATTGTCATTTTGTTTGTTTTTTCTTGTGTTTTTACTTGTGTTTAGACCCATCGCTCTTTGCGTTGGTCTAGGGGGCCACCAACCCGTGACTGTTTTGGAGTCAAAATTGGAAGTGTCCTTCGTGGCACGAAGCCTGACCGGAGGCTTTATTCTGGTACCACGGGAGCCAGAGCCCGCGGAACTCGTTTCCGTCCTGGCTATGGTTGCGGCCCCTTGGGGAGCTTCGTGGTGGTTGTGGTTAACTCTCAAGCGAGTAGAGCTTGGGCTCGACATGGAGTTGCGTTATACAACCTGGTGCTGTGACCCACAGATCAGCAGAGGTTTAGATAGCCTCGCTCCACACCAGGGAGGAAGACATGACCAAAACAGATTGTCTTCAACTGGTACCGGAGGAACCGGGGCGCTGATTGACGCTTCAATTAATCCTGTGCTTGGCACCGTGAGATAAAGCCAATACGGCAGGTGTTCACGTAAAACACATTGACTTTAATGTCCCTATCTACTGGGGTACCCTGCAGCACATTCCATGCTGTCAGCGGCGTGCCCGATCTACGCAGCGGTACTGGCGAGGGTGCAAGCTAGATATTAATGTTTAGCTTCATCCAAGCTAATTGTGGCCGTGGCCGAGCGGCTGTGATGGAACTCGGAGCCATCATGCGCAGCTCTGGCCGTCAGTTCGCACTGGTCCAGGAGCCGTAAGTCGATGGAGCAGGGCGGATTACCGGCCTTCCTTCTGGAATGCGAGTATTCCAGGACCGCCGAGGAAAAGCTGCTATCATCGTCGACGAACCGGACGCCATCTGCATGCCAATGGAGACCCTTACCACGGATTTTGGAGTATGCGTCAGAGTTACGGGAAGATTCGGCTCAATCTTCCTATGCTCCGTGTACTGCCAATTCGACACCGACTTGGCGCCGTACCTCAGGTACTTAGATGTGGTGCTGCTGCTGGGCAGCCGCACTCCTGTCATCTTTGGGCTCGACGCGAACGCAGTATCCCCAGCGTGGTTTAGCAAGCTCTCCGGACACAATCGGGGGCAAGCTAACTATGCACGGGGTGAGCTGCTGTCTGAGTGGATAACCGAGATGAGAGCCGGCGTGTTCAATGAAGCCAGTCGGGTGTTTACATTCGATAACCGTAGAGGCCAAAGCGATATCGATGTGACAATCGTCAACCAAGCTGTATTGGATAACTAGCTATGACAATTAGTAAACGAATGACAGTACCGAGCTATATTTTTCTTTAAAGATTATTTATGTATTTCTTGATTACTTTTTTTGCTGCAACACCGGTCCACACACTCAATTCGAGATCACACAAAAGAAAGAGGAAGTGGACACTTCAAGTGTGACCAGACTAACTTTACATAATAATACTTAATATATCGATAGTATTATTTAATAGTATTTAATGTTATTATTTGAATGTGGGAATAGGCGTATTCCATTACGCCCCCCTCAAAAATAACATTAATCATCAAAATCATAAAAATAAAAAAAATGTTTTCATCATTAAATCAAAAAGGTAACATTCAATTGTTATTCTAATGTGGTTGGTGTGCATTCTGGGAAGTGTTGTGTGATGTAGCAATTGCTCTAAGGATACGGGGAAAACCCAGAAAAACCCGATCAGATCACTTTAAAATTAGATTAACATAAAATTAAATTACTTTAACAATTCATTGGTTCTTTTGGTTCAAATCAAAAAAAAAAAAAAAAAAATTTTAAATGAATTAATGTAATAATGTAATAAATTCGTTAATAAAACATCATGTTCATGTTTTCCTTAAATTGGAATCATTCTTCTTGTAGTAGTCCTAATTTGTTCCGCAGTTCTGCAAATCTTCCAGCAGGTAGTGGCTTCGTGAAGATGTCAGCAAGTTGGTTGTCTGTATTAATATACTCAAGAGAAATCTCATTAGTTTCTATCTGTTCTCTTGAAAAAATGATATTTTATATCAATATGCTTTGCTCTTTTATGACATGAGGGATTATTTGCAATGCTAATACAGCCTTGGTTGTCTTCATAAATTTTAATGGGTCTGTCGAGTTTAAGATTAATACTATTTAGAAGAGACTTTAGCCATAAAGCTTCTCTTACAGCTTCAAATAAGGCCATATATTCAGCTTCAGTTGATGAAGCTGCCACTGAATTCTGTCTTTTTGTATTCCAAAAAATTAAATTGGAATCGAACATTTTAAACAAATAACCCGTTGTACTTTTTCTATCAATCTCATTACTACCCCAATCGGAGTCTACATAGCCAACTAATGTATTTTCAAATGATGTATTCTTTTTAAATATAAGCTTCATATCAATAGTTCCCTTTAAATATCTAATAACCCTTTTTAAACATTGCCATAACTCAGCATTGTTCTTGCTACTATATCTACTCAAGATATTTACAGCGGCAGCTAAATCTGGTCGTGTACACAGCATTATGTACATTAAACAGCCAATAAGGTTACGACATGGAGCATTGCCGTCTTCATCTGAGTTAAGTCACTCATAATTTAGTTTATTTAGTAATGGAGTACTGACTAAATTGCAACTATCCATGTTAAATTTATTTAAAATTCTTTTTAAATATGCAGCTTGACTCAAATATATTTTGTCTTCAAACATTTCTACTCTGATACCGATAAAATGTTTTATCTCATTTAAGTCAGTCATTCTAAATCTTTCGCTTAAATACTTTTAAAATTATTCATTCTATCCATATCCCTTGTCGCTATTACTACATCATCAACATATAATAATACATATATGTTTTTCTTTATGTCACCTCTATCAAGAATATATATGCAACGATCCACGGGAGAGTTTACAAAATCGAATTCTTTCAATGCTTGCTCAAATACTTGAAACCAGCATCTAGCTGCTTGTTTCAGCCCATAAATGGCTTTGTTCAGTTTGCATACATGCCCAGCACCGCATGATACGCCCTGAGGAGGCCACATATATATCTCCTCACTTAATGTACCATTGAGGAAAGCTGTTTTAACATCCATCTGATGGACTTTCAAATTAAACTGGACTGCCAATGATAGTACGAACCTAAAACTGGCAATTCTAGCAACGGGAGCAAATGTTTCTTCATAGTCTACTTGGTACTTTTGAGTAAATCCTCTTGCAACCAGTCTAGCTTTGTATTTTATTGGGACTCCTAGTTCATTATATTTAATGGAAAATACCCATCTACTGTCTACAATATTTTTGTTTTCTGGCTTCTTTATAATTGTCCAGGTGTTATTAATTTCATGAGCATTTAACTCTGTATTTATTGCCTCCTCCCAATCAGATTTATCATTCCTAAAATTTATTTCATCAAAAAAATTTGGAACTTCATCAAACATTATATGGGCATTTAATATAAATTTGTTAAAGCTTTTATCATGTTCTTTATAAGACACCTTCGGCTTAGACTTTAACCTCTCACTTTTTCTACTAATTACATATATTAGTATCCTTATTTTCTTCACGACAATTATCTGGCTGATCAGCTTTTTCACAATCCTTACTCTCATTCGGGATATATAATTCCTTACTATCATTCAGGAAATCAGTTTTTCTTTTCCTACTTTCATTCGGAAAATTCAGCTTTTCGCATTCCTTACTTTCATTCAGGATTTCACATTCCGTACTTTCATTCGGGAAATTAAACTGATCACATTCCTTACTCTCATTCAGGATTCCACATTCCGTACTATCATTCGGAAAAATAAAACTGATCACATTCCTTACTCTCATTCAGGATTCCACATTCCGTACTATCATTCGGGAAATTAAGCTGATCAGATTCCTTACTCTCATTCAGGAATTCTTGTTGACTTCTTTCCTTACTTTCTTTCGGGAAATCTGTTTCAAATTTTACTTCTCTAGAATAAAGCATATTAGTCTCGTCTACGACAACATCTCTTGCAACAATAACTTTTCCTTTAATGACATCCCACAATTTGAGTCCATTTTGTTCATACCCTATCAAGATAGCTTTGAATGATTTTTCATCAAATTTACCTTTTCTAATTTTGTTGTGCACATACACGGTTGAACCGAACACTCTTAAAAACTTTAAATTGGGCTTTCTATTGTGCCACAGCTCATATGGGGTCATTTTACAATCACCAAGTGCTTTGCTTGGAATTCTGTTGATTAGATATGTTGCAGTTAGCACAGCTTCACCCCAAAAACTTTTGTCTAATTTTGCTCCATTTACCATAGCACGAGCTTTCTCTGTAATGGTTCTTATCATTCGCTCCGAAACACTATTCAACTGAGGTGTATGTGGCACTGTCAAATGATAACTTATTCCTTTATTAACGCAGAACTCACGCATTTCATTCGACAGGTATTCTCTACCGTTGTCAATGTACAAATTGAGAATCTTGAAATTAAAATGAGCCTCGCTCTTTGCTACAAAATCTTTAAATACATTGAATACATCTGATTTATATTTTAACAAATAGGTTACACAATAATGTGTAAATTGATCTACGAAGATCACAAAATAATTTTTATCGTCTAGTGTAACTGGTTTAATGGGGCCACATACATCTGAATGTATTACAAACAAGGGTCGTTTTATATAACTTTTATCTTTAGATTGCTTAAATGGCAACCTAGCCTGTTTCCCATTTAAACATGACTCACAAACTTCATCTGATATTCTTAAATTAACCAGAAGATTACTGTTATTAAATAAATTATTATTCTTTATTTCAAGTAATTTTGCATTGCTTATATGCCCCAACCTCTCATGCCATAATCGATAATTATTTTTGTTCCTAGCATCTACACTGTATGCTTGGAATTTGACTACAAGTATATCCAACATACCTGTATGTTTAACAACAATTACTCCATTTTTTGATATGGAGACACCACCACAGTCAAACTTAATTGACATCCCTGCCTGTTGCAGACGCTTGACAGACATGAGGTTTCCTGCTGCCTCCTTGCAGTAGAGCACATCCTCCAGTGTGATATTGTGTCCATTGTGCAGCCGCACAATTCCACGCTTAGTGGCATATAAAAACTCGCCTTCTTTTGCCACAGCGATTTTAATTGGCTGCTCCAATTCGATGCAATCGGCGTACAGCGAGTCATCATTGATCAAATGATCCGTTGCACCAGAATCGAGTATAAAACCGAGTTCATTATTTATTTGATCACTCTTTGTCATTTTCCGCATCATAAATGCGAGCCCGTGGCCCGATGCTGCAATCTGAGCTTGTTTATTATTTTTATAATTTTCTTTATTTTGATTTAACCTTATAAACTGGTAACAGTCTTTTTTCATGTGCCCTTCTTTGCCACAGTGATGGCATTTAATGTTACTTCTAGCTTTTCCCTTAAATAAAATCTTTTGCCGTGTGTTTCTAGATCCAAACGTTTTACGATTATTAAAATTGTTATTATTTCTTACAACTGCTTTCATGACTTTACTACTTGTATCAGTACTTTCATTTCTTAATTTGGTCTCGTAGTCGAACAATTTATTTTTTACAAACGCTAATGATAGAGTTTCATCTGACAAAGTTTCGATTGCCGTGATGACACCATTATAGGTTGAAGGTAGAGTCTGCAGCAAATGTGCCACTTTGTCCATCTCATCCATTTTAGCGCCCGCCCCTAACAACTCACTCACTGTTTCATCAAAAATAACAAAATGACTCGAAAGTGTCATTTCACTTGAGAGTTTGAGTGTTATTAAACGTTTACGTGCAGCTAATTGCGACGCAAGGCTTCTACGCTCATATATGGCGTCTAAATTCTTCAGAATATCACGTGCCGAAATGTCGCCTGCCGCTAAGTTTAGAAATGCGTCGCCTAAATATTGAATTAAAATGCTCTTCGCACATCGCTCTGCCTTTTTCCAATTATCATCTACTTCGTTAGGCATTATGTTATCGACTACTTGGAGCACCTCTAATTCAGCAAACAAAGCTCTGATTCTAAATTTCCATATAGAATATTTCTCGCCACAAAAAGGCTTAATATGTTGCTTATTTCTTTCCATTTTCTATGTATGTATATATTATACACACACACACTACAAAAAAAAAAAAACTACACAAGAACGCACGCGGAACTAATTTCACAACTATTTGTTATTAATTTAATTTATTTAAATTGGCGTGGACTGGGCCCATAACCTATTGGATAACTAGCTATGACAATTAGTAAACGAATGACAGTACCAAGTTATATTTTTCTTTAAAGATTATTTATGTATTTCTTGATTACTTTTTTTGCTGCAACACCGGTCCACACACTCAATTCGAGATCACACAAAAGAAAGAGGAAGTGGACACTTCAAGTGTGATCAGACTAACTTTACATAATAATACTTAATATATCGATAGTATTATTCAACAGTATTTAATGTTATTATTTGAATGTGGGAATAGGCGTATTCCAACAAGCTGCGACTATGTGGGCCACATACGATTGGGAAGTGAAGGAATGGGACACCAGCGATCACAACATGATCCATGTTGTGGTGACTACTGACCCGAACGACGCAGTTGAGCCCATTGCTCCTGTGCCGTCCTGGAAGCTTTCCAATGCGCGCTGGCGATTGTTCGAGGAGGAAGTGGTAAGGGAGACAGCCGAATTACCGGAAGACACCGCCGAATCGCCGTTGGACAACCAAGTGTCTGCACTGCGCTCTGTAGTGCACAGTGTGTGCGACAGAGTGCTGGGACGCAGCACACCGAGAGCCGCGAGAAAAGTAGTTTGGTGGACTGCCGAACTACACTCCAAACGCAGAGAGGTCAGGAGACTGAGGCGAAGGCTCCAGGACGCTCGTCGGCACGAGACCGACGCAGCAGAGGAACTTGTGCTCGCGTTGAGGATCTCCTCAGCGCAGTACAAGAAGCTCATCCTGAGATCGAAGGAAGACAACTGGCGACGCTTCGTGGGAGAGAACAGAGATGATCCATGGGGGCACGTCTACAGGATTTGCCAAGGCCGCAAAAAGAGCACGGAGATTGGATGCCTTCGAACGGATGGTAGGCTGGTCGCAACATGGCGCGACTGTGCGGGTGTGCTCCTTCGCAACTTCTTTCCTGTTGCGGAGTCGAATGCACACATTGCCATCCCGATCGAGGCTCCACCGGCCCTCGAAGCTTTCGAGGTTGATGCATGCGTCGCCAGGTTGAAGAGCAGACGCTCTCCCGGCATGGACGGCATCACAGGTGCCATTTGCAAGGCATTGTGGCGTGCCATCCCTCAGCACATGACAGCGATGTATTCCCGCTGCCTGGAGACAGGGTATTTCCCAACGGAATGGAAGCATCCTAGGGTGGTTCCACTCCTGAAGGGACCCGATAAGGACCGGACCGATCCTACCTCATATCGGGGTATCTGTCTGTTGCCAGTGCTGGGCAAAGTGCTTGAGGGCATCATGGTGAATCGTCTGAAGGACACCATTCCGGATGGCTGCAGATGGCAATTTGGCTTTCGCCAAGGACGTTGTGTGGAGGATGCTTGGAAACACGTCGTGAGTACTGTTTCGGCCAGCCGGTCGAAATACGTGCTCGGAGTCTTCGTGGACTTCAAGGGAGCCTTCGACAACGTCGAGTGGAATGCTGCACTACGCCGCCTCCTTGAGCTGGGATGTCGAGAAGCAAGCTTGTGGCGAAGTTTCTTCTCCGGCCGGAGTGCGAGCATCGTCAGTAGGCATGGAGTAGCCACTGTTCCGGTGACACGAGGTTGCCCGCAGGGGTCCATAAGTGGTCCATTTATATGGAACATCTTAATGGACGTGTTGCTCCAGCGCTTAGAGCCCCTTGGTGCGCTCAGCGCGTATGCTGACGACTTGCTCCTCCTAATCGAAGGGAATGCCCGATCAGAGCTCGAACAAAAAGGAGGTGAGTTAATGTCCATCGTAGGCGCTTGGGGAGTTGAAGTCAGCGTTGCTGTTTCAACTAGCAAGACGGCGATCATGCTGCTCAAAGCCATACTTAGACGGCCGCCAGTGGTACGGTTTGCTGGAGCAAGCCTGCCATATAAGCGCAAGTATCGGTACCTAGGCATCACGGTCGGCGAGCGGTTGAGTTTTCTCCCGCACATCACGGGCTTGCGTGATAAGCTGACCGGAGTCGTAGGGGCATTGTCGCGCGTACTGCGGGTTGACTGGGGACTCACTATTTGGTGCCTCGGTTTGGTCTGTCGTGACGACGACGCAAGTGGTTGCCAGGAGGCATCTGCTTGCGTGCCAAAGGATCATCCTGATTGGATGCCTACCGGTATGCCGAACAGTGTCCACCATGGCGCTGCAAGTACTAGCTGGAGCCCCCCGTTTGATCTGGTTGCCAGACGCCTGGCAATCAGCTTCAAACTAAAGCGTGACTACCCGCTGGAGGAGAGCGATTGGCAGTACGGCGAAGATTTGGCAAATCTTAGCTGGAAGCAGAAGATGGCGCGACTAGACGAAGGCCTGTTGTGCGAGTGGCAACGCAGATGGGATGATGGTGACTCCACAGGTCGGGTGACGCACCGCTTCATCCCGAACGCAGGCTTCGTCTACAGCGAACGAAGGTTTGGCTTCACGCTGCGCGCTGGGTTCCTGCTGACGGGCCACGGATCGCTCAATGCATTTCTGCATGGAAGAAGCCTTAGCGACACGCCAGCATGTCTATGCGGCGCAGAACGCGAGGATTGGCAGCACTTCCTATGTGCTTGTCCCCTCTATGCAGACTTGCGAGACCTCGATGGACTTGGAGTGCAGTACACGGATGGCGACTGGACCTTCTCCGATGTGACGGCTTCTCAGGAGAGAATGCGGACTCTCGACGGGTTCGCCGGACTGGCGTTCTCCAGGCGACAGCAGCTGCTGAACGCGCAAGTGGCGCACGGGCTGGGTGGATTCCCTATCCAGGCCGGTCGGGGCTAAAAGGGAGGATCGAGCTGAGTCCTTAAGATCGGTACCACGGGTTGTGCAGTTCCAAGGCTGCACATTGAGGTCGGCCCCCTAGTGGAAGTATCGTGGTGGCTGTGGTTGATACCCAAACGTTACGCGGGGAGAGCCGCTAGGCTCCTCGTGGAGTTGCGCTCTCAACCGGGTGCCGAGACCCATAGATCGGAAGACGTGTTAGATACACCTCGCCCCTCACCAAGGGGGATTGTATGCCCGACCAGGATACTTTCAATTGGTACCGGAAGAGTCGCTATGTACATAGCTATAGCTTCTTTTTAGGGGCGCTAACTGGCGCATCGTACCAGGTTCCTGCGTATGTAGCGGTGGTGCGTGATGGCGTGATATATGTATATATATCGCACTAATCGAGGCTAAGCTGCAAATAAACATTAGACGCCGTGGTTAAAATCCCTCCCTGAGGAACCGCCACGTAAAATAAAGCTGAGAGATCAGATTCATTCTGTCCCTATCTACTCAGTTGCTTTTCGACTGCCACTCGAAGCAGACGTGTTTTTCAAGCGGTCCGCTATACCGTCGTTCGAGTAAAGTAAAAAGTGATTTTTCCAAGTGGAAAATATATCAAAATTGCCGCGAGATCACGCGCTGTTCGCCAGTGAAATCGCGTGTTAATTTGGTGAAAAAACAGAGCAGCTATTTGCAAATTAATATTTGTAAAATAAACGCTAAAAACAGCCACGTGCGGAACCTTAGTTCGTCAACAAGTGCGAATAGTTCGACAACAAGTCGGAATAGTTCGTCAGCACGTTCGAGTTCGAAGCTTTGGTTCGAAGCTTTGGCTTGAGTTCGGAGCTTTTCGGTTGGTGTCCCTGCTAAAACTTTCGGTTTTAGTCTCCGCTAGAACTTGCGGTTCGTGTCTCCGCTGAGACTTTTGGTTCGCGTCTCCACTAGTGCCGTTTAGTGTCGAGTCACGCCAATAGAGGGAGCCATAACTCGCCGGGTATGGAAGTGGATACGGAGGCCGACGCCAGCGACACTAGCCTGGCTAGTGTAGGGGCGAGCTCGTCGCTCGTTCCCGCCCGCAGGCGGAGTCGGCCGAAGTCCTCAGCCGCCAAAAAGGGAGCCAAGAAGTTCGGGCTTGGGATTGGGATAGCCGGAGAGCTGCCGATCCCTGCCGAGAGATCGCCGCCACCATCGCTCCCCTTTGAGGAGGCTCCAGGCACCTCTGGCGCCGCCGCTGCCGCTGCCACCACCGCTGCCAGTACCTCTGCCGCCGCTGCTACCATCGCTGCCACCACCGCTGCTACCATCGCTGCCACCACCGCTGCTGCCACCGCTGCCGCCACCGCTGCCGCCACCGCTGCTGCCACCGCTGCCACCACCGCTGCCGCTGCCACATGCCCGGCAACTGGCATTGTCGCGGCAGGCTACTCGGCCATCATCGCGGAAATGTCTGCGATCAGGATGGCGGTGAACGAGGCTGTGCTGAAGGGGCTGATGCCGCCAGAGGCTTCCATGGGAATCCTCGTCGCTACCAACCGGTACGACGAGTTGGTCATGGCCCTGGCTGGAGAAAAGGTGGGCCTGGAGGAGAGGGCAAGGATGCCGCCTCCACCGAGACCCGCTGCTGCTGCCCACACGGGCACCACCGCCGTCACAACCGCTGCGTATGCGACAGCCTTCCCAGGCCTGCCCGCACCGAGCGCCGTCGCTGCACCGATCCCAAGGCCTAGGGATACCTGGTCTGCTCTAATAAGGAGCAAGAACACGGAGGAGACCAGCAAGGAGCTTGTGGAGCGAGTAAAGAAGACCGTGGTGCCGGCACTTGGAGTCCGCGTCCACGAGGTTCGCGAGCTGAAGAGCGGAGGAGCGATTATTCGCACCCCTTCAGTGAGCGAACTGAGGAAGGTAGTGGCCAGCAGAAAATTCACCGAAGCAGGACTGGTGGTCAAGAAGAGGCCGGAGACCAAGCCTCAGGTCGTGGTGTATGACGTGGACACGTCGATCACACCTGAAGAGTTCATGGAGGAGCTCTTCGCGAGGAACCTGGAGGAGACCATGACTGCCGCGGAATTTAAAAAGTCGGTTCACCTGGGCAGTAAACCCTGGTCGGTCACCGAACTACACTCCAAACGCCGAGAGGTCAGGAGACTGAGGCGAAGGCTCCAGGACGCTCGTCGGCACGAGACCGACGCAGCAGAGGAACTTGTGCTCGCGTTGAGGATCTCCTCAGCGCAGTACAAGAAGCTCATCCTGAGATCGAAGGAAGACAACTGGCGACGCTTCGTGGGAGAGAACAGAGATGATCCATGGGGGCACGTCTACAGGATTTGCCAAGGCCGCAAAAAGAGCACGGAGATTGGATGCCTTCGAACGGATGGTAGGCTGGTCGCAACATGGCGCGACTGTGCGGGTGTGCTCCTTCGCAACTTCTTTCCTGTTGCGGAGTCGAATGCACACATTGCCATCCCGATCGAGGCTCCACCGGCCCTCGAAGCTTTCGAGGTTGATGCATGCGTCGCCAGGTTGAAGAGCAGACGCTCTCCCGGCATGGACGGCATCACAGGTGCCATTTGCAAGGCATTGTGGCGTGCCATCCCTCAGCACATGACAGCGATGTATTCCCGCTGCCTGGAGACAGGGTATTTCCCAACGGAATGGAAGCATCCTAGGGTGGTTCCACTCCTGAAGGGACCCGTCTGTCTGTTGCCAGTGCTGGGCAAAGTGCTTGAGGGCATCATGGTGAATCGTCTGAAGGACACCATTCCGGATGGCTGCAGATGGCAATTTGGCTTTCGCCAAGGACGTTGTGTGGAGGATGCTTGGAAACACGTCGTGAGTACTGTTTCGGCCAGCCGGTCGAAATACGTGCTCGGAGTCTTCGTGGACTTCAAGGGAGCCTTCGACAACGTCGAGTGGAATGCTGCACTACGCCGCCTCCTTGAGCTGGGATGTCGAGAAGCAAGCTTGTGGCGAAGTTTCTTCTCCGGCCGGAGTGCGAGCATCGTCAGTAGGCATGGAGTAGCCACTGTTCCGGTGACACGAGGTTGCCCGCAGGGGTCCATAAGTGGTCCATTTATATGGAACATCTTAATGGACGTGTTGCTCCAGCGCTTAGAGCCCCTTGGTGCGCTCAGCGCGTATGCTGACGACTTGCTCCTCCTAATCGAAGGGAATGCCCGATCAGAGCTCGAACAAAAAGGAGGTGAGTTAATGTCTATCGTAGGCGCTTGGGTAGTTGAAGTTGGCGTTGCCATTTCAACTAGCAAGACGGCGATCATGCTGCTCAAAGGCATACTTAGACGGCCGCCAGTGGTACGGTTTGCTGGAGCAAGCCTGCCATATAAGCGCAAGTATCGGTACCTAGGCATCACGGTCGGCGAGCGGTTGAGTTTTCTCCCGCACATCACGGGCTTGCGTGATAAGCTGACCGGAGTCCTAGGGGCATTGTCGCGCGTACTGCGGGTCGACTGGGGACTCAGTCCCCGCGCAAAGCGGACAATATATGCCGGACTCATGGTGCCCTGTGCACTATTTGGTGCCTCGGTTTGGTCTGTCGTGACGACGACGCAAGTGGTTGCCAGGAGGCATCTGCTTGCGTGCCAAAGGATCATCCTGATTGGATGCCTACCGGTATGCCGAACAGTGTCCACCATGGCGCTGCAAGTAGTAGCTGAAGCCTCCCCGTTTGATATGGTTGCCAGACGCCTGGCAATCAGCTTCAAACTGAAGCGTGACTACCCGCTGGAGGAGAGCGATTGGCTGTACGGCGAAGATTTGGCAAATCTTAGCTGGAAGCAGAAAATGGCGCGACTAGACGAATCACTGTTGTGCGAGTGGCAACGCAGATGGGATGATGGTGACTCCCCAGGTCGGGTGACGCACCGCTTCATCCCGCACGCAGGCTTCGTCTACAGCGAACGAAGGTTTGGCTTCACGCTGCGCGCCAGATTTCTGCTGACGGGCCACGGATCGCTCAATGCATTTCTGCATGGAAGAAGCCTTAGCGACACGCCAGCATGTCTATGCGGCGCAGAACGCGAGGATTGGCAGCACTTCCTATGTGCTTTTCCCCTCTATGAAGACTTGCGAGACCTCGATGGACTTGGAGTGCAGTACACGGATGGCGACTGGACCTTCTCCGATGTGACAGCTTCTCAGGAGAGATTGCGGACTCTCGACATATTCGCCGGACTGGCGTTCTCCAGGCGACAGCAGCTGCTGAACGCGGAAACGGCGCACGGGCTGGGTGGATTCCCTATCCAGGCCGGTCGGGGCTAAAAGGGAGGATCGAGCTGAGTCCTTAAGATCGGTACCACGGGTTGTGCAGTTCCAAGGCTGCACATTGAGGTCGGCCCCCTATTGGGAGTATCGTGGTGGCTGTGGTTGATACCCAAACGTTACGCTGGGAGAGCCGCTAGGCTCCTCGTGGAGTTGCGCTCTCAACCGGGTGCCGAGACCCATAGATCGGAAGACGTGTTAGATACACCTCGCCCCTCACCAAGCGGGATTGTATGCCCGATTAGGATACTTTCAATTGGTACCGAAAGAGGCGCTATGTATACAGCTATAGCTTCTTTTTCGGGGCGTTAACTAGCGTTTACCAGGTTCCTGCGTATGTGGCGGTGGTGCGTGATAGCGTGATATATGTATATAAATCTCACTACTCGAGGCTAAGCCGTACATATTAGACGCCGTGGTTGAAATCCCTCCCTGTGGAACCGCCACGTTAAATAAAGCCAAGAGATCAGATTGATTCTGTCCCTATATACTCTCTGACTGTCGTTTAAAGCAGACGTGCTTTTCTGGTGTCGCTTGCTGAAGCCAAAATTCGCTATCTCTTATTTTTATACCCGATACTCAAAATGAGTATTGGGGTATATTAGATTTGTGGTAAAAGTGGATGTGTGTAACGTCCAGAAGGAATCGTTTCCGACCCCATAAAGTATATATGTTCTTGATCAGCATCAATAGCCGAGTCGATTGAGCCCTGTCTGTCTGTCCGTCTGTCCGTCCGTCCGTCCGTCCGTCCGTCCGTCCGTCCGTCCGTCCGTCCCCTTCAGCGCCTAGTGCTCAAAGACTATAAGAGCTAGAGCAACGATGTTTTGGATCCAGACTTCTGTGATATGTCACTGCTACAAAAATATTTCAAAACTTCGCCCCGCCCAATTCCGCCCCCACAAAGGACGAAAATCTGTGGCATCCACATTTATAAAGATACGATAAAACCAAAAACGCAGAATTGGTGAGGATGACCATATCTTCTACAGTTCAAAATCTGAACCAGATCGTATAGTGATTTTAGCCAGAATCAAGAAAACAATTTCATTCTTGCTCGCTCTGTCTCTCTCTAACACACAGGTTTCATGGTCGGTTTTGTCAATTGCAAAATATGAGTTCAAGGATCTCAGAACCTATAAGAGCCAGAGCAACCGTTTCGTGTCCAAATTTCGCCACACCCCCTTCCGCCCCCGCAAAGGACGAAAATCTGGGGCATCCACAAATCTCAGAGACTATTAAGGCTAGAGTAACCAAATTTGGTATCCGCACTTCTGTTAGATCTCACTATAAAACGTATATCTCAGAATTTCGCCCCACCCTTTTCCGCCCCCACAAAAGACGAAAATCTGTTGCATCCACAATATTGCACATTCGAGAAAACTAAAAGCGCAGAATTATAGATAATGACCATATCTATCAGATTGCTGAATCTGGATCAGATCAGATCATTTTTATAGCCAAAAGGAACAAATCAATTTGCACTGGCTACGCAGCCCCCGACGTCACGCTCAGACTGATTTTCTGTCTCTCTCGCACGCACTCCTTGTCGTGTCGTTTAATATTAGCGGCGTCTGCCGGAGGAGAGCCATACTGACTTAGTATCGGGTATAACTGTAGAGTTGCGGTGTCCGCAGCAACTCACAACGTTCCCCCTCGTTTCGTTTTCTGTTTTGTGCGTTGCTTCTTTCGTCGACCGAAATAGATTTTAAGGCGATAGTGTATGCGTGTGAGTGTAAAATTACATGTCTTTTGCTTACATTTGGCTGCTTATCGCAAAATAAATCTGCGACGGTGGCTGGATGGCCTCCGAAACAGGCAAATTTGGCGGCCGTTGAGAGCCGTGATAAGCCAGGAGGTGTTGAGCTTGGCGTTGGACGGTAGTACGATAACGGAGGTATTGTGCAGTTTGGTATGCTGCAGTAGCCAATATGAGGCGCTGATTGCGGAGAACGAGCGACTGTGGGGCAGTTTGGAGGCCATCAGTCTTCCGGCAGCAGCCCCCCTTGGAGGTCCAGTTGTGGATTTTTCACCCGGCCGGTTGAAACCTGGTCCTTGGTGGTGCGGAGCAAAAATGTTGAAGTGCACGCACGGGACGTGGTCGTGAAAGTTGTGAAGGAGGTGGGGCCATCCTTGGGGTGGTGCGCGTGCATGAGGTTAAGCCTCGCCGGGATGGTAGTGTGATTATTCGCACTCCGTCTGTCGCCGAGCGGAGGAAATTTGAGGACAATGTAAAGTAAGACGAGGTGGGATTGACTGTGAAGGTCAATGAAAAGATGGGGCCCAGAGTACTCGTACATTGTGTCCACACGCTAATCACACCTGCCGTGCTCACGGGTGACTAGTTTGGGCTAAACTTGAAGGATAAGATGAATGCTGAGTCTTTTAATGGTATTCAAATGATCACGAAGCCCTGGGAGGTTTCTGAGGGTGCGATCAATGTGGTCCTTGAGGATAGGCTTTCGGGGCATCTCATCTCATGTCCTTGGCTTGTCCCGTGTACAGTGCAATGGTGGCTCGAGCGAATGCTAGACACTGATGGCTTGCAAGTTTCTACAGATGAATTGTCAGGGCTGCGGTGTTGCCCTGCTGAATGACCATAGCGTGGAGTGCACACTTGTGAACTCTACTGACTGGGGCGTGTGTGTAAATATTGGTGGTAGGTTAGGTAGGGCCTATGTTAGTAGTGTATAAGCTTACATATTGTAACCAAATTGGCCATTGGGCGGGGTAAATTCTGCAAGATCGCTGAGTAGGAATTTTCACTGACCGCCGGATGCCGGCCTGCATCGGACACTAGACACGTAGAGCAATTTCTGCGTTTCTGCTGAACTGCGACGGGCCTGCCGGACCACGAGGGCTTAAGATCGGGAGGTTTGGTATCATAAGTATAGTTTTATATTGATCCGCCGAGTGGTCACAACATATTTTGGTGTTAGCCATGTGTTTTACATTAGCTCATAATAATGAATAAAGCATTTACCATATTATTCAAAATAACACTAAAACTTATTATTACTGGCGCCCAACGTGAAAGAAACGCCCCCCCCTCAACAAAAATAAAGAAAACATTCGGTCAACGTGTAAAAACAAAAAAAAAGGGAGAATCGAATAATCCTGAGGAACACTGAGCGCGGAGATAACGCCCGCTCCAGATATAAACGAGGGGGAACGTTGTGAGTTGCTGCGGACACCGCAACTCTACATTTATACCCGAAATTTTGAAATATTTTTGTAGCAGTGACATATCACAGAAGTCTGGATCCAAAACATCGTTGCTCTTGCTCTTATAGTCTTTGAGCACTAGGCGCTGAAGGGGACGGACAGACGGACAGACGGACGGACGGACAGACAGACAGGGCTCAATCGACTCGGCTATTGATGCTGATCAAGAATATATATACTTTATGGGGTCGGAAACGATTCCTTCTGGACGTTACACACATCCGCTTTTACCACAAATCTAATATACCCCAATACTCATTTTGAGTATCGGGTATAAAAAGGTTAGATTTAAAGCTATTTTCATAATTTTTCAAGCTGTTCCGTTTTCAAATAAGCTAGATCTAGCCTTAAATAAGCTAAATTGGCAACACTGGTCCCGTGCGAGCACTCCGGCATTTTTGCTCCGCACCACCAAGGACCAGGTGTCAACCGGTCGCGGCTCCACAGGGGGTGAAAAATCCACCACTGCGCCTCCATGGGGGGCTGCTGCCGGCAGAACCCGCGCCAGACCGCCTACATTCATCGGACCGATGGCCTCCAAACGGCCCCGCAGTCGCTCATTCTCAGCAATAAGCGAAAAAATCAGCGTCTCATATTGGCCACTATAGCCTACCAAACTGCACATTACCTCCGTTGTCGCACCACCGTCCAACGCCACGCTCAACACCTGCTAGCTTGTGTTATTCACCTGCGTCTTTGGCAATGCAGGCACCGCAAACTGCGGCATATCTGCCGTCTCCACAGTGGGAGCCACACCCACATTCACTTCCTCAACACTCTTGCCGTGGTCCCCAAGGGTATCCTGGGAACCAACACTAACGTTCTCCGGGGACAGCTTGGCGATATCGGTCTCCGAGGTGGCCCTTTTCAAGCGCCTAACCAGCTTCCCCTTCCTCTTCAACTCCAGCGGCCCAGAAGCAGCCAGTTCTTGATCAGAACAAAGCTTCTCAACGGCCAACGAGACAGGTGGGTTGAGGTTGGTGTCTTTATTGTTTTCGGATCATTTCCCTACTTAAAATCCCGCGCCTGCAGCGGGGAAATAAACGCCAAAAAATATCATAAACAACATGTGGGCATAGATATGTAAAGAAACTGCGGGAATGTTCTGCTTATACCTGCCTACTGCACCGATCTATCCCCCCCAGAGCTCACATGCGTGAGGTGGCTCACCCTTGTTTCCCTTCTTTGGGTCCTGTTCTCCCACGGCGGGTCCTCGTCACTTCGGTGGCTTCCTTTGCACACCGCGTGGGTGCGGTCACAGCTGGTTTTATTCACCGCGTGCGGGCGAACACGGCTTATTGTGTACACGGCGCGGTCACGGCTAGTTTTTCACACGGCGCGGTCCCGGCTTACTTTTCACATCTATTTTGGCTTCCGCCGCACAACCGGTCTGGCTCAGCCCTCGGAGATCACTCCCGAGCTTGGCTCGCGCTGGACCGTGCCAGGCCTCGGCTTTTCTTTTTCGCAGCTTCTCTGCCGCTTCGCTGCTGCGCTGCCTTCGGCTGCCGGCCTCGGCTGCGTGGGTGTTTTTTGTATTCTATTACTTTTATTATGCTTTAATACTAGTTCTTATATAGGGTTAGCAACTAGTTGTGGGGGTCTGGGACTGTGGTTTGTTGGTGGGGTAATGGGGCGTAGCTATGCGGTACGGCCGCAAAGCATTGCTTCGCACAGCCGTTCTCCTTACTCCTCCGACACTTTCCTTTCCCTCTCCGCTCTCCGTAGTTCCCGCATTATAGTGGCGGCGAACTTAGTGGTGGCATCCCACGCCTTGGGATTCGCTACCATGAGCGGCACGATCCCTCCGACGCTAGTGCTGGTGGTTAGCTCATCCTCTAGCTGGCGCCTCTCGTACTCGAAACGGTGGCATTCAAAGAAGACGTGGTGAGCGTCCTCCACGATACCTCGACCACATGATGGGCACCAGTCCTCCGTTTCGTGTCCAAACCGGTTCAGGTACGATCTGAAGCATCCGTGGCCGCTCAGCATCTGAGTGAGGTGAAAGTCCACCTGTCCGTGCTTCCTCTCCAACCACAGCTTGATATCCGGAATCAGCTGGTGGGTCCAGCGTCCTTTAGTCGAGGAATCCCACTTCATCTGCCACCTCCTGACGGTCTCGTGCCTAGGTGATTCTTTCTCGACTCCGGTGGGAGGATTGTGGGTGTCCCTGCGAGATAGCTCGTACACCTCGGCCCTTTTCCTCGCTTGCTCTGCTATTGGGACTAGTCCCGCGATGACCAGTGCTGCGTCGTCAGATATGGTTCTAAACGCGCAGGCGATCCTGATGGCACATAAGCGGTGCGTTGCTTCGGCTCCTCGCATATAGCTCGGCACCTTCGTCGCTTTGGACCACACTGCGGAAGCATACAGGAGCTGAGAGGAGACGACGCTGGTGATCAGCTTCCTCCTTGCTTGCTTTGGCCCCCTGGTGTTGAGCAGGATTCGCGAGAGTGCTCGGCAAGTCTGTGCGGCCTTTGTGTTGGCGTACTCCAAGTGCTCTCTAAATGAAAGCCTAGTGTCCAGCATTACTCCTAGGTATTTAAGAGCCCTTTGCGAAGTAATGTCGTGTCCGCCGACCGACACTCGGGCCGTCTCCACCTTCTTCCTGCTGCTAATCAGAACAGCCTCGGTCTTGTGGGCCGCCAGCTGTAATCCCGCTATGGCGAGCCACGTCTCCACGGCACGGATTGCCCCGTTTGCAGCTGCTTCAACTGCTGCAAGGTCCTTGGCTACCACTACGATGGCGACGTCATCGGCAAACCCGACGACCGTCGTGCCCTCGGGAAGATTCAGTCGCAGAACTTCATCATACATCGTATTCCACAGGAGCGGCCCCAGCACCGACCCCTGCGGGACTCCAGCAGTCACTCTATATGATCTTATCCCTTCGCTCGTCTCGTACAGCAGCACCCTCTCACTGAGGTAGCTGTCCAATATTCTCAGGAGGTATTCCGGGATCCGTAGCCTCCGTAGGGCTTCCATCGTTTTACCCCAGTCCGCAGAGTTGAAAGCGTTTTTTATATCCAGGGTAACCAGCAGGCAGTACTGCTTTTGGCCCGCTCTCCAGCGGGTCCCACTTATTGCATTCTCCGCTATGTTGGTGACTATGCCAATGGCATCCAGGGTTGATCTGCCTTTCCGGAAGCCATACTGGTTGGGCGACAAGCCGCCGGCATCTTCAATGGCACGGCTGAGCCTACGTGCAATGAGCTTTTCGCATACCTTCCCCGCGTTGTCCAGGAGACAAATTGGTCTGTACGAGGAAGGCTCGCCTGGTGGTTTTCCTGGCTTGTTGAGCAGCAGTAGCTTTTGAATCTTCCACCTATCGGGGAAGGTACCTTCTAGCAGACACCTATTGAAGATCTCGGCGAAGGCGGATGGCTGTAGTGCCAATGCCAGTTTTAAAGCCCTATTTGGGATTGCATCCGGGCCTGGGGCTTTTTTGCTGGGCAGGCTCCTACCGGCTTCCAGGATCTCCGCTTCCGTGATCATTTCGATGCCCGTGATCGGTGCGTCGCTTTCTAAGGGGCCTGGACGCCTCTGTTGCTCGCTGGGGAACAGGGTGTGCACTATGTCCTCGAGGGTGCTGGGGTCCGTTGGCGCCTTGCTCCCGGCACTTAGCCGCTTCATAACGATGTTGTAAGCCCTGCCCCAGGGGTCTTGTTCCGCTGTGTCGCAGAGCTGGAGAAAGCATTCCCGCTTGCTGCTCCGAATTGCATGCTTCAGTGCCTTCCTGGCGGTCCTATACTCCTCATGCGATGTGACGAACCGAGTCGTGCGTCGCGCTCTCTGCATAGCTCGTCTGGCCCTTAGACACGTTGTCCGGAGCCTGTCGATGTCGGCGTTCCACCACACGATTGGCTCGTGGTGCCGCATGAATGGCTTCCGCTGTCTCATGCTCCTGTCACAGGCCTCCTCCATTCGCAAGGCGAGCTGGTTGGCCGATTCGTTGGCACTTGTGTCCCCGAGGGCCTTCCACGTCTCGAGGCTTCTAGCCAGAGCGCTGGTGTTGAGCGTGTCCACGATGTAGGCTTTGCTCCTCGCGCTTGATCTGCTGGGTCTGGGGCGTTCGCCAATGGTGCATACTATGGCTTCGTGGTCGCTACCGGTGTACACGTCTCCTATTCACCACCTTGCATTGCGCAGCTGCGAAGGGCTCGCGAACGTTAGGTCAATGATTGACCCAGCGCTACCCCTGCAGAAGGTTTGCTGGGAGCCCTCGTTCAGCAGCGCTAGGTCTAGCGATGCTAAAGTTTCTAGCAGGATTCGGCCTCTTGCGTTGGTGACTTGACAGCCCCACTCGTGTGCCCACTCGTTGAAGTCCCCGGCGATTAGGACTGCCCCGCGGTTTCTTGCGTCTTCAGCTAGTTCCTCAATGATTCGGGCGAAGGACTCGAGGGGTAGACTGGGCGCTAGGTAGCAGCTGTATACCCATAGGTTGCCAGCTCTCGCGCGCACAAATCCGTCTCCTGCCAGCACATTGCTGAGCTTGCAGGGATCGCCTCCACATGCCCACAGGGATGCCTTCCCTGTTCTGTCGGTCGTCCAGGATTCGTTGTCACCTGATTTGTACGGCTCGCTGAGTATGGCCTGGTCCGATTTGAGTTCTCTCACCGTCTGCAGGAGCAGGTCCTGTGCGGCCCTACAGTGATTCAGATTGAGCTGGATCACTTCCATCCTCTTGTTCCGGCTACCTCTCCTAGCTTCGAGAAGGGACACTGCCGGCTTCCCGATTGATGGCATCTGTCCTCTCGGCCTCTCCCGGCACAGACGAAGCAGGTTGCCTTGTTTGGACAGTCTGCTATCTTGTGCCCATTGACGCCGCAGCGAATGCAGCACCCAGTTCGGTCCACCGCACTATGGCAGTTTGGCGCAATGTGCCCAATCTCCAAGCACTTGTAGCACCTAGGCTGCGAGTCCTTCTCTTTGATCTTACATATCGTCCATCCCACCTTGACCTTGCCCTTGCCGAGGACCACTTGAGCATCCTTGCTCGGCAGTCCAATTACGGCAGTCTGGGTGTCCCGGTATGATGGGCGTAGGCTTCTCACATTCACCGAATCGGCTTTGATGGCAAATTGTTCCGCTAAGGCCTTGACAAGGTCCTCCGCGGTTACTAGCGGGGCCAGGTCGCTGATCGCTAGCACCCTCGTCCTCGTGTCTTCGGAAAGGGCTCCTACCTCCGCTACTCCATCCAGTACCGATTCGAGGCTCTCCTTAATCCTTGTTGCGCTTTCTTTATCGCCTCTGTTCAGCTCAAGGGCAGGTTACCTTTTGCGGTACGGCGGACCTTGTTGACGCTCGTACTCAGGTCCTGAAGCTGACCGTCTTCTCTCCGGGTAACCAGGGCCAGCACCTCGCTGTAGGTTTTTCCTTTCGCCTCGACGACCACGGCGTCCGGGCGGTGTGGTTTCCTCTTAGTCTGGCTCATAACGCTGGGCGTCGCCAAGTCTTCTTGTGGCGGCAACGGGGCTTTCTTCTGCGGCCTCCTGGTTGCTTTGGCGCCTTTTGGCTGCCTTGGAGGGGGGGGGACCCGGATCCACCAGTGGCTGGCTTAGCCTACGCCACGGCTCCGTTTGCGCCGCGGCATCCTTCTTCCAGACTGTCGTTATCTGCTGCTCTTTGTCCATGCTCATGCTCTTGGTGCTCTGTGAGCATTTTGAGCACAGGACTGCGGCGTTGAGGCCTTCCTGCCTGGCGCTTCTGCCCGTTGCTGATGCTTGGCTTGCTTCATTGATGCTCGTGTGAAGCTCCTTCATTCGCACGAACATGTTTCTCGTCGCCATGTTGATGTGGCGCGTATTCTTATCCATCATTCTGCTATGGACTTCATCCAAGATATTTCCCAGCTCTTGGAGGTTTTCGAGGCAGGTTGCCTCCTGGCAGGCCTTATTTCTCTTAGGCGGCGTTTTTCTTTGCAAACTCTCTGGGCTGGCTGGGTCCCGTACCCTCTTAGGGGTCTCCCGGGCGTCCGGGTCCATGCTCTGTAACTCTGCTCCTGGAGCTGACGCAGCTGCTGGCGATCGGGCGAGCTTGCTGCCCTTCATGAAAGCCAGGTTTTCGTCCTCTTCCATTCCTTTGCTCGATGTTCCAGTTAATTCTGGGTCGATTTTAATTTGAAATTTCAAATTTCGTTTGGCGCGTAGCTCTGCTCCGGCACTCCGGCAGCCCTGTTCCGTACGAGGCTGTCCGGCAACACCGTCGAAGTTGCCACCCTGCGCTATCACCTGACTGGCAGCTCAGTGATCAGCTGCTGAGTGGGAGGCTCCCGGCGAGAACCGTAAACAGAAAAAGAAAGAAAAATTTGAGTGAGAAAATTGTTTTGGTACAAATCCACCAACAATGTGTATAGCGGAAGGCGCCAAACAAGAGTTCACCCCTCTCCCCCTCCTGCACGGAGCGCACTGGATATGCCCCTGCAACAGAACGGGTGGTCGGCGAGGGCCGATTTCATACGCAGTACGTACCGGTGCTTCAGTGACCTGCTCTTAACAGCTTTCCTTCCAGTTGCCAGGCGTGGCGCGGATTTTTTTGCCGGAAAACTTGGAGCTCGCGATAAACACAACCGCACTTGGAAAACACTCAAACGCGTGTCTCAAACTCAAACGCATGCCAGCCATGTGTGGCTGCGTGTGTGTATTGCCTGCTTCGCCGTCGGCTCTTTTCCTCGGCTGCGTGGGCGTAAGACCGATCGGCGGCTTCTCTGCCGCTTCGCTCTCTTTCATGTTGTCTCTTTTCGTCTGCGTATAGCCGTTCTCTTCCTTGCGTTGGCTGCGTGGGCGTAAGAGCGTATCTCTTTCGTGTTGGTTCTCTTCGCCTTCGTATAGCCGTGGTGTGCGTCTCTCTTCGCTGCGTGGCCGTAGTGTGCGTCTCTCTTACGTGTTGGTTCTCTTAGTTCTAATAAGTAAAAAGGCCTACTGTTTTGGGGTTTCTTAGCCTATTTCTTACTTTAATGGGTGAAAATAAGGATTCATTGTTGTTTGTCTTGGTAATACTAATAATAATAGAAGTAATAAAATCGGATAATAGTGATAATGAACTGAGATAATAATGAAATTAGATAACAAGCCGTCGGGGCGGTCCCTTCAGGGGATGGTGTCGTGGTCAGTGTTGTGGAGGCTTATGCCTTCACACTCCCTTCCTACTTCGGGGTGGGGCGCGGTGAAATGCGCACCAAATTTCCGCTGATGCATACGCGGAAGCGTTGGCCGTCGTGGTGTTCTAGGCTGCGGATCCGGCTGCGCCCGTGACGCGCCGCGTTTGCCTGAGCGCTGGCGCCTTCCAGCAGGCTTTGCGGGATGCGGCGGTCAGGCGTGCTTACCCGCCAGGCGACTGGGGCGATTGGCCATTCCTGCTCCTCCTGCAGCGCGTTTAGCTCGAGCATCTCCTCGAACGCTGTGAGCAGTCCGCCCGCCTCTGCCTCTTCCAAGCCCAATGACAGGTCGCTGTCCTCCTTTGGTTGGCTCGGGTTTCCTGGTTCGGCCTCTCGGGCCGTGCAGCTCGTCGGTTCCGGGTTCGGGTCGTTGTGGTCGGTGGGAACTGGCGATAGCCACTTCATTGGTGCGTGGTCCAGCGGCTGCCAATCGGGATTCTCCCTTCTTTCCGGGGCTGCCGCCTCCTCCTGCGCGTCCCACTCCTGCAGTCTGGCGTGCCACCCGTTGTCCCAGCTGGTGTCCGGGATCGGGCCGTTTGGGTTCTCCTGCCCTCCCAGGATCCAGGCTACCTCCTCGTCTCCGTCATCCCTGGGTATCGGGGTCACGGGTCCGTCCTCCAGGCCGAGTTCCTGGAGCAGTTGGGGTAGCTCATTGCCGGTTACGTGTCTGGGTGGCTCGTGTTCATCCTGAAGGCCGAGGTTCCGGAGCCGTCGGGGCAGCGCATCGCCCAGACTGCCGTCGCTGATCCGTAGCGGAGTGGTGTCGTCCTCTCCTAGGAGCTGTACCTCGTCGTCGCTTGTTTTTTCGTTGTCCGACGCGGGGATGATCTCCCTCTCGGGCCTGGGTGGGGTGATGGGCCGTGGATGGGCGAGCAGCAGTTGCAGGGTCCTGTCGGCGTCCTTCCAGGTGGTCCAAGGTGCCACGTCAACCGCGATGTTGGCTGGAGTGTTCTTCTGGCAGTTGGCCGGCCCATCTTCGTCCTCGCTCACGTCCGAGTATGGGCCCGTCGTGGCCCGCTCGGCCTCCAGTTGGCGGTTTAGCTCCCGGACGGAGTGCTTGACCCATGGGCGGCCACCCGCTTTTCCGAAGCGTCGGTCGAACTCTTCATCGGTGCTTGCCTGGCAGGTCGGCTCCCAGTGCTTGTCGGCCTCCATCGTCGGGCTGGTGAACCCTTCGTCGGAGCTGCTGTCGTAGTTCGGCCGTGGGGTCAGCGGGTCTCCCATGCGGTACAGGTAATAGGGCGGTGGTGGTGGGGACCGTCCTGGCTCGACGCGTCTTCGAGTCGCGCGTGGGGTCACGGCGGTGCCTGTTCCTTGGCCTGGATGCTTGCGGCGGCGTGGGCGTCTTGGTGGCTCCTGCTGGGCCCGGCCTGCTCGGACCTCCTCGTCTGAGTCCGATGGCCGCATCGCCTCCACTGTGATGATCCCAGACAGGTTGTTTCGTGACGTGTTTGGACGGACGACGTCGTTGAGCCATGCCCAGGTCATGGTTGTCGCCCGGCGGGGCGACGGTGGGCCTTCGGGGCGGGCCCGACGTCGGGATGGCCTAGGTGGCCTGGGTGGTCGTGGTACGGCTCCTGTTGATGGTCCATGCTGCGTGGTGTTGCCCGGCTCTGCTTGCGGGGTCGGGGAGTGGTGTCTTGCTTGTGGTTGGCTGGTCGTGGACCGTGGTTGCCTTGAGCTGGGCGGCGACGCACCCCTAGGATGCCCCTCCGTGCCATCCTCTGCCTCTAGAGGCTGTGCGTCGCTCGTCCTTGGGTTGTCCATGTCGGATCTGGTGGGGGGAAGAAACCTTGTTTGGTTAGAACCTGACCTGTGCCACTGATGTGCCCTGTGACCTGGGTTTCCCTGATCGGTGCGTTTTCTAGTTTCTGGCTATTTCTTACTCTAATCCCTTAAGGGGAGTTAAGCTATCTTACTGCGTGTGTACGCGGTTGGCCCTTGCGGGGCGAGGACATTACGGCAGCGCACTACCATAAGTGGCCCTCATGAACTCGCGGTTTTCCTGGTGCTGGGGTCGTCGTCATCGTTGTCTTCGTTGTCTTCGCTGGTGAGTGTGTGCTCGTTGTCGTGGTAGGCCTTGAGGTCGGCTAGTCCGGCCATTCGTCGTTGTCTTCCCGGATGCTTCTGGAGTCGTGCTATGGTGGGAAAAATAAATTTAATTACTTTGTAAGGCCCCTCATATTTGGGAGCCAGTTTGGCAGCGAAGTTGTCCGCCGCTTTGGACAGGTGATGTTGGCGTAGCATCACGAGCGTCCCGATCGTGGGTCTCCATTCGCGTCGACGTAGGTTGTAGGTCCTGCTCTGCGTCTGTGATGCCTGCTGGGTATTTTCTTGTACGATGGCGAAGATTTTCTTGAGTCGCTTGGCCTTGTTGGTTGGGGTCTCTGTCACTTCGCCTAGGCTCCAGGCAACCGAGGTTCCCGGCCGAGTACGATGAATGCTGGGCTGAAGCCTGTGGTGTCCGATGTGCTGCTGTTGATGGCTAGGCTGAGTTCGGGCAGCAGCTCGTCCCATGTCCGCTGGTCTCCATCGATGTACTGGGCGATCATGGTTTTGATCGTCCTGTTGGCTCGTTCCGTGGGGTTTTGTTGTGGCGTATCGGGCGCCGTATACTCCAATTCCATGCCTGCTAGTTTGCAGAACTTTCGGAAAGAGCGACTTGTGAATTGGGTCCCGTTGTCGCATACGAATTTCCGTGGGGTTCCGAAGCGGCTCAGGATCCGTTCCCGGAAAGCGGTCTCCAATAGTGCGGTGGTGGCCTTGCGTAGTGGGACCAACTCCACCCACTTGCTGAAGGCGTCGAAGAACACCAGCAACATAGTATTGCCGTGTTTGGATCGGGGCAATGGTCCAATGAAGTCGGCGCAGACGATGCCCAGTGGTTCTTGGGCTTGGCGGGTGTGCATCTTCCCTCCTGGTTTGGTTTGACTCACCTTGTACTGCTGGCACTTGGTGCACTGATGAATATCTCGCGATATCTCGGTGCAGTCCGGGCCAGTAGTACCTCTGGGCTATTCGTGTCGCTGTCTTCCTGATTCCGAGGTGTCCTGCTGTCGGATGGTCGTGGCACTCTTCTAGCACGCGTCGGCGGTGGTCCTTGTTGACACATAGTTTCCATTTGATAGGGTCTTCTTCGCTGGTTCTGCTGCCGGCTCGTTTGTATATTTGGTCGCTCTCGATGATAAGCTCCGGGTGTCCTTCCGGCTGTTCCTGGATCCGCTTGCGGAGTCTCTGCAGCCAGGGGCAGGGGCAAGGGTCCCGGTCTTCGTCCGCTCGCTACTGGCTACTGGGTTTCTACTGGCTGTCGCGAGAGGGCGTCAGCCACAACGTTCTGGCTTCCTCGGCGGTAGTGGATGTCAAACCGATATTGCTGGAGCTCCAAGGCCCAGCGGGCGATGCGTCCCGTTGGATTATCGATGGAGTTCAACCACTTCAAGGCGAGGTGATCCGTGATTACCTCGAAGTGGTATCCTTCCAGAAAGCATCGGAGCTTCCGGATTGCCCAGACTATGGCAAGGCACTCTTTCTCGGTGGCCGAGTAGTTTTCCTCTGCCTTGAGTAGTCGACGGCTTGCGTAGGCGATGACTCTTTCTGCTCCGTCGATCTGTTGTGTCAATACTGCTCCGAGGCCATACGAACTGGCGTCCGTTTGGAGTACGAATCGCTCGGCGAAGTCACCACTAATTCTCTTCCTCTTATTAAATTATTAATCCTTACACACCTTTCTATTAATTAGTAACTGTAGTGGTATTTGTATTTTGATTGCATGCTTAGTTTCTTAGTAAGTTTAGTACTAATTTTCCTCGAATGTTAGTCTAATAGCTATCTTTCTTGCATGTTCGCGTTTGGTTCGGCTACGCACCGCGCGTCATGCGGCAGCGCCCCTCGGTCGGTTGGGCGGGAGGAGGGCTGCGTTTTGCCTGGGATCCGCGCGTAACAGCCTTCTGCTGGTGTCACACGGGCCACTTGACGGTGCAGTAACTGCATCGCCTCTTGAAAGATGCAGTCATTGCATGTCAACGTCCAAAGAATGTAAAGTCGGGGCATGCCAGGACTGGTGCTTGCATGAGTCTTTCCTTGAGAGTCTGGAATGCCTGATGTTGTTCGTCTGTCCACTCCCACTTTTGATCCTTTTTGAGCAGGTTGGTCATGGGTTGGACCACCGTGGCGATGTTGGGGACGAAACGTCGGTACCAGGATGCCATCCCGATGCAGCGTCGCAGTTCTTTCAGTGTGGTGGGCGGTGCTAGTTTCTGGACTGCGCTGACCTTGTCTGGGTCCGTGTGGATGCCTTGTTCGCTGATGACATGGCCGAGGTAGACTAAACTCTTCCTGAAGAAACTACACTTGTTTCTGTTCAGTCGGAGGTTCGCCTCTCGCAGCCTCCTGAAAACCTCGCGAAGGTGGTCGATGTGTTCTTCTAGCGTGGCTCCGATGACGATGATATCGTCGAGATACGCGAACGCGTACGGCTCCATGGTGGGTCCGATGACGCTGTCCAACGCTCGCTGGAACGTCGCTGGGGCTGAGTGCAGGCCGAAAGGCATGACCTTCCACTGGAAGAGTCCTCTGCCGGGGACGGTAAATGCTGTTGCCTCTCTGCTGCCCTCGGCCACCGGGATCTGCCAGTATCCGTTTTTGAGGTCCAGCGTGGAGATGTAGCGAGCGTGGCGAAGTCTCTCGAGAATGTGGTTAATCCGTGGCAGCGGATATGCGTCCGCACCGAGCGGGCATTTAGTTGGCGATAATCCACGCACATTCGCATTTCTCCGGTCTTCTTTCCTACCAAGACGATTGGGGCGCTGTGGGGACTGTGGGATGGCTCGATCCTTCCGTCCCGTAGCAGCTCGTCCACCTGCGCGTTGATGATCTTCTGCATGGCCGGGTTCTTCGGGAAATAGCGCTGCTTCACGGGCCTGTCGTCTCGCATTGTTATCGTGTGTTCAGCGATGTGGGGGACTCCAGCTAGTCCGTCGAATTTCGCCAGTTCTTCTTCCAGAAACTTGCCTGCCCACGGCGTGGGGGGTGGTTCGAGGTCTGGGTCTTGCTGCCACGGCGATAGGTCCTCCAGTTCCAGAGCGGTAATGGCGGCCAAGATCGCGTTCTCGTAGTCATCCGAGTCGGCTGGGTGAAACGGGTTTCGTTCCCGGGCTATTTCGGCGTCGGCTAATGGCTCCAGTTGGTAGTCCGTCGTCGAGGTCTCTCTGATTTCGTCCTGTGGTGTCGGGGTTCGTGGCTGGCGTGATGTCTGTCGTGCTGGGTTACTCCGTGGTGACTCCCGGTTCGATGAGCTGGCCCTGGAGTGGTCCCGCGGGGCCGCAGCTATCTTTGCTGGAGTATTCTGGTGATTCCTGGGTCCTGTTGCTGACTCCCGGTTCGATGAGCTGGCCCTGGGTTGGTCCAGCGGCGCCGAAGCTATCTCTGCCGAAGTTTTCTGCTTTCTGCTGTGTCCTGTTGGTGACTCCTGGTTCGACGAGCTGGCCCTGGATTGATCCAGTGAAGCCGGAGCTGTCTCTGCCCAAGTCCCTTGCTTCCTGCTGTGTCCTGTTGGTGACTCCTGGTTCGACGAGCTGGCCCTGGATTGATCCAGTGGAGCCACAGCTGTCTCTGCCCAAGTCCCTTGCTTCCTGCTGTGTCCTGTTGGTGACTCCTGGTTCGACGAGCTGGCCCTGGATTGATCCAGTGGAGCCGGAGCTGTCTCTGCCCAAGTCCCTTGCTTCCTGCTGTGTCCTGTTGGTGACTCCTGGTTCGACGAGCTGGCCCTGGATTGATCCAGTGGAGCCGTAGCTGTCTCTGCCCAAGTCCCTTGCTTCCTGCTGTGTCCTGTTGGTAACTCCTGGTTCGACGAGCTGGCCCTGGATTGATCCAGTGGAGCCGTAGCTGTCTCTGCCCAAGTCCTTTGCTTCCTGCTGTGTCCTGTTGGTGTCGGGGTTCGTGCTGGGGAACTGGCCATGGTTGGTTCCATCGGTGTCGCAGTTCTTTCCGTCGTAGCTTTCTTCGTGTCCTGTTGTGGTGGCGTAGTCCTGGGGTTGTTGCTTGATCTTGTCTGGTAGGGCTTTGTTGTCACTGCGGTTGGATGGTTCGTGGTTGGCTGTGGGGTGTTAGTCTGCGGCTGGTCTCGGATGGCAGTGGAGTCCGCAAACGTGACAGACCGTGGGCGTGGCTGGGCGGTGCATGATGGTATCGTCCCGGCGGGTTTCTGCTGCAACTTCAGCTGTAGATATGCCCGTCCGCAGTGGATCCTTGCGCGGATGCCACAGAGGAAGTCGAGTCCCAAGATGAAGTCGTGTAATACCGTGGGGAGTATAAGAAGAGATACCTGTGTTTATGGCTGATCCAGGCGCACTGTGACTGCTATCGCTTGGTTGATCTCCTTCCTGGTTCCATCTGCCAGGCGGATCCTGGTCCTCACCTCTCGCCTGTTCTCGGTCGTCCCTATCTCCTTCGCCAGCCGCTCACTGATGAAGGATCGTGTGGCTCCAGTGTCGAGGGTGGCCGCAAATGCTCTCCCATTGATGTCCACCAGGGCAGCGATCCTTCCTCCGGTCATGCTTAATGGGTGGGTTTCTCCTGTTCCTGGGTGCGCGCCTCCGTCCATGTCCCAGTTGGGCGGAGACCCGACCCGTTTCCCGACGCTGGTTTCCGGCAGCAGTTGATGGTCCGGACCCCTCGGTGGCCACATTCCCAACAGAACAGCTTCTGTCGGTTTGTGCACGCACCACTGAAATGGCCGTTTTCCCCGCAGTTCCGGCAGGCTAGTTGTACATCAATCGCCTGCTCTTGCTCCTGGCCGATTCCTCGGTTGGCGATCTCGGTTTTCCCGGGTGTCTCGTGTGTGTTGCCTCGTTGTAGGTTGGTTCCATTGCCGGTATCGGCGGCACGGGGTCGATGGTTCTGCGTGGTCCCGATTCTGCGGAGTGCGTCTCGGTCCCGCGCGGTTTCGTAGGCCGAGACGAGCTGGGTCAATTCTGTGAGTGATCGGAAATCTTGTCTGCGCGTGTACACTTGATACTCCGGACGGAGATTTTCGTAGATCCGCTCGAGTTCCTGTTCCCGAGTATACTGGGCTCGTTGCATCATCAGACGCAACTCGATAAGGTAATCCCGGAAGGATTCCTTGGGCTTCTGTTCCCGACTTCGTATGGTGTCTTCCAGCCGCTGGAAGTATCTGGGGGCAGGAAGAATTCTAGGAATTCTTTCCGAAAGTCTGTCCAATTCTGTCCCTGCATCGGAAAAGTTCGGAACCATCCTTCGGCCTTACCTGTAAGGAGACCGGAGATGGCTCGCGGCAACTGCTCTGGGCTCCCGCCGTATGATTCCACTCGCTCCTCGAGCCTTTCGATGAACGCTAGTGGGTCCTCGTGGCCGTCGAAAATAAATCCCCATTTCCGGAGTTTGTCCGCTAGTAACGAGTACGAGATTTCACCCCCTCCGGGGCGTGAGACCCGATGTCCCTGAGGAAGACGTGGCTGTTCTCCTTACGTGATTGTCTGGTGGCTAGGCGTGGCCAGGGGTCCAGCGGTAGTGGGTACTGGCGCGTGGTTCTTGCTGGACGTCTCTGGTCTGGTTCCTTTTAGTGGTCCTTGGGCAGCTCGTTGTGGTTACTTATCCTGGGCGGCCGGTGACTCGGTTGCTGTCTCGCGGTATCCGTGGGTGGATCCCTGGCTCGTGCTTGGCAGCTCGGTATAATCAATCGCAGTTTTGGTCCCTACTTGCTGTCTTCCACCTTCGTCCGGCTCCCTGGCATGGGTGACGTGGCTGGGCTCCGGTGGTCCCTGGGGCTCGGTATGTTCCCAAAGTGCGTAGCCAATTCGTCCAGCCTTGCCTGCACGGCTTCGGGGTGTCCAGGGCGTGCGATGAATGCGGTGATCCGGCTCCGTAGGTCCATTACAGTCCCAGTTTCTCCTAGTCCAAACTCCTTAGCTAGGCTCTGCAGCTCGTCCTTCCTGCGGGACGCTATCCAGCGGATGTTCATCCTGATCCTGTTCCACTAATCGGGGCACCGGTACGAGTCCTTATCAGCACGCTACTGGGTCTGGGACTTCTGTACTAGGATACACGGCACTGGGTGGAGAGTCCTGTTCGAAGGACACGCGGCACGGTACTGGATCGGTGATCCTATACTAGGATACACGGCACTGGGGTGGGGGGATCCTGTCGAAGGATACGTGGCGAGGTACTGGATCGGTGATCCTATACTAGGATACACGGCACTGGGGTGAGGGATCCTGTTCGAAGGACACGCGGCACGGTACTGGATCGGTGATCCTGTACTAGGATACACAGCACTGGGTTGGATGATCCTGTCGAAGGATACGTGGCGCGGTACAGGGAAAGGTTCTGTCTGACTGCTCGGTGGTAACTGTGTGACTGCTCGGTAACAACTATCTGACTGCTCGGTAACAACTGCCTGACTGCTCGGTAACAACTGTTCTGACCGGTGTTCCTGCTCCGCCTTATATTGGCCGTGGCCATGGCTTTGTGGCCGAGGGCTCCTCTGCCATGTAGCTGCTCCTCTGCGATCGCCGGCTGTCCCTCGCTGCTCCGTTGTTCTACCGCTGCTTCGCTGCTTGGCTACTCTGTCACTGCTTGGCTGCTCTGTCACTGTCTCGCTGCTCTGTCACTGCCTCGCTGCTCTGTCACTGCTGGGCTGCTCTGTCACTGTCTCGCTGCTCTGTCACTGCCTGGCTGCTCTGTCACTGTCTCGCTGCTCTGTCACTGCCTGGCTGCTCGGTACTCTCTCGCTGCTCTGTCACTGCCTCGCTGCTCTGTCGCTGCGCCTTCTCCGCTCTGCCGCTGCCACGTTGCTCTGTCGCTGCTGCTTCTCCGCTCTGCCGCTGCCACGTTGCTCTGTCGCTGCTGCTTTGCTGCTCTGCCGCTGCGCCGCTGCTGCTGCTTTGCTACTCTGTCGCTGGTGCCACTTTGTCGCCGTCGCGTGCCAGTTTTAGGCGGCGTCCGCGGCCATTTTCTCCCGACACGCGGTGCTGTGTCTTCGGCGTCTCTCCCCGTCTCTTTCTGCCTCGTAGGTGGCTGGCTGCGTGGTTTTTTTTTTCCGCGTGGTTTTCGCCGGCGCGTCTGGGACACGTGCCGGCGGCTGTTGCTTGGGGGGTATTAGAGAAACCAGCTGGCTGCTGCTTGGTTCCCTTTTCACTTTTAACTGCTTTTCACTTATTCCCTATGCTCACCGACTCTCCCCTCGTGAGTCCCTGCTCGGGCGCCATCTGTAAGGAAGTTCTCAGGCCGAGGTACAGCTTCTCAGTCTGTCCAGGGCCCGGTCCTTCCCACAGCAAAATTTGTTGTGTGAGGACCTAAGGGGAGAGCCGCTCGTGACGAAAGCGCGCCCGTGGGGTGGATCGTGGGACGGTCGGGCTTGGCCCGGCCACGAGGCGTGGGTGAAGCCGTGCTTGGGAGCTGCAGAGACGTGCGTTGGGGGTCATGTGTGGCGGGAGACGGGGTTTGGGTCAGGGATCGGAAAGGTGTGGGAGAGGGAGCCCAGCCTAGCAGATGCCGCATGATCCACGACTCACATCTGCGTCGCCGGGTCCCCGGGCGAGGGTGTAGGAGAGGGAACCCAGCTTTGCGAATGCCGCGTGAATCCACGACTCACATCCAGCATCGCCGGGTCCCCAGGGGAGAAAGGTATAGGAGAGGGAAAACCCAGCTTGGTGAATGCCGCATGATCCACGACTCACATCCACTTCGCCGGGCCTCCCGGGAAAAGGGAAGAGAGGGGGAGGGGGGTGAGTGACTCCTACGGGCGAATGTTCTGAGACAGGTGGGTTGAGGTTGGTGTCTTTATTGTTTTCGGATCATTTCCCTACTTAAAATCCCGCGCCTGCAGCGGGGAAGTAAACGCCAAAAATATCATAAACAACATGTGGGCATAGATATGTAAAGAAACTGCGGGAATGTTCTGCTTATAACTGCCTACTGCACCGATCTATCCCCCCCAGAGCTCACATACGTGAGGTGGCTCACCCTTGTTTCCCTTCTTTGGGTCCTGTTCTCCCACGGCGGGTCCTCGTCACTTCGGTGGCTTCCTTTGCACACCGCGTGGGTGCGGTCACAGCTGGTTTTATTCACCGCGTGCGGGCGAACACGGCTTATTGTGTACACGGCGCGGTCACGGCTAGTTTTTCACACGGCGCGGTCCCGGCTTACTTTTCACATCTATTTTGGTTTCCGCCGCACAACCGGTCTGGCTCAGCCCTCGGAGATCACTCCCGAGCTTGGCTCGCGCTGGACCGTGCCAGGCCTCGGCTTTTCTTTTTCGCAGCTTCTCTGCCGCTTCGCTGCTGCGCCGCCTTCGGCTGCCGGCCTCGGCTGCGTGGGTGTATGGCTGCGTGTGTGTATTGCCTGCTTCGCCGTCGGCTCTTTTCCTCGGCTGCGTGGGCGTAAGACCGATCGGCGGATTCTCTGCCGCTTCGCTCTCTTTCATGTTGTCTCTTTTCGTCTGCGTATAGCCGTTCTCTTCCTTGCGTTGGCTGCGTGGGCGTAAGAGCGTATCTCTTTCGTGTTGGTTCTCTTCGTCTTCGTATAGCCGTGGTGTGCGTCTCTCTTCGCTGCGTGGCCGTAGTGTGCGTCTCTCTTACGTGTTGGTTCTCTTAGTTCTAATAAGTAAAAAGGCCTACTGTTTTGGGGTTTCTTAGCCTATTTCTTACTTTAATGGGTGAAAATAAGGATTCATTGTTGTTTGTCTTGGTAATACTAATAATAATAGAAGTAATAAAATCGGATACTAGTGATAATGAACTGAGATAATAATGAAATTAGATAACAAGCCGTCGGGGCGGTCCCTTCAGGGGATGGTGTCGTGGGCAGTGTTGTGGAGGCTTATGCCTTCACACTATAAATAGAAATTTCACACACACACGCAAACACAGGCACACGCTAGCGCCCTAAGAACCGGTTTCGGTCAACGAAAGAAGCACCGCACAAAACAGAAAACGAAAATTTTGGCTTCGGCAAGCGACACCAGAAAAACACGTCTGCTCCTAACGACATTCAGAAACAAAGTGAGTAGATAGGGACAGAATGAATCTGTTCTCTCAGCTTTATTTTACGTGGCGGTTCCTCAGGGAGGGACTTCAACCACGGCGTCTAATGTGTATTTGCGGCTTAGCCTCGATTAGTGCAATATATATAAATATATCACGCCATCACGCACCACCGCTACAAACGCAGGAACCTGGTACATGCGCCAGTTAGCGCCCTAAAAAGAAGCTTCTTTGCTATGTACATAGCGACTCTTCCGGTACCAATTCAAAGTATCCTGGTCGGGCATACAATCCCCCTTGGTGAGGGGCGAGGTGTATCTAACACGTCTTCCGATATATGGGTCTCGGCACCAGGTTGAGAGCGCAACTCCACGAGGAGCCTAGCGACTCTCCCGCGTAACGTTTGGGTATCAACCACAGCCGCCACGATACTCCCACTAGGGGGCCGACCTCAATGTGCAGCCTTGGAACTGCACAACCCGTGGTACCGATCTTAAGGACTCAGCTCGATCCTCCCTTTTAGCCCCGACCGGCCTGGATAGGGAATCCACCCAGCCCGTGCGCCGTTTCCGCGTTCAGCAGCTGCTGTCGCCTGGAGAACGCCAGTCCGGCGAATATGTCGAGAGTCCGCAATCTCTCCTGAGAAGCTGTCACATCGGAGAAGGTCCAGTCGCCATCCGTGTACTGCACTCCAAGTCCATCGAGGTCTCGCAAGTCTTCATAGAGGGGAAAAGCACATAGGAAGTGCTGCCAATCCTCGCGTTCTGCGCCGCATAGACATGCTGGCGTGTCGCTAAGGCTTCTTCCATGCAGAAATGCATTGAGCGATCCGTGGCCCGTCAGCAGAAATCTGGCGCGCAGCGTGAAGCCAAACCTTCGTTCGCTGTAGACGAAGCCTGCGTGCGGGATGAAGCGGTGCGTCACCCGACCTGGGGAGTCACCATCATCCCATCTGCGTTGCCACTCGCACAACAGTGATTCGTCTAGTCGCGCCATTTTCTGCTTCCAGCTAAGATTTGCCAAATCTTCGCCGTACAGCCAATCGCTCTCCTCCAGCGGGTAGTCACGCTTCAGTTTGAAGCTGATTGCCAGGCGTCTGGCAACCATATCAAACGGGGAGGCTTCAGCTACTACTTGCAGCGCCATGGTGGACACTGTTCGGCATACCGGTAGGCATCCAATCAGGATGATCCTTTGGCACGCAAGCAGATGCCTCCTGGCAACCACTTGCGTCGTCGTCACGACAGACCAAACCGAGGCACCAAATAGTGCACAGGGCACCATGAGTCCGGCATATATTGTCCGCTTTGCGCGGGGACTGAGTCCCCAGTCGACCCGCAGTACGCGCGACAATGCCCCTACGACTCCGGTCAGCTTATCACGCAAGCCCGTGATGTGCGGGAGAAAACTCAACCGCTCGCCGACCGTGATGCCTAGGTACCGATACTTGCGCTTATATGGCAGGCTTGCTCCAGCAAACCGTACCACTGGCGGCCGTCTAAGTATGCCTTTGAGCAGCATGATCGCCGTCTTGCTAGTTGAAACGGCAACGCCGACTTCAACTCCCCAAGCGCCTACGATAGACATTAACTCACCTCCTTTTTGTTCGAGCTCTGATCGGGCATTCCCTTCGATTAGGAGGAGCAAGTCGTCAGCATACGCGCTGAGCGCACCAAGGGGCTCTAAGCGCTGGAGCAACACGTCCATTAAGATGTTCCATATAAATGGACCACTTATGGACCCCTGCGGGCAACCTCGTGTCACCGGAACAGTGGCTACTCCATGCCTACTGACGATGCTCGCACTCCGGCCGGAGAAGAAACTTCGCCACAAGCTTGCTTCTCGACATCCCAGCTCAAGGAGGCGGCGTAGTGCAGCATTCCACTCGACGTTGTCGAAGGCTCCCTTGAAGTCCACGAAGACTCCGAGCACGTATTTCGACCGGCTGGCCGAAACAGTACTCACGACGTGTTTCCAAGCATCCTCCACACAACGTCCTTGGCGAAAGCCAAATTGCCATCTGCAGCCATCCGGAATGGTGTCCTTCAGACGATTCACCATGATGCCCTCAAGCACTTTGCCCAGCACTGGCAACAGACAGACGGGTCCCTTCAGGAGTGGAACCACCCTAGGATGCTTCCATTCCGTTGGGAAATACCCTGTCTCCAGGCAGCGGGAATACATCGCTGTCATGTGCTGAGGGATGGCACGCCACAATGCCTTGCAAATGGCACCTGTGATGCCGTCCATGCCGGGAGAGCGTCTGCTCTTCAACCTGGCGACGCATGCATCAACCTCGAAAGCTTCGAGGGCCGGTGGAGCCTCGATCGGGATGGCAATGTGTGCATTCGACTCCGCAACAGGAAAGAAGTTGCGAAGGAGCACACCCGCACAGTCGCGCCATGTTGCGACCAGCCTACCATCCGTTCGAAGGCATCCAATCTCCGTGCTCTTTTTGCGGCCTTGGCAAATCCTGTAGACGTGCCCCCATGGATCATCTCTGTTCTCTCCCACGAAGCGTCGCCAGTTGTCTTCCTTCGATCTCAGGATGAGCTTCTTGTACTGCGCTGAGGAGATCCTCAACGCGAGCACAAGTTCCTCTGCTGCGTCGGTCTCGTGCCGACGAGCGTCCTGGAGCCTTCGCCTCAGTCTCCTGACCTCTCGGCGTTTGGAGTGTAGTTCGGTGACCGACCAGGGTTTACTGCCCAGGTGAACCGACTTTTTAAATTCCGCGGCAGTCATGGTCTCCTCCAGGTTCTTCGCGAAGAGCTCCTCCATGAACTCTTCAGGTGTGATCGACGTGTCCACGTCATACACCACGACCTGAGGCTTGGTCTCCGGCCTCTTCTTGACCACCAGTCCTGCTTCGGTGAATTTGCTGCTGGCCACTACCTTCCTCAGTTCGCTCACTGAAGGGGTGCGAATAATCGCTCCTCCGCTCTTCAGCTCGCGAACCTCGTGGACGCGGACTCCAAGTGCCGGCACCACGGTCTTCTTTACTCGCTCCACAAGCTCCTTGCTGGTCTCCTCCGTGTTCTTGCTCCTTATTAGAGCAGACCAGGTATCCCTAGGCCTTGGGATCGGTGCAGCGACGGCGCTCGGTGCGGGCAGGCCTGGGAAGGCTGTCGCATACGCAGCGGTTGTGACGGCGGTGGTGCCCGTGTGGGCAGCAGCAGCGGGTCTCGGTGGAGGCGGCATCCTTGCCCTCTCCTCCAGGCGCACCTTTTCTCCAGCCAGGGCCATGACCAACTCGTCGTACCGGTTGGTAGCGACGAGGATTCCCATGGAAGCCTCTGGCGGCATCAGCCCCTTCAGCACAGCCTCGTTCACCGCCATCCTGATCGCAGACATTTCCGCGATGATGGCCGAGTAGCCTGCCGCGACAATGCCAGTTGCCGGGCATGTGGCAGCGGCAGCGGTGGTGGCAGCGGTGGCAGCAGCGGTGGCGGCAGCGGTGGCGGCAGCGGTGGCAGCAGCGGTGGTGGCAGCGATGGTAGCAGCGGCGGCAGAGGTACTGGCAGCGGTGGTGGCAGCGGCAGCGGCGGCGCCAGAGGTGCCTGGAGCCTCCTCAAAGGGAGCGATGGTGGCGGCGATCTCTCGGCAGGGATCGGCAGCTCTCCGGCTATCCCAATCCCAAGCCCGAACTTCTTGGCTCCCTTTTTGGCGGCTGAGGACTTCGGCCGACTCCGCCTGCGGCGGGAACGAGCGACGAGCTCGCCCCTACACTAGCCAGGCTCGTGTCGCTGGCGTCGGCCTCCGTATCCACTTCCATACCCGGCGAGTTATGGCTCCCTCTATTGGCGTGACTCGACACTAAACGGCACTAGTGGAGACGCGAACCAAAAGTCTCAGCGGAGACACGAACCGCAAGTTCTAGCGGAGACTAAAACCGAAAGTTTTAGCAGGGACACCAACCGAAAAGCTCCGAACTCAAGCCAAAGCTTCGAACCAAAGCTTCGAACTCGAACGTGCTGACGAACTATTCCGACTTGTTGTCGAACTATTCGCACTTGTTGACGAACTAAGGTTCCGCACGTGGCTGTTTTTAGCGTTTATTTTACAAATATTAATTTGCAAATAGCTGCTCTGTTTTTTCACCAAATTAACACGCGATTTCACTGGCGAACAGCGCGTGATCTCGCGGCAATTTTGATATATTTTCCACTTGGAAAAATCACTTTTTACTTTACTCGAACGACGGTATAGCGGACCGCTTGAAAAACACGTCTGCTTCGAGTGGCAGTCGAAAAGCAACTGAGTAGATAGGGACAGAATGAATCTGATCTCTCAGCTTTATTTTACGTGGCGGTTCCTCAGGGAGGGATTTCAACCACGGCGTCTAATGTTTATTTGCAGCTTAGCCTCGATTAGTGCGATATATATACATATATCACGCCATCACGCACCACCGCTACATACGCAGGAACCTGGTACGATGCGCCAGTTAGCGCCCCTAAAAAGAAGCTATAGCTATGTACATAGCGACTCTTCCGGTACCAATTGAAAGTATCCTGGTCGGGCATACAATCCCCCTTGGTGAGGGCGAGGTGTATCTAACACGTCTTCCGATCTATGGGTCTCGGCACCCGGTTGAGAGCGCAACTCCACGAGGAGCCTAGCGGCTCTCCCCGCGTAACGTTTGGGTATCAACCACAGCCACCACGATACTTCCACTAGGGGCCGACCTCAATGTGCAGCCTTGGAACTGCACAACCCGTGGTACCGATCTTAAGGACTCAGCTCGATCCTCCCTTTTAGCCCCGACCGGCCTGGATAGGAATCCACCCAGCCCGTGCGCCACTTGCGCGTTCAGCAGCTGCTGTCGCCTGGAGAACGCCAGTCCGGCGAACCCGTCGAGAGTCCGCATTCTCTCCTGAGAGGCCGTCACATCGGAGAAGGTCCAGTCGCCATCCGTGTACTGCACTCCAAGTCCATCGAGGTCTCGCAAGTCTGCATAGAGGGGACAAGCACATAGGAAGTGCTGCCAATCCTCGCGTTCTGCGCCGCATAGACATGCTGGCGTGTCGCTAAGCTTCTTCCATGCAGAAATGCATTGAGCGATCCGTGGCCCGTCAGCAGGAACCCAGCGCGCAGCGTGAAGCCAAACCTTCGTTCGCTGTAGACGAAGCCTGCGTTCGGATGAAGCGGTGCGTCACCCGACCTGTGGAGTCACCATCATCCCATCTGCGTTGCCACTCGCACAACAGGCCTTCGTCTAGTCGCGCCATCTTCTGCTTCCAGCTAAGATTTGCCAAATCTTCGCCGTACTGCCAATCGCTCTCCTCCAGCGGGTAGTCACGCTTTAGTTTGAAGCTGATTGCCAGGCGTCTGGCAACCAGATCAAACGGGGGGGCTCCAGCTAGTACTTGCAGCGCCATGGTGGACACTGTTCGGCATACCGGTAGGCATCCAATCAGGATGATCCTTTGGCACGCAAGCAGATGCCTCCTGGCAACCACTTGCGTCGTCGTCACGACAGACCAAACCGAGGCACCAAATAGTGAGTCCCCAGTCAACCCGCAGTACGCGCGACAATGCCCCTACGACTCCGGTCGCAAGCCGTGATGTGCGGGAGAAAACTCAACCGCTCGCCGACCGTGATGCCTAGGTACCGATACTTGCGCTTATATGGCAGGCTTGCTCCAGCAAACCGTACCACTGGCGGCCGTCTAAGTATGGCTTTGAGCAGCATGATCGCCGTCTTGCTAGTTGAAACAGCAACGCTGACTTCAACTCCCCAAGCGCCTACGATGGACATTTTTTCCTTTTTGTTCGAGCTCTGATCGGGCATTCCCTTCGATTAGGAGGAGCAAGTCGTCAGCATACGCGCTGAGCGCACCAAGGGGCTCTAAGCGCTGGAGCAACACGTCCATTAAGATGTTCCATATAAATGGACCACTTATGGACCCCTGCGGGCAACCTCGTGTCACCGGAACAGTGGCTACTCCATGCCTACTGACGATGCTCGCACTCCGGCCGGAGAAGAAACTTCGCCACAAGCTTGCTTCTCGACATCCCAGCTCAAGGAGGCGCGTAGTGCAGCATTCCACTCGACGTTGTCGAAGGCTCCCTTGAAGTCCACGAAGACTCCGAGCACGTATTTCGACCGGCTGGCCGAAACAGTACTCACGACGTGTTTCCAAGCATCCTCCACACAACGTCCTTGGCGAAAGCCAAATTGCCATCTGCAGCCATCCGGAATGGTGTCCTTCAGACGATTCACCATGATGCCCTCAAGCACTTTGCCCAGCACTGGCAACAGACAGATACCCCGATATGAGTAGGATCGGTCCGGTCCTTATCGGGTCCCTTCAGGAGTGGAACCACCCTAGGATGCTTCCATTCCGTTGGAAATACCCTGTCTCCAGGCAGCGGAATACATCGCTGTCATGTGCTGAGGGATGGCACGCCACAATGCCTTGCAAATGCACCTGTGATGCCGTCCATGCCGGGAGAGCGTCTGCTCTTCAACCTGGCGACGCATGCATCAACCTCGAAAGCTTCGAGGCCGGTGGAGCCTCGATCTGGATGGCAATGTGTGCATTCGACTCCGCAACAGGAAAGAAGTGCGAAGGAGCACACCCGCACAGTCGCGCCATTTTGCGACCAGCCTACCATCCGTTCGAAGGCATCCAATCTCCGTGCTCTTTTGCGGCCTTGGCAAATCCTGTAGACGTGCCCCATGGATCATCTCTGTTCTCTCCCACGAAGCGTCGCCAGTTGTCTTCCTTCGATCTCAGGATGAGCTTCTTGTACTGCGCTGAGGAGATCCTCAACGCGAGCACAAGTTCCTCTGCTGCGTCGGTCTCGTGCCGACGAGCGTCCTGGAGCCTTCGCCTCAGTCTCCTGACCTCTCTGCGTTTGGAGTGTAGTTCGGCAGTCCACCAAACTACTTTTCTCGCGGCTTTCGGTGTGCTGCGTCCCAGCACTCTGTCGCACACACTGTGCACTACAGAGCGCAGTGCAGACACTTGGTTGTCCAACGGCGATTCGGCGGTGTCTTCCGTAATTCGGCTGTCTCCCTTACCACTTCCTCCTCGAACAATCGCCAGCGCGCATTGGAAAGCTTCCAGGACGGCACAGGAGCAATGGCTCAACTGCGTCGTTCGGTCAGTAGTCACCACAACATGGATCATGTTGTGATCGCTGGTGTCCCATTCCTTCACTTCCCAATCGTATGTGGCCCACATAGTCGCAGCTTGTTGGAATACGCCTATTCCCACATTCAAATAATAACATTAAATACTGTTGAATAATACTATCGATATATTAAGTATTATTATGTAAAGTTAGTCTGATCACACTTGAAGTGTCCACTTCCTCTTTCTTTTGTGTGATCTCGAATTGAGTGTGTGGACCGGTGTTGCAGCAAAAAAAGTAATCAAGAAATACATAAATAATCTTTAAAGAAAAATATAACTTGACTGTCATTCGTTTACTAATTGTCATAGCTAGTTATCCAATAGTTATGGCCCAGTCCACGCCAATTTAAATAAATTAAATTAATAACAAATAGTTGTGAAATTAGTTCCGCGTGCTTCTTGTGTAGTTTTTTTTTTGTAGTGTGTGGTGTATAATATATACATACATAGAAAATGGAAAGAAATAAGCAACATATTAAGCCTTTTTGTGGCGAGAAATATCTATATGGAAATTAGAATCAGAGCTTTGTTGCTGAATTAGAGTGCTCCAAGTAGTCGATAACATAATGCCTAACGAAGTAGATGATAATTGGAAAAAGGCAGAGCGATGTGCGAAGAGCATTTTAATCAATATTAGGCGACGCATTTCTAAACTTAGCGGCAGGCGACATTTCGGCACGTGATATTCTGAAGAATTTAGACGCCATATATGAGCGTAGAAGCCTTGCGTCGCAATTAGCTGCACGTAAACGTTTTAATAACACTCAAACTCTCAAGTGAAATGACACTTTCGAGTCATTTTGTTATTTTTGATGAAACAGTGAGTGAGTGTTAGGGCGGGCGCTAAAATGGATGAGATGACAAAGTGGCACATTTGCTGCAGACTCTACCTTCAACCTATAATGGTGTCATCACGGCAATCGAAACTTGTCAGATGAAACTCTATCATTAGCGTTTGTAAAAAATAAATTGTTCGACTACGAGACCAAATTAAGAAATGAAAGTACTGATACAAGTAGTAAAGTCATGAAAGCAGTTGTAAGAAATAATAACAATTTTAATAATCGTAAAACGTTTGGTTCTAGAAACACACGGCAAAAGATTTTATTAAGGGAAAAGCTAGAAGTAACATTAAATGCCATCACATGTGGCAAAGAAGGGCACATGAAAAAAGACTGTTACCAGTTTATAAGGTTAAATCAAAATAAAGAAAAATTATAAACATAATAAACAAGCTCAGATTGCAGCATCGGCCACGGCTCGCATTTATGATGCGGAAAATGACAAAGAGTGATCAAATAAATAATGAACTCGGTTTTATACTCGATTCTGGTGCAACGGATCATTTGATCAATGATGACTCGCTGTACGCCGATTGCATCGAATTGGAGCAGCCAATTAAAATCGCTGTGGCAAAAGAAGGCGAGTTTTTTATATGCACTAAGCGTGGAATTGTGCGGCTTGCACAATGGACACAATATCACACTGGAGGATGTGCTCTACTGCAAGGAGGCCAGCAGGAAAACCTCATGTCTGTCAAGCGTCTGCAACAGGCAGGGATGTCAATTAAGTTTGACTGTGGTGGTGTCTCCATATCAAAAAATGGAGTAATTGTTGTTAAACATACAGGTATGTTGGATATACTTGTAGTCAAATTCCAAGCATACAGTGTAGATGCTAGGAACAAAAATAATTATCGATTATGGCATGAGAGGTTGGGGCATATAAGCAATGCAAAATTACTTGAAATAAAGAATAATAATTTATTTAATAACAGTAATCTTCTGGTTAATTTAAGAATATCAGATGAAGTTTGTGAGTCATGTTTAAATGGGAACAGGCTAGGTTGCCATTTAAGCAATCTAAAGATAAAAGTTATATAAAACGACCCTTGTTGTAATACATTCAGATGTATGTGCCCCATTAAACCAGTTACACTAGACGATAAAAAATTATTTTGTGATCTTCGTAGATCAATTTACACATTATTGTGTAACCTATTTGTTAAAATAATAAATCAGATGTATTCAATGTATTTAAAGATTTTGTAGCAAAGAGCGAGGCTCATTTTAATTTCAAGATGCTCAATTTGTACATTGACAACGGTAGAGAATACCTGTCGAATGAAATGCGTGAGTTCTGCGTTAATAAAGGAATAAGTTATCATTTACAGTGCCACATACACCTCAGTTGAATAGTGTTCGGAGCGAATGATAAAACCATTACAGAGAAACTCGTGCTATGGTAAATGGAGCAAAATTAGACAAAAGTTTTTTGGGGTGAAGCTGTGCTAACTGCAACATATCAATCAACATAATTCCAAGCAAAGCACTTGGTGATTGTAAAATGACCCCATATGAGCTGTGGCACAATAGAAAGCCCAATTTAAAGTTTTAAGAGTGTTCGGTTCAACCTGTATGTGCACAACAAAATTAGAAAAGGTAAATTTGATGAAAAATCATTCAAAGCTATCTTGATAGGGTATGAACAAAATGGACTCAAATTGTGGGATGTCATTAAAGGAAAAGTTATTGTTGCAAGAGATGTTGTCGTAGACGAGACTAATATGCTTTATTCTAGAGAAGTAAAATTTGAAACAGATTTCCCGAAAGAGAGTAAGGAAAGAAGTCAACAAGAATTCCTGAATGAGAGTAAGGAATCTGATCAGCTTAATTTCCCGAATGATAGTACGGAATGTGGAATCCTGAATGAGAGTAAGGAATGTGATCAGTTTTATTTTTCCGAATGATAGTACGGAATGTGGAATCCTGAATGAGAGTAAGGAATGTGATCAGTTTAATTTCCCGAATGAAAGTACGGAATGTGAAATCCTGAATGAAAGTAAGGAATGCGAAAAAGCTGAATTTTCCGAATGAAAGTAGGAAAAGAAAAAACTGATTTCCTGAATGATAGTAAGGAATTATATATCCCGAATGAGAGTAAGGATTGTGAAAAAGCTGATCAGCCAGATAATTGTCGTGAAGAAAATAAGGATACTAATATAATTAGTAAAAAAGTGAGAGGTTAAAGTCTAAGCGAAGTGCTATAAAGAACATATAAAAGCTAACAATTTAATTAAATGCCCATATAAGTTTGATGAAGTTCCAAATTTTTTGATGAAATAAATTTAGAGAATGATAAATCTGATTGGGAGGAGCAATAAATACAGAGTAAATGCCATGAAATTAATAAACACCTGGACAATTATAAGAAGCCAGAAAACAAAAATATGTAGACAGTAGATGGGTATTTCCATTAAATATAATGAACTAGGAGTCCCAATAAAATACAAAGCTAGACTGTTGCAAGAGCATTTACCAAAAATACCAAAGTAGACTATGAAGAAACATTTGCTCCCGTTGCTAGAATTGCCAGTTTAGGTTCGTACTATCATTGCAGTCCAGTTTAATTTGAAAGTCCATCAGATGGATGTTAAAACAGCTTTCCTCAATGGTACATTAAGTGAGGAGATATATATGTGGCCTCCTCAGGCGTATCATGCGTGCTGGCATGTATGCAAACTGAACAAAGCCATTTATGGGCTCAAACAAGCAGCTAGATGCTGCTTTCAAGTATTTGAGCAAGCATTGAAAGAATTCGATTTGTAAACTCTCCGTGGATCGTTGCATATATATTCTTGATAGAGACATAAAGAAAAACATATATGTATTATTATATGTTGATGATGAGTTATAGCGACAAGGGATATGGATAGAATGAATAATTTTAAAAGTATTAAAGCGAAAGATTTAGAATGACTGACTTAATGAGATAAAACATTTATCGGTATCAGAGTAAAATGTTTGAAGAAAAAATATATTTGAGTCAAGCTGCATATTAAAAAGAAATTTTAAATAAATTTAACATGGAATAGTTGCAATTAGTCAGTACTCCATTACTAAATAAACTAAATTATGAGTTACTTAACTCAGATGAAGACGGCAATCTCATGTCGTAACCTTATTGGCTGTTTAATGTACATAATGCTGTGTACACGACCAGATTTAGCTGCCGCTGTAAATATCTTGAGTAGATATAGTAGCAAGAACAATGCTGATTATGGCAATGTTAAAAAGGGTTATTAGATATTAAAGGGAACTATTGATATGAACTTATATTTAAAAAAATACATCATTTGAAAATACATTAGTTGGCTATGTAGACTCCGATTGGGGTATAATGATATGATAGAAAAAGTACAACGGTATTTGTTAAAATTCGATTCCAATTTAATTGTTGGAATACAAAAAGACAGAATTCAGTGCAGCTTCATCAACTGAAGCTAATATATGGCCCTATTGAACTGTAAGAGAAGCTTTATGGCTAAAGTCTCTTCTAAATAGTATTAATCTTAAACTCGACAGACCCATTAAAATTATGAAGACAACCAAGGCTGTATAGCATTGCAAATAATCCCTCATTCATAAAAGACAAAGCATATTGATATAAAATATCATTTTTCAAGAGAACAGATAGAAACTAATGAATTTCTCTTGAGTATATTAATACAGACAACCAACTGCTGACATCTTCACGAAGCCACTAACCTGCTGGAAGATTGCAGAACTGCGGAACAAATTAGGACTACTACAAGAAGAATATCCAATTTAAGGAAAACATGAACATGATTTTATTAACGAATTTATTACATATTACATTAATCATTAAAATTTTTTTTTTTTTTTTTTGATTTGAACCAAAAAACCAATGAATGTTAAAGTAATTAATTTATGTTAATCTAATTAAAGTGATCTGATCGGGTTTTCTGGGTTTCCCGTATCCTTAGAGCAATTGCTACATCACATAACACTTCCAGAATGCACACCAACCACATTAGAATAACAATTGAATGTTACGTTTTGATTTAATGATGAAAACATTTTTTATTTTATGATTTGATGATTAATGTTATTTTGAGGGGGCGTGTTGGAATACGCCTATTCCCACATTCAAATAATAACATTAAATACTATTAAATAATACAATCGATATATTAAGTATTATTATGTAAAGTTAGTCTGGTCACACTTGAAGTGTCCACTTCCTCTTTCTTTTGTGATCTCGAATGAGTGTGTGACCGTGTTGCAGCAAAAAAAGTAATCAAGAAATACATAAATAATCTTTAAAGAAAAATATAGCTCGGTACTGTCATTCGTTACTAATTGTCATAGCTATATCCAATACAGCTTGGTTGACGATTGTCACATCGATATCGCTTGGCCTCTAACGTTATCGAATGTAACACCCGACTGGCTTCAATTGAACACGCCGCTCTCATCTCGGTTATCCACTCAGACAGCAGCTCACCCCGTGCATAGTTAGTGTTAGGTATTATATTAATATCTATATACGGTCACACCATCCAAGGATATAGAATAAAAGAGAATCTTGAAGACAACGCGTGCTAAGTCTGAGTGTCAATACACTACATAATTGGCGACGAGGATGGATAAAAACGTATTAATATACATACACATGTTAAAAGTGCATATAATATATGAATAGCAACATGACGAAAAATGAAGCACCAACATTCTATCAAATGCAACAATGCTGAGTTTTCGCCACACCAAGAAACGTTCTGCATTGGAAGGAAAAATCGACATACATTTGTGCGAATGAATGTGAAAGAGGAAAACACAAAAAAGGCAGTTTTGTTGAAGTCGATCGTACAGCGGCTTACACTGTACTACATAGTTTGTGCAATCCGGTATCACCCGTATCAAAAGCATACAAAGAATTATGTGAAATTTTAAAAACACACTACACACCACCTACACTCATATTCAGAGAAAGAAAAAAATTTCACATGTCCACAAAAAGTGAAGATGAGACTGTAGCGGAGTGGTATCTCGAGTTAAACAATTGGCATTGGAATGCAAATTTGGCTCAAATCTGGAAGCGTTTGTATTAAACCAATTTGTGATGAGCCTTCCCAACCCTATATATAAAGAATATGTGAAGAAACGAAAATCTAACTCTGGCTGATGCACTCAAGAAGGCGATGATCATGGAGACGAAATCAGCACAAGGAAGACAGAACACAACGTCAACTACATGCATCAAAAGAACGGACTAGTCAATGGCAGAGGCAAAGAGGCGAGAACAGAGATCAAGCAAAGAGCAACGGCAGAAGTCATTTCAAGGCAACCGAAACGTGAGTTACAGAGGCGGCAGAAGCGACGGTGACGGCGACGGCGAAAACGACTGCGACGCTGCAGAGAAAAAAGCAGCAGCCATGCACACACTGTGGCTGCGAAATCATAACTCAAACAATTGCAAGTATAAGGCATGCAAATGTCACAGCTGTGGAAAAATAGGTCACTTGGCGAGCATTTGTAAAAATAAATCAAAAAAATCCGTAAATTATGTATCTCAAACAAAACATGACACCTATTCTGATAATAATTTGATAATGATAATTATAACTTTTCTATCTATAGCGTTGATACAACCTCAACTAGTGAGTATATTATTACCTGTAAAAATTGATGAAACATAACGAAAATTGCTTGCGACACTGGTGCACCGTGCACATTGTTCCAAAAACATTTACGAAAGCTTAAATACCAGCAGACCACTTAGAAAATGTCTAGTTCCATATGTAGATTACAATGGAGATTCAATCAAAGTTATTGGTGAGTACGATGCAACGATCGAATATCGAGGTCTAAAAAAACAAATTGTTGTTGTTGTAACCAATGCAGTGAGTCCACCTTTGCTAGGTAGAACATTTTTGAGAGCTTTTAATTTTGAGCTAATGCAGGTGAACAATTGTACGTAAATGAACCAAATTCTGTAATTACAGAACAGATTAAATCGGAGTTTGCTGAAGTTTTGAGCCTCGTTTAGTCATATACTACGAATACGATATCGTTACTATTAAAAGAAGATGCAAAACCAATATTTTCAAGCCTAGTCAGTACCATTACATGGAAAGAAAAGATTGAAGTGCAGTTACGAAAAATTCATAGATGATGAATTTTAGAGCAAGTTGTTATTCTGAATGGCAACACCTTTGGTACCGATTTAAAACCAAACGGTGACATACGAATTGTGTGACTATAAGTTACATAAACCGGTCTTTATCGACGTAAAAGTATCCACTACCTCGAATAGACGACATTTTGCAGCGCTTGAAGGGTACACTGTACAAAACTTGACCTGTCAAATGCTTACAATCAGCTAAATTTAGATGAGCAATCTCAAAATTTGTGTACTTGGACACACATATTGACTATTGAAAGTTAAACGCTTACCATTTGTATAAAAACTGCAGCAGCTATTTTTCAAAAAACAATGAAGGTTGTTTCAGGTATGCGAGAGTTGTGGTTTATCAAGATACATAACATTACAGGACGAGATCTCAAGAACATACTTCAAACCTAAAAGCTGTACTTAGAAAACTGAAATCAGTTGACTTAAATTAAATGACAAAAATGTGATTCTTAAATCCAAAATTGTTACCTAGATTTCAATTGACAGGATAGGACTGAGCAAAAACAATGATTAAGTTGCGAGTGTATTGTTTGCACCGGCTCCGGAAAACGTATCACAGCTTAGAGCTTTCATAGCATGGTAAATTATTATTCAAAGTTTATCAATAATTTCGCTCAGATAATGAGTCCTTTATATGCATTATTAAAGAAAAATACAAAATTTAATTGGACACGCGAATTCAGAGTGCATATGAAGAGGTAAAGAAAGAAGTAACTTCTGAACAATTTTAGTTCACTACAACCCAGATCAACCGTTAGTATTAACGACTGATGCTAGCAGTCATGCAGTTTCAGTGTTTTATCACATAAATGCAATGAAATATCAAACCAATAGCATTTGTATCAAGAGCATTATCCAAAGCGAGCATAATTACAGTACAATCGAGAAAGAGGCCCTGGCTATAGTGTTCTGTGTGAATAAATTAAGACAGTATCTTTTAGGAAACAAGTTCATCCTTCGAACAGATCACAAACCATTACTAAGCATATTTGGAGACCTGAAAGGACTTCCATTGATGCCTCTGCACGAATGCAAAGATGGCACTGACTTTGTCAGGTTTTCAATATACAGTTGAACACATAAAGGGACTTAAATATAGCAGATGGACTCTCAAGAATGCCTCAATGGGAAACGCTGTACCAAACGAAGACTATAATACATACATTTTATACAGTCCGAAAAGGTGTTCAAAATTAGCTTCAAAGAAATAGCTCGTGAAACACGACGTGACCCAATATTATCAAAAGTTTGTGAGCAATTAACACTGTTCGAAGACAAGATTAAAAGCAGCGAGTTTCTGCTACATCTTAAAACAAATGAACTTTCAGTGGAATATGATTGTATCTTATGGGACACAGAGTAGTAATTCCAACCAACTGAGACAAGCTATTTTAGCAGAATTTCATGCATCGCATTTGGAATAGTAAAAACCAAAATGTTAGCACGTTCTTATGTGTGGTGGCTTGCATGATTCTGAAATTGAGAAATTAATTCGAGATTGTATTCCTTTCAGGAACTACAATCAAGTCCAGAAAAGAGTCTGTTAATACCGTGAAATCCACAGGAAAGGCTTGGAGTCGAGTACACATAGACTTTGCAGACCAATTAGAGGTTTTCATTTATTGTTTATTATAGATTCTTATACAAAATGGCAGAAGTATTCAAAACGAAGAAATAACTTCATTGTTTACTATCAACAAGCTTAGAGAAGTATTTTGTCGATATGGTTTACCAGACGTGTTAGTTAGTGACAATGACGACAGTTTACTTCTGTGATTTTAAAACGTTTATGAAAAACAATGTGTTAATCACATTTTACTGTCCAGACATCCAGCGACTAATGTCAAGCAGAAAATTTGTAAAGACTGTTAAGAAATCACTATATCAAACATAAAGCTAATGAAAGACAAGATTTTAATACAATTTTAAATAGATTTTGATCGATTACCGAAATACGATTCATTGTACTACGGGCGAATCTCCTGCTAAATTATTTTTTGTCGTACACTAAAAACAAGATTTTCGTTGTTAAAACCACCTACGGTCGAAAGCATAATAAATAAAAAACAGACTGAGTGTGTTGTAAATCACAAAGTAGACGAAGCACAGAATTTTTAAAGGGTCAAAAAGTTATTTAGGACTACAAAAATCCTAACAAAGCAAGCTGGACTCAGGCAACTGTAAAACAACAACTGGCCCGCGTTCGTATTGTTGTATTTTGGCGAACAATAACAGAGAAATAAAACGTCACTGATCAAATTAGAAACAAAGCACTAACAATCATACATCGCCTAATGCGAAAACACCTGATGTCGAAGCAATTGTTCAGTAGATGACAATTCCAAACCAACAATGAACAAATAGTTTCTCAACAACACCCACAGAGAGAGTTGAGACCACGTGAGGCAGAAGTAGTAAAGCGTATTTAACAATAAAATAATATAAAGAAAGAATATGAAATCAAATTATGTACAAATTAAACACTGAAACAAATACTAAAACAGATTAAAAAGAAAGAAAAAATACGAAAATCACATAAATTTTATATACGCTAATTAGATTAAGTACACAAATCAAATTGTTATAAGAAAATAGATTTGTAAATGACATGTATATTAAACATCTAAGGAGAGGCGTGTTAAGTATTATATTAATATCTATATACGGTCACACATCCAAGGATATAGAATAAAAGAGAATCTTGAAGACAACGCGTGCTTAAGTCTGAGTGTCAATACACTACATAATTGGCGACGAGGATAAAATAAAACGTATTAATATACATGCACATGTTAAAAGTGCATATAATATATGAATAGCAACATGACGAAAAATGAAGCACCAACATTCTATCAAATGGCAACAATTGCTGAGTTTTCGCCACACAAGAAACGTTCTGCATTTGGAAGAAAAATTCGACATACATTTGTGCGAATTGAATGTGAAAGAGGAAAACACAAAAAAGGCAGTTTTGTGAAGTCGATCGGTACAGCGGCTTACACTGTACTACATAGTTTGTGCAATCCGGTATCACCCGTATCAAAAGCATACAAAGAATTATGTGAAATTTTAAAAAACACACTACACACCACCTACACTCATATTCAGAGAAGAAAAAAATTCACATGTCCACAAAAAGTGAAGATGAGACTGTAGCGGAGTGGTATGCTCGAGTTAAACAATTGGCATTGAATGCAAATTTGGCTCAAATCTGGAAGCGTTTGTATTAAACCAATTTGTGATGAGCCTTCCCAACCCTATATATGAAAGAATATGTGAAGAAGACGAAAATCTAACTCTGGCTGATGCACTCAAGAAGGCGATGATCATGGAGACGAAGATCAGCACAAGGAAGACAGAACACAACGTCAACTACATGCATCAAAAGAACGGGACTAGTCAATGGCAGAGGCAAAGAGGCGAGAACAGAGATCAAGCAAAGAGCAACGGCAGAAGTCATTTCAAGGGCAACCGAAACGTGAGTTACAGAGGCGGCAGAAGCGACGGTGACGGCGACGGCGAAAACGACTGCGACGCTGGCAGAGAAAAGAAGCAGCAGCCATGCACACACTGTGGCTGGCGAAATCATAACTCAAACAATTGCAAGTATAAGGCATGCAAATGTCACAGCTGTGGAAAAATAGGTCACTTGGCGAGCATTTGTAAAAATAAATCAAAAAAATCCGTAAATTATGTATCTCAAACAAAACATGACACCTATTCTGATAATAATTTTGATAATGATAATTATAACTTTTCTATCTATAGCGTTGATACAACCTCAACTAGTGGAGTATATTATTTACCTGTAAAAATTGATGGAAACATAACGAAAATTGCTTGCGACACTGGTGCACCGTGCACATTGGTTCCAAAAACATTTTACGAAAGCTTAAATACCAGCAGACCACTTAGAAAATGTCTAGTTCCATATGTAGATTACAATGGAGATTCAATCAAAGTTATTGGTGAGTACGATGCAACGATCGAATATCGAGGTCTAAAAAAACAAATTGTTGTTGTTGTAACCAATGCAGTGAGTCCACCTTTGCTAGGTAGAACATTTTTGAGAGCTTTTAATTTTGAGTTAATGCAGGTGAACAATGTGTACGTAAATGAACCAAATTCTGTAATTACAGAACAGATTAAATCGAGTTTGCTGAAGTTTTTGAGCCTCGTTTAGTTCATATACTACGAATACGATATCGTTACTATTAAAAGAAGATGCAAAACCAATATTTTTCAAGCCTAGTCAGTACCATTAGCATGGAAAGAAAAGATTGAAGTGCAGTTACGAAAATTCATAGATGATGGAATTTTAGAGCAAGTTGTTAGTTCTGAATGGGCAACACCTTTGGTACCGATTTTAAAACCAAACGGTGACATACGAATTTGTGTGACTATAAGGTTACATAAACCGGTCTTTAGTCGACGTAAAGTATCCACTACCTCGAATAGACGACATTTTTGCAGCGCTTGAAGGGGTACACTGTATTCAAAACTTGACCTGTCAAATGCTTACAATCAGCTAAATTTAGATGAGCAATCTCAAAATTTGTGTACTTGGAGCACACATATTGGACTATTGAAAGTTAAACGCTTACCATTTGGTTTTTTTTCAAAAAACAATGGAAGGGTTGTTTCAGGGTATGCGAGGAGTTGTGGTTTATCAAGATGACATAACAGTTACAGGACGAGATCTTCAAGAACATACTTCAAACCTAAAAGCTGTACTTAGAAAACTGAAATCAGTTGGACTTAAATTAAATGACAAGAAATGTGAGTTCTTTAAATCCAAAATTTGTTACCTAGGATTTTCAATTGACAGGATAGACTGAGCAAAAAACAATGATAGAGTTGCGAGTGTATTGTTTGCACCGGCTCCGGAAAACGTATCACAGCTTAGAGCTTTCATAGGCATGGTAAATTATTATTCAAAGTTTATCAATAATTTCGCTCAGATAATGAGTCCTTTATATGCATTATTAAAGAAAAATACAAAATTTAATTGGACACGCGAATGTCAGAGTGCATATGAAGAGGTAAAGAAAGAAGTAACTTCTGAACAAGTTTTAGTTCACTACAACCCAGATCAACCGTTAGTATTAACGACTGATGCTAGCAGTCATGCAGTTTCAGGTGTTTTATCACATAAATGCAATGAAGATATCAAACCAATAGCATTTGTATCAAGAGCATTATCCAAAAGCGAGCATAATTACAGTACAATCGAGAAAGAGGCCCTGGCTATAGTGTTCTGTGTGAGTAAATTAAGACAGTATCTTTTAGGAAACAAGTTCATCCTTCGAACAGATCACAAACCATTACTAAGCATATTTGGAGACCTGAAAGGACTTCCATTGATGGCCTCTGCACGAATGCAAAGATGGGCACTGACTTTGTCAGGTTTTCAATATACAGTTGAACACATAAAGGGACCTTAAATATAGCAGATGGACTCTCAAGAATGCCTCAATGGGAAACGGCTGTACCAAACGAAGACTATAATTACATACATTTTATACAGTCCGAAAAGGTGTTCAAAATTAGCTTCAAAGAAATAGCTCGTGAAACACGACGTGACCCAATATTATCAAAAGTTTGTGAGGCAATTAACACTGGTTCGAAGACAAGATTAAAAGGCAGCGAGTTTTCTGCCTACATCTCTAAAACAAATGAACTTTCAGTGGAATATGATTGTATCTTATGGGGACACAGAGTAGTAATTCCAACCAAACTGAGACAAGCTATTTTAGCAGAATTTCATGCATCGCATTTGGAATAGTAAAAACCAAAATGTTAGCACGTTCTTATGTGTGGTGGCCTTGCATGGATTCTGAAATTGAGAAATTAATTCGAGATTGTATTCCTTGTCAGGAACTACAATCAAGTCCAGAAAAGAGTCTGTTAATACCGTGGAAATCCACAGGAAAGGCTTGGAGTCGAGTACACATAGACTTTGCAGGACCAATTAGAGGTTTTCATTTATTGTTATTATAGATTCTTATACAAAATGGGCAGAAGTATTCAAAACGAAGGAAATAACTTCATTGTTTACTATCAACAAGCTTAGAGAAGTATTTTGTCGATATGGTTTACCAGACGTGTTAGTTAGTGACAATGGACGACAGTTTACTTCTGTTGATTTTAAAACGTTTATGAAAAACAATGGTGTTAATCACATTTTTACTGCTCCAGGACATCCAGCGACTAATGGTCAAGCAGAAAATTTTGTAAAGACTGTTAAGAAATCACTATATGCAAACATAAAGGCTAATGAAAGACAAGATTTTAATACAATTTTAAATAGATTTTTGATCGATTACCGAAATACGATTCATTGTACTACGGGCGAATCTCCTGCTAAATTATTTTTTGGTCGTACACTAAAAACAAGATTTTCGTTGTTAAAACCACCTACGGTCGAAAGCATAATAAATAAAAAACAGACTGAGTGTGTTGTAAATCACAAAGGTAGACGAAGCACAGAATTTTTAAAGGGTCAAAAAGTTATGGTTAGGGACTACAAAAATCCTAACAAAGCAAGCTGGACTCAGGCAACTGTAAAACAACAACTGGGCCCGCGTTCGTATTGTTGTATTTTGGCGAACAATAACAGAGAAATAAAACGTCACCTGGATCAAATTAGAAACCAAAGCACTAACAATCATACATCGCCTAATGCGAAAACACCTGATGTCGAAAGCAATTGTTCAGTAGATGACAATTCCAAAACCAACAATGAACAAATAGTTTCTCAACCAACACCCACCAGGAGAGAGTTGAGACCACGTGAGGCAGGGAAGGTAGTAAAGCGTATTTAACAATAAAATAATATAAAGAAAGGAATTATGAAATCAAATTATGTACAAATTAAACACTGAAACAAATACTAAACAGATTAAGAAGAAAGAAAAATACGAAATCACATAAATTTTATATACGCTAATTAGATTAAGTACACAAATCAAATTGTTATAAGAAAATAGATTTGTAAATGACATGTATATTAAACATCTAAGGAGAGGCGTGTTAGGTATTATATTAATATCTATATACGGTCACACCATCCAAGGGATATAGAATAAAAGAGAATCTTGAAGACAACGCGTGCTTAAGTCTGAGTGTCAATACACTACAGTTAGCTTGCCCCCGATTGTGTCCGGAGAGCTTGCTAAACCACGCTGGGGATACTGCGTTCGCGTCGAGCCCAAAGATGACAGGAGTGCGGCTGCCCAGCAGCAGCACCACATCTAAGTACCTGAGGTACGGCGCCAAGTCGGTGTCGAATTGGCAGTACACGGAGCATAGGAAGATTGAGCCGAATCTTCCCGTAACTCTGACGCATACTCCAAAATCCGTGGTAAGGGTCTCCATTGGCATGCAGATGGCGTCCGGTTCGTCGACGATGATAGCAGCTTTTCCTCGGCGGTCCTGGAATACTCGCATTCCAGAAGGAAGGCCGGTAATCCGCCCTGCTCCATCGACTTACGGCTCCTGGACCAGTGCGAACTGACGGCCAGAGCTGCGCATGATGGCTCCGAGTTCCATCACAGCCGCTCGGCCACGGCCACAATTAGCTTGGATGAAGCTAAACATTAATATCTAGCTTGCACCCTCGCCAGTACCGCTGCGTAGATCGGGCACGCCGCTGACAGCATGGAATGTGCTGCAGGGTACCCCAGTAGATAGGGACATTAAAGTCAATGTGTTTTACGTGAACACCTGCCGTATTGGCTTTATCTCACGGTGCCAAGCACAGGATTAATTGAAGCGTCAATCAGCGCCCCGGTTCCTCCGGTACCAGTTGAAGACAATCTGTTTTGGTCATGTCTTCCTCCCTGGTGTGGAGCGAGGCTATCTAAACCTCTGCTGATCTGTGGGTCACAGCACCAGGTTGTATAACGCAACTCCATGTCGAGCCCAAGCTCTACTCGCTTGAGAGTTAAACACAACCACCACGAAGCTCCCCAAGGGCCGCAACCATAGCCAGGACGGAAACGAGTTCCGCGGGCTCTGGCTCCCGTGGTACCAGAATAAAGCCTCCGGTCAGGCTTCGTGCCACGAAGGACACTTCCAATTTTGACTCCAAAACAGTCACGGGTTGGTGGCCCCCTAGACCAACGCAAAGAGCGATGGGTCTAAACACAAGTAAAAACACAAGAAAAAACAAACAAAATGACAATCAATTACACATACTATTTCCTCAAAAAACCGTCAAGCGTCGTCTGGAAAAAACAGCCCTTGCATACTCCTTAAAACTTCTAACCCTATCTACAGTGGAGAGCGTTTGACTAACGTCAAACTCACCCCTAACTTTAACAGCACCCAAGGCATCCAGATCCCGAAGGTCACCATACAACGGGCACTCACAAAGAACATGTTTCCATGTCTCCTCGCTCGAGCCACAACGGCATTCCGGACTGTCACTCAGGCCCCTCGAATGCAGAAATGCATTGAGATAGCCGTGACCAGTCAAGAGGAACCCAGAACTAAGGTTTAAACCAAACTCCGGTCGACAGCTGACAAACGTGACATCACGAATGTACTGGTAAGTAACCCGACCATTCTCACTGCTATCCCATCTAACTTGCCAGTCAGACAGTACGCATTCATCCAACAAACTCTTGCACTCACTAATTCCTAAGCTCTCCACGTTCCTATCAGCTAACCATTCATTCTGACACAAAGGCCGACGCCTCTTAATCTTGTATCGTACAGCACGACGCCGTATCTCCAAGTCAAGAGGGACAGCGCCAAGGAGTACCTGCATTGCCTCCGTAGAGACAGTGCGGCACACCGGCTAACATCCAAGCAAAATCACTCTCTGGCAGGCCAGCACTTTCTTTCTGCCCGAAACACTCATAGGCGCACTACAACACACCGAAGATCCATATGCTGCGCAAGCAACAAACAGACCCCCGTATATGGTTCGTACAGCCTTCCTGCTAAGGCCCCATTCATTCCGCAAAATTCGTCGAACCTGTCCCACCACACCGAGCAGCCGCCTACTGAGACCTGTGATATGAGGAGTAAAACACATCCTTTCACCAAAAGTTATGCCAAGGTATTTCACCTCCGTGACATACTTTAAACTGACGCCATCTAGTCTGACAACAGGATGTCGACTGTTCGCCAACCTGCCTTTCAGCAGCATTTTCACCGTCTTGTCCATTGCCAAATCAACGCCAACACTGTCGCCCCATTCGCGAACAGTGCGCAAGCACACTCCAGCACTTGCCTCAATCTCATCGCGCGACCGCCCCTCAATCATGATGAGCAGGTCATCTGCATATGCACAACACATATACGTACGCTCAAGCTGACCTAACAAGGTATCCATCATAAGGTTCCAAATGAATGGCCCACAAATGGATCCCTGCGGGTAACCACGAACGACGTCATCACTCACACATTCATTCAATCCTACAAAAGTCGCACGTCTAACGAAAAAAATAGCTCTTCCACAGAGCTAAGTCCCGACTACCACATTCATCCAATCTACGAACCACACTGTCCCAACTCAGGTAGTCGAACGCCCCCTTAAAGTCTACAAAAACACCTAGGACATACTTAGCAGTACTGGACTCTACTGAGTGGCGAACATACCTCCAAGCGTCCTCAACGCATCTGCCCTGCCTAAAACCAAATTGTCTATCAGACATCTGGTCGCTCACTCTCTCCTGCAGCCTTTCTACCAGAACCCTCTCCAGAACTTTGCCAAGCACTGGGAGAAGACTAATGCCCCGAAAAGATCGAGGATTGCTCCTTATCCTATCAGGCGACTTTAAGAGCACAAACACTCTCGCACATTTCCATTTCCAAGGGAAGTAGCCATCGCTCACACATCCTGAAAACAGCTCGTACATGTAGTCCGGAATAGACTTCCACACACTCTTACACATTTCACACGTAAAACCAAACATCCCAGGCGACTTTCTCGACTTTAAACATTTTACGAAAGCTTAAATACCAGCAGACCACTTAGAAAATGTCTAGTTCCATATGTAGATTACAATGGAGATTCAATCAAAGTTATTGGTGAGTACGATGCAACGATCGAATATCGAGGTCTAAAAAAACAAATTGTTGTTGTTGTAACCAATGCAGTGAGTCCACCTTTGCTAGGTAGAACATTTTTGAGAGCTTTTAATTTTGAGTTAATGCAGGTGAACAATGTGTACGTAAATGAACCAAATTCTGTAATTACAGAACAGATTAAATCGGAGTTTGCTGAAGTTTTTGAGCCTCGTTTAGGTTCATATACTACGAATACGATATCGTTACTATTAAAAGAAGATGCAAAACCAATATTTTTCAAGCCTAGGTCAGTACCATTAGCATGGAAAGAAAAGATTGAAGTGCAGTTACGAAAATTCATAGATGATGGAATTTTAGAGCAAGTTGTTAGTTCTGAATGGGCAACACCTTTGGTACCGATTTTAAAACCAAACGGTGACATACGAATTTGTGGTGACTATAAGGTTACATTAAACCGGTCTTTAGTCGACGTAAAGTATCCACTACCTCGAATAGACGACATTTTTGCAGCGCTTGAAGGGGGTACACTGTATTCAAAACTTGACCTGTCAAATGCTTACAATCAGCTAAATTTAGATGAGCAATCTCAAAATTTGTGTACTTGGAGCACACATATTGGACTATTGAAAGTTAAACGCTTACCATTTGGTATAAAAACTGCAGCAGCTATTTTTCAAAAAACAATGGAAGGGTTGTTTCAGGGTATGCGAGGAGTTGTGGTTTATCAAGATGACATAACAGTTACAGGACGAGATCTTCAAGAACATACTTCAAACCTAAAAGCTGTACTTAGAAAACTGAAATCAGTTGGACTTAAATTAAATGACAAGAAATGTGAGTTCTTTAAATCCAAAATTTGTTACCTAGGATTTTCAATTGACAGGATAGGACTGAGCAAAAACAATGATAGAGTTGCGAGTGTATTGTTTGCACCGGCTCCGGAAAACGTATCACAGCTTAGAGCTTTCATAGGCATGGTAAATTATTATTCAAAGTTTATCAATAATTTCGCTCAGATAATGAGTCCTTTATATGCATTATTAAAGAAAAATACAAAATTTAATTGGACACGCGAATGTCAGAGTGCATATGAAGAGGTAAAGAAAGAAGTAACTTCTGAACAAGTTTTAGTTCACTACAACCCAGATCAACCGTTAGTATTAACGACTGATGCTAGCAGTCATGCAGTTTCAGGTGTTTTATCACATAAATGCAATGAAGATATCAAACCAATAGCATTTGTATCAAGAGCATTATCCAAAAGCGAGCATAATTACAGTACAATCGAGAAAGAGGCCCTGGCTATAGTGTTCTGTGTGAGTAAATTAAGACAGTATCTTTTAGGAAACAAGTTCATCCTTCGAACAGATCACAAACCATTACTAAGCATATTTGGAGACCTGAAAGGACTTCCATTGATGGCCTCTGCACGAATGCAAAGATGGGCACTGACTTTGTCAGGTTTTCAATATACAGTTGAACACATAAAGGGGACCTTAAATATAGCAGATGGACTCTCAAGAATGCCTCAATGGGAAACGGCTGTACCAAACGAAGACTATAATTACATACATTTTATACAGTCCGAAAAGGTGTTCAAAATTAGCTTCAAAGAAATAGCTCGTGAAACACGACGTGACCCAATATTATCAAAAGTTTGTGAGGCAATTAACACTGGTTCGAAGACAAGATTAAAAGGCAGCGAGTTTTCTGCCTACATCTCTAAAACAAATGAACTTTCAGTGGAATATGATTGTATCTTATGGGGACACAGAGTAGTAATTCCAACCAAACTGAGACAAGCTATTTTAGCAGAATTTCATGCATCGCATTTGGGAATAGTAAAAACCAAAATGTTAGCACGTTCTTATGTGTGGTGGCCTTGCATGGATTCTGAAATTGAGAAATTAATTCGAGATTGTATTCCTTGTCAGGAACTACAATCAAGTCCAGAAAAGAGTCTGTTAATACCGTGGAAATCCACAGGAAAGGCTTGGAGTCGAGTACACATAGACTTTGCAGGACCAATTAGAGGTTTTCATTTATTGGTTATTATAGATTCTTATACAAAATGGGCAGAAGTATTCAAAACGAAGGAAATAACTTCATTGTTTACTATCAACAAGCTTAGAGAAGTATTTTGTCGATATGGTTTACCAGACGTGTTAGTTAGTGACAATGGACGACAGTTTACTTCTGTTGATTTTAAAACGTTTATGAAAAACAATGGTGTTAATCACATTTTTACTGCTCCAGGACATCCAGCGACTAATGGTCAAGCAGAAAATTTTGTAAAGACTGTTAAGAAATCACTATATGCAAACATAAAGGCTAATGAAAGACAAGATTTTAATACAATTTTAAATAGATTTTTGATCGATTACCGAAATACGATTCATTGTACTACGGGCGAATCTCCTGCTAAATTATTTTTTGGTCGTACACTAAAAACAAGATTTTCGTTGTTAAAACCACCTACGGTCGAAAGCATAATAAATAAAAAACAGACTGAGTGTGTTGTAAATCACAAAGGTAGACGAAGCACAGAATTTTTAAAGGGTCAAAAAGTTATGGTTAGGGACTACAAAAATCCTAACAAAGCAAGCTGGACTCAGGCAACTGTAAAACAACAACTGGGCCCGCGTTCGTATTGTTGTATTTTGGCGAACAATAACAGAGAAATAAAACGTCACCTGGATCAAATTAGAAACCAAAGCACTAACAATCATACATCGCCTAATGCGAAAACACCTGATGTCGAAAGCAATTGTTCAGTAGATGACAATTCCAAAACCAACAATGAACAAATAGTTTCTCAACCAACACCCACCAGGAGAGAGTTGAGACCACGTGAGGCAGGGAAGGTAGTAAAGCGTATTTAACAATAAAATAATATAAAGAAAGGAATTATGAAATCAAATTATGTACAAATTAAACACTGAAACAAATACTAAACAGATTAAGAAGAAAGAAAAATACGAAATCACATAAATTTTATATACGCTAATTAGATTAAGTACACAAATCAAATTGTTATAAGAAAATAGATTTGTAAATGACATGTATATTAAACATCTAAGGAGAGGCGTGTTAGGTATTATATTAATATCTATATACGATCACACCATCCAAGGGATATAGAATAAAAGAGAATCTTGAAGACAACGCGTGCTTAAGTCTGAGTGTCAATACACTACAGTTAGCTTGCCCCCGATTGTGTCCGGAGAGCTTGCTAAACCACGCTGGGGATACTGCGTTCGCGTCGAGCCCAAAGATGACAGGAGTGCGGCTGCCCAGCAGCAGCACCACATCTAAGTACCTGAGGTACGGCGCCAAGTCGGTGTCGAATTGGCAGTACACGGAGCATAGGAAGATTGAGCCGAATCTTCCCGTAACTCTGACGCATACTCCAAAATCCGTGGTAAGGGTCTCCATTGGCATGCAGATGGCGTCCGGTTCGTCGACGATGATAGCAGCTTTTCCTCGGCGGTCCTGGAATACTCGCATTCCAGAAGGAAGGCCGGTAATCCGCCCTGCTCCATCGACTTACGGCTCCTGGACCAGTGCGAACTGACGGCCAGAGCTGCGCATGATGGCTCCGAGTTCCATCACAGCCGCTCGGCCACGGCCACAATTAGCTTGGATGAAGCTAAACATTAATATCTAGCTTGCACCCTCGCCAGTACCGCTGCGTAGATCGGGCACGCCGCTGACAGCATGGAATGTGCTGCAGGGTACCCCAGTAGATAGGGACATTAAAGTCAATGTGTTTTACGTGAACACCTGCCGTATTGGCTTTATCTCACGGTGCCAAGCACAGGATTAATTGAAGCGTCAATCAGCGCCCCGGTTCCTCCGGTACCAGTTGAAGACAATCTGTTTTGGTCATGTCTTCCTCCCTGGTGTGGAGCGAGGCTATCTAAACCTCTGCTGATCTGTGGGTCACAGCACCAGGTTGTATAACGCAACTCCATGTCGAGCCCAAGCTCTACTCGCTTGAGAGTTAAACACAACCACCACGAAGCTCCCCAAGGGGCCGCAACCATAGCCAGGACGGAAACGAGTTCCGCGGGCTCTGGCTCCCGTGGTACCAGAATAAAGCCTCCGGTCAGGCTTCGTGCCACGAAGGACACTTCCAATTTTGACTCCAAAACAGTCACGGGTTGGTGGCCCCCTAGACCAACGCAAAGAGCGATGGGTCTAAACACAAGTAAAAACACAAGAAAAAACAAACAAAATGACAATCAATTACACATACTATTTCCTCAAAAAACCGTCAAGCGTCGTCTGGAAAAAACAGCCCTTGCATACTCCTTAAAACTTCTAACCCTATCTACAGTGGAGAGCGTTTGACTAACGTCAAACTCACCCCTAACTTTAACAGCACCCAAGGCATCCAGATCCCGAAGGTCACCATACAACGGGCACTCACAAAGAACATGTTTCCATGTCTCCTCGCTCGAGCCACAACGGCATTCCGGACTGTCACTCAGGCCCCTCGAATGCAGAAATGCATTGAGATAGCCGTGACCAGTCAAGAGGAACCCAGAACTAAGGTTTAAACCAAACTCCGGTCGACAGCTGACAAACGTGACATCACGAATGTACTGGTAAGTAACCCGACCATTCTCACTGCTATCCCATCTAACTTGCCAGTCAGACAGTACGCATTCATCCAACAAACTCTTGCACTCACTAATTCCTAAGCTCTCCACGTTCCTATCAGCTAACCATTCATTCTGACACAAAGGCCGACGCCTCTTAATCTTGTATCGTACAGCACGACGCCGTATCTCCAAGTCAAGAGGGACAGCGCCAAGGAGTACCTGCATTGCCTCCGTAGAGACAGTGCGGCACACCGGCTAACATCCAAGCAAAATCACTCTCTGGCAGGCCAGCACTTTCTTTCTGCCCGAAACACTCATAGGCGCACTACAACACACCGAAGATCCATATGCTGCGCAAGCAACAAACAGACCCCCGTATATGGTTCGTACAGCCTTCCTGCTAAGGCCCCATTCATTCCGCAAAATTCGTCGAACCTGTCCCACCACACCGAGCAGCCGCCTACTGAGACCTGTGATATGAGGAGTAAAACACATCCTTTCACCAAAAGTTATGCCAAGGTATTTCACCTCCGTGACATACTTTAAACTGACGCCATCTAGTCTGACAACAGGATGTCGACTGTTCGCCAACCTGCCTTTCAGCAGCATTTTCACCGTCTTGTCCATTGCCAAATCAACGCCAACACTGTCGCCCCATTCGCGAACAGTGCGCAAGCACACTCCAGCACTTGCCTCAATCTCATCGCGCGACCGCCCCTCAATCATGATGAGCAGGTCATCTGCATATGCACAACACATATACGTACGCTCAAGCTGACCTAACAAGGTATCCATCATAAGGTTCCAAATGAATGGCCCACAAATGGATCCCTGCGGGTAACCACGAACGACGTCATCACTCACACATTCATTCAATCCTACAAAAGTCGCACGTCTAACGAAAAAATAGCTCTTCCACAGAGCTAAGTCCCGACTACCACATTCATCCAATCTACGAACCACACTGTCCCAACTCAGGTAGTCGAACGCCCCCTTAAAGTCTACAAAAACACCTAGGACATACTTAGCAGTACTGGACTCTACTGAGTGGCGAACATACCTCCAAGCGTCCTCAACGCATCTGCCCTGCCTAAAACCAAATTGTCTATCAGACATCTGGTCGCTCACTCTCTCCTGCAGCCTTTCTACCAGAACCCTCTCCAGAACTTTGCCAAGCACTGGGAGAAGACTAATGCCCCGAAAAGATCGAGGATTGCTCCTTATCCTATCAGGCGACTTTAAGAGCACAAACACTCTCGCACATTTCCATTTCCAAGGGAAGTAGCCATCGCTCACACATCCTGAAAACAGCTCGTACATGTAGTCCGGAATAGACTTCCACACACTCTTACACATTTCACACGTAAAACCAAACATCCCAGGCGACTTTCTCGACTTTAACATCGAAAAAGCCACCTCTAACTCACCCGCAATGAGCGGCTCAGAAGGACCAGCCACACTTGGCGGCAAAACCTCCCGCTCCGCCCTTGGAAAGAATTCGCTCATCAATTCATTCACACAATCCACCCGAGTCGACAGCAAAGTGCCTCTGACCTGAAGAGCACACACACTCGTAGGTTCCCTAGCACTACCTCGAACTATTTTATAAGCACGACAACAGGGATCGTAATTATTGTGCTCCAAAAAGGAACGCCACTCAGCCTCTTTCACTTTTACAAGCATTTCCTTGTACTCATTCATACATCGACCAAGCTCACCCCTGAGCTGGGAAGCGTTTTCAGCATTGGAGGATCTAGCCCTTTGGAATCGCTTCCTCAGTGACCTAACCATCCGCCGCTTCACACTTAATTCCCACGTCCACCACTTTACACGCCTGCGATCCACCTCTCGGTGTCTCTCAAACATGCAATCATTCGCACGAGTCGTCAGCCAATTCTCCACACATTCAACCTGCTCATCAGTCCTCATAGCACAGAAGGTGCTAAGAGGAACCTGAGCTGCCGCCTCTTTCACCCAAAAGCCGTTAAGGCTCCAGTTCGCACCACTGGTGCGCCAACGATTACCCACAACCGTTTCACGCACAGTGGGCGTGGCATGAGCCACAAACTCAATAGGATTATGATCACTCACACCGTGCCCACCCAAAACACTCCAGCTGCAATCATTCACTCTCATTGCTGCCTCATTCACAAAAGTAACATCAATGTCACTTTTCCCCATCGGACCGTCAAAAGAATACCACTCGCTGGGTTCGTTAATGACCCGCACATCCTGAGATACGGCCCACTCGGCTAGAATTTCACCCCGACTGTAGCTCAAATACCCAGACGCATGCCCGGATATTTTACTGAACCACATAGGGGATGATGCATTCGCATCAAGACCCAGGATGGCTGGCACGCCACCCGCCAGCAGCAGCACCCCTTCCATGTACACCATGTAAGGCTCGAGGGGTTCCCCAAACTTGCAATATACACTACTAACAAAGACCCTACCTAAGCTACCACTAATATTCACACAACACGCCCCAGTCAGTAGAGTTCACAAGTGTGCACTCCACGCTAGGGTCATTCATTAAGCGCATTGCTGCACTTAGCCGCATGGTGCCCCGCTTGGCCACAGCGACGACAAATGTCGTGCTTGACTCTGCACTGGGAGACTCGGTGGTCGGTCCCCAGGCATCGGAAGCAACCAGCAATCGGGTCAAAGTCCCAAACACGAAAAGAAAACCACTTGATATAGCAACGCCCTGCATCCAGGAGAGATTGCATGGCGGTGCCAGCACCCTCAAGGACCACATTGATCGCACCCTCAGAAGCCTCCCAGGGCTTCGTGATCATTTGAATACCACTAAAACCCTCAGCAGTCATCTTATCCTTCAGGTTCAGCTCAAACAGGTCACCCATGAACTCGTCAGGTGTTATTTGCCTGTGTACACCATGTACAACCACTCTAGGCCCCATCTTTTCATTGACCTTCACAGTCAGTCCTACCTCGTCAAACTTTGCATTTTCCGCAATTTTCTTCCGCTCGGCAACAGATGTAGTGCGAATATTTACACTACCATCACGGCGAGGCTAACCTCATGTACGCGCACCCCCAAGGATGGCCCCACCTCTTTCACAACTTTCTCGACCACGTCCCGTGCGTGCACTCCGGCATTTTTGCTCCGCACCACCAAGGACCAGGTGTCAACCGGTCGCGGCTCCACAGGGGGTGAAAAATCCACCACTGCGCCTCCATGGGGGGCTGCTGCCGGCAGAGCCGGCGCCAGACCGCCAACATTCTTCGGACCGATGGCCTCCAAACGGCCCCGCAGTTGCTCATTCTCAGCAATAAGCGAAAAAATCAGCGCCTCATATTGGCTACTGCAGCCTACCAAACTGCACATTACCTCCGTTGTCGCACCACCGTCCAACGCCACGCTCAACACCTGCTAGCTTATAGCCTGCATTCGCTCTACAGTGTTATTCACCTGCGTCTTTGGCAATGCAGGCACCGCAAACTGCGGCATATCTGCCGTCTCCACAGTGGGAGCCACACCCACATTCACTTCCTCAACACTCTTGCCGTGGTCCCCAAGGGTATCCTGGGAACCAACACTTACGTTCTCCGGGGACAGCTTGGCGATATCGGTCTCCGAGGTGGCCCTTTTCAACCGCCTAACCAGCTTCCCCTTCCTCTTCAACTCCAGCGGCCCAGAAGCAGCCAGTTCTTCATCAGAACAAAGCTTCTCAACGGCCGCCGAATTTTTCTTTTTCGGAGGCATAGCACCCACCGTCAAAGATCTTTATCGCGATAAGCAGCTATAAATAGAAATTTCACACACACACGCAAACACAGGCACACGCTAGCGCCCTAAAAACCGGTTTCGGTCAACGAAAGAAGCACCGCACAAAGCAGAAAACGAAAATTTTGGCTTCGGCAAGCGACACCAGAAAAACACGTCTGCTCTTAACGACAGTCAGAAAGCAACTTCGACCACGTCCCGTGCGTGCACTCCGGCATTTTTGCTCCGCACCACCAAGGACCAGGTGTCAACCGGTCGCGGCTCCACAGGGGGTGAAAAATCCACCACTGCGCCTCCAGGGGGCTGCTGCCGGCAGAACCGGCGCCAGACCGCCAACATTCATCGGACCGATGGCCTCCAAACGGCCCCGCAGTCGCTCATTCTCAGCAATAAGCGAAAAAATCAGCGCCTCATATTGGCTACTGCAGCCTACCAAACTGCACATTACCTCCGTTGTCGCACCACCGTCCAACGCCACGCTCAACACCTGCTGGCTTATAACCTGCATTCGCTCTACAGTGTTATTCACCTGCGTCTTTGGCAATGCAGGCACCGCAAACTGCGGCATATCTACCGCCTCCACAGTGGGAGCCACACCCACATTCACTTCCTCAACACTCTTGCCGTGGTCCCCAAGGGTATCCTGGGAACCAACACTTACGTTCTCCGGGGACAGCTTGGCGATATCGGTCTCCGAGGTGGCCCTTTTCAACCGCCTAACCAGCTTCCCCTTCCTCTTCAACTCCAGCGGCCCAGAAGCAGCCAGTTCTTCATCAGAACAAAGCTTCTCAACGGCCGCCGAATTTTTCTTTTTCGGAGGCATAGCACCCACCGTCAAAGATCTTTATCGCGATAAGCAGCTATAAATAGAAATTTCACACACACACGCAAACACAGGCACACGCTAGCGCCCTAAAAACCGGTTTCGGTCAACGAAAGAAGCACCGCACAAAGCAGAAAACGAAAATTTTGGCTTCGGCAAGCGACACCAGAACAACACGTCTGCTCTTAACGACAGTCAGAAAGCAACTTCGACCACGTCCCGTGCGTGCACTCCGGCATTTTTGCTCCGCACCACCAAGGACCAGGTGTCAACCGGTCGCGGCTCCACAGGGGGTGAAAAATCCACCACTGCGCCTCCAGGGGGGCTGCTGCCGGCAGAACCGGCGCCAGACCGCCAACATTCATCGGACCGATGGCCTCCAAACGGCCCCGCAGTCGCTCATTCTCAGCAATAAGCGAAAAAATCAGCGCCTCATATTGGCTACTGCAGCCTACCAAACTGCACATTACCTCCGTTGTCGCACCACCGTCCAACGCCACGCTCAACACCTGCTGGCTTATAACCTGCATTCGCTCTACAGTGTTATTCACCTGCGTCTTTGGCAATGCAGGCACCGCAAACTGCGGCATATCTACCGCCTCCACAGTGGGAGCCACACCCACATTCACTTCCTCAACACTCTTGCCGTGGTCCCCAAGGGTATCCAGGGTACCAACACTAACGTTCTATTAGTGGACGTTGACATGCAATGACTGCATCTTTCAAGAGGCGATGCAGTTACTGCACCGTCAAGTGGCCCGTGTGACACCAGCAGAAGGCAGTTACGCGCGGATCCCAGGCAAAACGCAGCCCTCCTCCCGCCCAACCGACCGAGGGGCGCTGCCGCATGACGCGCGGTGCGTAGCCGAACCAAACGCGAACATGCAAGAAAGATAGCTATTAGACTAACATTCGAGGAAAATTAGTACTAAACTTACTAAGAAACTAAGCATGCAATCAAAGTACAAATACCACTACAGTTACTAATTAATAGAAAGGTGTGTAAGGATTAATAATTTAATAAGAGGAAGAGAATTAGTGGTGGATATAATATGGTAGAGGGAATTATAATCCGAGCATAAGACCCTAAACGGTTCATGCAAGGAATAATTCGATCTACAAAGTGGAAGGAACAACGGTATAAAATTTCTAGTCAGTCTAATAGGAATCGTGAAGTTTATGCGGCTCAACAGATCAGGGCTGTCTATGTCACCCCTGATCAAGTTGTGCATAAATATCACACCAAGCATTTTTCTACGGTTAACTAAGGATGGGAGGTTTACTAATAGTAGTCTACTAGAGTAAGATGGGAGTCTTACACCCGCATCCCAGTTAAGGCCCCGCAGAGCAAAGAGTAAAAAGTTTTTCTGTACTGATTCTATACGGTCCTGGTGTACTTTGTACTGAGGGCACCATACACAGGAGCCGTATTCTAAGATCGGACGAACAAGCGAGGTATAGAGAGTCTTTGTTATATAGGGGTCGTCAAATTCCTTTGACCACCTCTTTATAAACCCAAGCACGCTCATGGCCTTATTTACCATGGTAGAAATGTGTTCGGAAAACTTTAACTTGGGGTCTAACATAACACCCAGATCATCCACCAGGGTAATTCTCTCAAGAGAACCACCAAATAGGGTGTAAGGAGCCAACAAAGGGCTAGAACGATGAAATGTCATTACTTTGCATTTCGAGGCATTAAGGTGTAACAAGTTTGCACAACACCATGACTGAAAGTTATTGAGATCGGATTGCAAGCGAGGATGAAATGAAATGTCCTTGTACTGGACACAGAGTTTAACATCATCCGCATACATAAGTACTCGAGAGTATGTTAATACTGAAGGTAAGTCATTAATAAAGAGTGTGAAGAGTAAGGGGCCTAGATGGCTGCCTTGTGGTACTCCCGAAGAAACCTTTACTGGGAAAGAGAGGGATTTTTTGAAGAGGACTCTTTGAGACCTAGAACAAAGATAGCTAGAAATCCATCTCAGGAGGTTGGGCGGAAACCCTAAAAGGTCAAGTTTATGCGCTAAAAGGGAATGGTTTACAGAGTCGAATGCTTTACTAAAGTCGGTGTAAATAACATCCGTCTGTAAGTTACCTTGAAAGCCTTTAATAATGAAAGAGGTAAACTCTAACAAGTTCGTGGTGGTTGATCGCCGCCTTATAAATCCATGCTGAGTTGGAGATATAAGTGACTTGCAGAGATGTTGCAAGTGCGGAGTTAAAACCCTCTCAAACATTTTAGGAATAGCGGATAACTTTGCTATACCTCTATAATTTTTTGCATCAGACCTGCTACCTTTTTTATGGAGAGGAATTATAAACGATTCCTTCCAGATCGGGGGAAGCAAGAAGAATCAATGGATAGGGTGAATAGTTTAAGCAAAGGTCCACACAGAGCCTCGGCGCAGTACCTGAGTACACAACCTGGAACCCCGTCTGGACCCGGTGAAAACACCGGCTTAACTAGTCGAAGATCATGAAGTAGGGAACATTCATTTAACAAGGGACTGAAAATGCCGTTCGACCTCGGTAAACAGTATGGGTACGGATGACCAGAGTAGCTTTCCTCAGAATAGGTGGTTTGGAAGAATTGGGCAAAAAGATCGGCAATTGCCTGATCATTATTTGCCGACGTATTACAAAATGATAGCGAGGATGGGTGTGCGGACGTTCTACGCTTACTGTTTACGAAGCTGTAAAACTGTTTAGGGTCCTGAGAAAAACGTATCCTGCATCGAGATAGGTAGTTCTTATAGCATTGAGCATTAAGAACTGAAAAGTTTGACCGAGCTAATACACAGCGAGAGTGAGAAGTAGGAGAACCCACTTCTTGAAATTTTTTATAAAGTCTTGATTTTAAGTTTTTTAGACTGGATAACTCTTTGGTAAACCAAGGGGGTTTTCCAGATCTAGTCGGACAAGAAAGCGGGACACAAGAATCGAAAAATGTGCCAAGAGCATTGTAAAAAATGTTTGTGCCTTTTATGATATCAGTGCACAAGTACAAAGCGGACCAATCAAAATCCCTAATGAGGTTATTAAGCTTCGCAAACTTGGCTTTACGAAAGCAGCGGACACGTTCGGGCAGCCTACTCGACCGATCCAATACAGTTGGTCCTATATCTAGCGACACCTCGAAAGTAGGGTGGTAGGCGTCTTCAGGTATAGTGAGCGGAAGGGCTCGGGTTAACAACACTATGGTCGGATCCGATACAAAGCACAGATCAAGCAATCGACCCAAGGAATTATTCACATGGTTGACTTGAGACAGGGATAGGTCAAGCAAGCCGTCAACAAAGTCATGTCGTGACATGGGCACTAGGATACTAGACTCGTTTACCGAAGACCAAACAGTTCCTGGCAAGTTGAAGTCACCAAGAACTATCATACGATCTTTATCAGATAGCGAGGAAGAAACAGCGGTTAAAGCGGACAAGTGCTGCTCATAAATTGAAATATCCGAAGAAGGTGGGATATACGAGCAAGTAATGAATATAGCGAAAGCGGGAAGAATCAGTTTTACACACAGGAATTCCAGTTCCTGTTGAACTTGGACTGTGAAGTGTTCCGACGTGAAGTAAGAGTCCACTGCAATTAGAACCCCCCCTGCCCGTCGAGACGAACGGTCCTTTCTAAAAGTTGTGTACCGACCTGCCAAAACCTCGGAACTAAGAATGTCCGGCTTTAACCAGGTTTCAGTAAACACAATAACGTGGGAAGCAAATGCAACACTATCCCGGAAAAGAATGCTGAGCTTACTACGCAAGCCTCTTACATTCTGATAGGTTACTAAAAGAGAAGTTAGTTTTTTGGAAAGGTGGAAGCAAGACGGGAAGTTGAGGAAGAGGAAGTTGAGGTTGAGGTTGAGGGTGGCACACTGGAAAGGTTTGGAAGGGATATGGGGGGCCTATTCTTCTTCTTAGCCTTAAACTCCTTCACCACCAAATGCTCCGGCCAAAATTTGGCGGAGCAAATGGTGTCAAATTGAGTTGGGGAGATGCTTATCTTAAACGAGGCTATCTCCCTGGCATAAGAGAAGTTAAATTTCTCCACCTTTAAACCCACGGCTTTTATTTTGCTTTGAATAAAAGCAATTACATCATTAGATGTGAGGTCAGGGGCCAGCCGTGAAACAAAAACTTGTCGTTTTGGTGGGACTCCCACCAGTGGTTTAGTCACCACAGGCCTAGTACCTGTGGTGGCAATATCCGGAGGTCCGGAACGTCTATTTACTGGTGGGATCGGTATAGACGGGACAACTAGCGAACTTGCGGACACCACGGACACGGACGCTGCAGACGTACTTGGCTGCACATTCTCCGAGGCGATGAATTCGGCTACCGAATCTGCGTCGCCAGCAGCTGTCGTTGCCCTTGGAGTGGCAAACGAGATCAACTGCTGCACACTTGGAGTGGTCGGAGTCAGTTTTTCGGCGGCGCACGGCTGAGTGACGGTTGGCAATTGCAGATCCCGCGGAGTGACCTTTTTGCGCCTCGGAGACTCATTCAGCAGTTTTAAACCGCTAAACTGAGCCTCCATGGCTAGGAGCCGATCGTATTGGTTTTTAAAACCAACGGTCAGCTCCTTAAAGCCACTCCGCGTCTGCCTCATGAAAGCCACCATGTCTTTCTCCACCGCACGGCATGCCTCGCAACTGTAATGCAAGCCATTACGTTTGGCTATAGCATCACTCACGAGGCCAGAAAATCCAGCGCATTTTGCGTGCACTACGCTGTCGCAGAGCCAGCAGGGGACATTCGGCTGATCGTGGGTGATCTGCTTCTTACAGCTTTTTTTGGCACAGACCACAGCGTATTCCATTTTATTTTATTATTTATTTATATATATACTATTGTTTGCAAAACAAATTGGTATCAGACCAATGTGCCAGACAACGCTCAAAGCGGAATTGGTAAAAAAAGAGAGCAGAGTGGAGAGCGGTTATAGCGAGAGCTACTAAGCAGAGAGCGCTATTGCTCAGAAAGTTTAAAGAGCGTGAAAGAAAGAACAGTTATTGAAGTTGAGGTGATAGCGAGAGAGTGATAAAACAACAAAAGCTACCAGACGAGAGCGGACTGCAATGCAATGTAATGCGTACTCACTCACTGCAACAACACAAACACAAGCACAAGCACAAGCCGACGCCGAAAAATAAAAAGTTAAATGTTTTAACACAAATCAAAAGGCATGCACTCGCGTAATAGAATAGGTTTCCAGATTGTCGTCTGGTTAGGAAGTAAATTTAGAATTTAGTTAGGAAAACACCGGCTGTTTATTCAAAACAAAAGGAAAAAATGCGGAGCGCAAAACAAAAACACGTCTGATCACTACGAAAGATCCGGATCCCTTTCTCCGGGGACAGCTTGGCGATATCGGTCCCCGAGGTGGCCCTTTTCAACCGCCTAACCAGCTTCCCCTTCCTCTTCAACTCCAGCGGCCCAGAAGCAGGCATAGCAGCCACCGTCAAAGATCTTTATCGCGATAAGCAGCTATAAATATAAATTTCACACACACACGCAAACACAGGCACACGCTAGCGCCCTAAAAACCGGTTTCGGTCAACGAAAGAAGCACCGCACAAAGCAGAAAACGAAAATTTTGGCTTCGGCAAGCGACACCAGAAAAACACTTCTGCTCTTAACGACAGTCAGAAAGCAACTTCGACCACGTCCCGTGCGTGCACTCCGGCATTTTTGCTCCGCACCACCAAGGACCAGGTGTCAACCGGTCGCGGCTCCACAGGAGGTGAAAAATCCACCACTGCGCCTCCATGGGGGTGTCTCGTCCGGAGCTTCACACATAGCAGCTGATCGCGCAGCTAGACAGGTGATCGCGCAGAGTTACCACACGGACGGTGTTGCCAGATAGCCCTGAACGACTTAGGGCTGCCTGATTGTTGGTGAGCGTTGGAGTTGCGCGCCAACGGATATTCAAATTCAATTCCTAAGTGAACGTTAGGAATGGAGGAGGAGGAAGAGCAGGCCTTTCGGAAGGGTAGCATTCTCGTCCGATCGCCGGCACCCGAGCCAACTCCAGCGGGCCAGAGTTGGGACCACGACTCTAGGGAGACCCCCATCAGGGTTCGGGACCCAGCCAGCGCGGGTAGTTCCCAGAGGCAAACGCCGCCCAAGAAGAGCAAGGCCCACCAGGAGGCTACCTGCCTAGAGAACCTCTCGGAGCTGGGGAAAATCCTTGACGAGGTTCAAACCAGGATGATTGACAAAAATACGCGCCACATCAACATGGCCACCAGAGCATTGATCGTGCGCATGAAGGAGCTGCACTCGAACATATTTGAATCGAGCCAGGAAGCTGCAGCGGGTAGAAGCGCCTTGCAGGAAGGCTCCGGCGCCCTCGGCATGTGTTCGAAATGCTCACAGAGCATTCGGAGCGCAGATAAGCAGCAGCAGACAACGACCGTCTGGAAGAAGGATGCCGCGGCGCAAACTGAACCGTGGCGGAGACTTAGCCAGCCATCCGTGGCAGAAGGTCCATTGGTGGAGCCGGGAACCCCACCCACGCGACCAAGGCAGCCAAAAGGAGCCATCACAACCAGGAGGACCCTTAGGAAGGCCCCGTTGCGGCCACACGGAGGCGTGGCGACGCCCAGCGCCATGAGGCAGCCCAAGAGCCCCGGAATCCCGGACAGCGGATGGAACGTGGTGGCCAAGAGGCCGAGAGCAGCACGCCGTGCTCGCCCAGACGCGGTCATAGTTCAGGCCCCCGGAAAGTCGTATAGCGAGGTGCTGGCAATGGTCACCAGACGAGACGACAACCAGCTTTCGGACCTGGGAAGCTGTGTCTCCAAGGTACGCCGAACCATTAACGGCAACCTTCTGCTGGAGGTGGCAAAGGATAGCGTGGAAAGTGCTGAGGGCATGATGGACAGCATCGCACGGGTACTCGGGTCAGTGCGCGCAATGACGGAAGAATCGAAGGTCGTCGTATTGGAGATACGAGACATCGACTCCCTTGCGACGGAGCAGGAGATCCGTGCCGCTCTAGCTCGGCATTTTAAGTTTGACGAGAGACGAGTAAGAGTCCGCAGTCTACGCCGCGGATACGCGGAGTCCCAGCTGGCGGTGGTCAGCTTGCCCTTCTCCCTGGGCCAAGCGGTCCTGAAGGGCGGCGAGGTGAGGATCGGCTGGACCATCTGTAGGATCCGGGAAAGAGATGGACTCCCAAGGTGAGTGTACCAAAGAACCGGCGTGTTTCATCTGCTCTGCAGCTGGAAAGAAGGAGGTCAGGCACCAGGCAGGCACTAAAAACTGCCGGCCACACGTAGCGGGGACGGTAAATCCAAGACGTCATGCAGTTGATTCAACTCAACTTGAATCACTGCAGGGCCGCTCAAGATCTCCTAACGCAGACGGTGCGCGAGCTTGGCTCTGAGGTGGCACTCCTCAGCGAACCGCATAAGGTGGGCAGCAGCAGCGATTGGGCCACGGACCTCGCTGGCTCGCTACAATGTCGCGACACCAAGTCGGCAGACGGGTTCGTTCGTGGGAATGTAGGCGGCATATGGTTATACAGCTGCTACATGGCACCCAGCCTCTCACTCGAGACCTTCAGCCGCATCACGCCGGTTCTTTGGTACACTCAGCAACTTTGTGCCCCTTCTCGCCGCATTTGATGCAGCAGCCACTCCTGTCCACTGTGCTCTTGCAGATCCTCGCGATATGCCCAGGTTCCAGGCATCGGTAACACCTTGGGAGTCCATCTCTTTCCCGGATCCTACAGATGGTCCAGCCGATCCTCACCTCGCCGCCCTTCAGGACCGCTTGGCCCAGGGAGAAGGGCAAGCTGACCACCGCCAGCTGAGCTGCGATCTGCGAGGACGGAACAACGCCGTGGTCGGGGGCGACTTCAACGCCTGGGCCCTGGAATGGGGGTCTTCCCGTACCAACGCCAGAGGCCGCACGGTGCTGGAGGCTTTTGCCTCCCTGGACGTCGTCCTTCTGAACGAAGGGTCCCAACTCACCTTCAACAGGGCAGGTGTAGGGTCGATCATCGACCTCACCTATGCCAGCAGCACGCTGGCCCCGCACGCCCGATGGAGGATCAGTGACGTTTACACCGCCAGCGACCACGAGGCCATACTGTGCACCCTGGGCACTCTTGCCCGAACGAGAGATACCTCGCTCCGTCACGGGAAGGCATACCGCCAGGACACGCTAAGGGCCCAAACATTCGCAAGCGCCCTCGAGAGCTACTCTGCATCCGATGCAGACGGATCCAACGATATGGCGAACAATTTGGCGGTCGCACTGGAAGACGCCTGCGATCAGAGCATGCTAACGAGAGGGACGTTCCGGAAGCACAAGGATCCAGTTTTCTGGTGGAGTGAAGCGGTTGCGGATCTCCGCAGAACCTGCCACCGGGCCAGAAGGTTGCTGCAGCGAGCCAGAGGCACACCGCGCGTGGCCCGATGCAGCGAGACTTACAAAGCGGCGAGGAAGGGTCTGAAGACCGCCATAAGGGACAGCAAGAGGGAATGCTTCCTGAAGCTGTGTGATGCCGCCGAAGATGACCCCTGGGGAGGCGCGTATAAGATGGTGGTGAAGAGATTAAACGCGGGAAGCAAAGCCCCAACAGATCCAGAGGCACTGGAGGGAATAGTCAGCGTACTGTTTCCTCGAAGACGGCAGATCCCTAGCTCCCTATGGTTCGAGCATACCCCGAGCGACATCTGCGAGGTTACGGAAGCCGAGGTGTTGCAGGCAGGCAGAAACTTGATACCCAGGAAGGCCCCGGGTCCGGATGCGATCCCCAACAACGCGTTGAAGCTGGCACTTCTTTTGCTTCCGAGGGAAGTTGCGGCCCTTTTCAACAAATGTCTCCAGGAGGGGACGTTCCCCGGCTCCCCAACCATCCGGGCAAGCCGCCAGGAGTGGCCTCTTCCTACAGGCCCATCTGCCTGCTGGACGCTATAGGAAAGGTCTTCGAAAGAGTGATCGGTGCGAGTCCGAGCGCAGCCATCGAAGCAGCAGGCGGTCTCTCCCAGAACCAATACGGGTTCAGGAAAGGGAGGTAGACGCTGGACGCCATCCTGAGGGTCGTACAAACGGCGGAGAAGGCCACTGCTGGGACTAGGTGGAGAGGCGGAACAAAGTCCTATTGCCTGGTGGTGACTCTAGACATTAGGAACGCCTTCAACTCGGCCGACTGAGGTCCTTCAACATCCCGGGCTACCTACTAAATATAGCGCGCAGCTATTTCAGCAAAAGGGTGCTGATAATGGACACGTGTAAGGGCTCTAGGGCATATGAAGTCTCAGCTGGAGTCCCACAGGGCTCCGCTTTGGGACCCCTGCTCTGGAACGCCATGTACGACGGGGTCCTAAGGCTCCCGATGCCAGCCAACACTAACCTGGTGGGATTTGCTGATGACGTCGCTATAGTGGCAGTAGCGAAGGAACTAGCCGCAGTGGAGGAGCTTGCCAACGTCGCAATACAAGCCGTTGCGACGTGGCTAGCCGCCGCGGGGCTGGAGCTGGCGGCCCAAAAAACAAGGGCGGTCCTAATATCCAGCCGTAAAGTGGTCGAGACTGCCAGAGTGCAGGTTGGTGGGAATGCGATCCAATCGCAGAGGTCCATCAAGTACCTAGGGGTCTTCATCGACAAGCGCCTGTTCTTCAAGGAGCACCTGGAATACGTCCACACGAAGGCCGGTAGGACTGCGGGAGCGCTATCCAGGATGCTGCTAAACACCAGAGGGCCAAAGCAGGCAGCGAGGAAACTGCTGACGAGCGTCGTGACGTCGCAGATGCTCTACGCCGCACCGGTGTGGGCAGAAGCCGCGAAGGTGAGGAGCTACATGCGAGGAGTGGAGGCAACGCACAGACTGTGCGCCATTAGGATCGCGTGCTCGTTTCGGACCATCTCAGATGAAGCTGCGCTTGTCGTTGCCGGGCAAGCTCCGCTCAGGGAGCTGATAAGGGAGAGGAAGGAGATCCACGACGCTATGCAGGACAGCGCAGCCTAGGTACGCTCCAAAGCTGAATTAAAGGACGCCGCCAGAAGGATCAGCTTGGACAGATGGCAGACTCGATGGGACCACTCATCCAAAGGCCGATGGACCCACACTCTCATCCCGAGCATAGCCTGCTGGGTCGAAAGGAAGCACGGCCAGGTAGATTTCTATCTCACCCAGGCACTGAGCGGACATGGCTTCTTCCGCGGCTACCTCAAGCGCTTTGGCCACGAGACAGAGGGATGGTGCCCCGAGTGTGGCACAGGCATTGAGGAGAACGCTCTTCACGTCCTCTTCGACTGCCACAGGTTTGATCATGAGCGTCAGACACTGGAGGCAGCAGCAGGGTCTATGGTCAGCACCGAGTCTCTGGTACCGCTGATGCTGGCAGACCCGAAAGTGTGGGAAGCGGCTGCGGAGTTCGCCTCTAGCGTGATGCAAACGCTTAGGTCGCTGGAGAGGAGGCGGAAGGAGCAGACGGAGTAGGGTCCACGCCACTGCGAAGCAAAGCTTTGCGGCAGTACCGCAGACCGCGGGCCACCACTCCCAACAGTACTCCTGTCCGTTAATTAAGTTAAATATAAAAATGTATAGTATATTATAGACGTGCGAGCACTCCGGCATTTTTGCTCCGCACCACCAAGGACCAGGTGTCAACCGGTCGCGGCTCCACAGGGGGTGAAAAATCCACCACTGCGCCTCCAGGGGGGGCTGCTGCCGGCAGAACCGGCGCCAGACCGCCAACATTCATCGGACCGATGGCCTCCAAACGGCCCCGCAGTCGCTCATTCTCAGCAATAAGCGAAAAAATCAGCGTCTCATATTGGCCACTATAGCCTACCAAACTGCACATTACCTCCGTTGTCGCACCACCGTCCAACGCCACGCTCAACACCTGCTAGCTTATAGCCTGCATTCGCTCTACAGTGTTATTCACCTGCGTCTTTGGCAATGCAGGCACCGCAAACTGCGGCATATCTGCCGTCTCCACAGTGGGAGACACACCCACATTCACTTCCTCAACACTCTTGCCGTGGTCCCCAAGGGTATCCTGGGAACCAACACTAACGTTCTCCGGGACAGCTTGGCGATATCGGTCTCCGAGGTGGCCCTTTTCAACCGCCTAACCAGCTTCCCCTTCCTCTTCAACTCCAGCGGCCCAGAAGCAGCCAGTTCTTCATCAGAACAAAGCTTCTCAACGGCCGCCGAATTTTTCTTTTTCGGAGGCATAGCAGCCACCGTCAAAGATCTTTATCGCGATAAGCAGCTATAAATAGAAATTTCACACACACACGCAAACACAGGCACACGCTAGCGCCCTAAAAACCGGTTTCGGTCAACGAAAGAAGCACCGCACAAAGCAGAAAACGAAAA